>NC_059116.1:38465301-38802485 GCF_020740685.1 Jaculus jaculus
CAGATACCATTCTACTGATGAACATATAATGTAGTTATGGTATCTATGCACAATGAACTTCTACTTGTTGATAATGAAAAATGACATTTGCAAAGTCGATGTATCTAGAAATATTATCCTCTTTGGTTAACCACTGTTAGAAAGACTCTGTGGTAGTTTGAATAGAATAGATGGCCCCCAATATATTCAGTTGTTTATTTGTTTGTAGTTTGCATCTGCTGCCACCTTCCTGGAGGCAGTGTCACTGGGTGGCTCTTAAGGTGTGAAGGTGGGTTTCAGATTTCAATCTAAAGATGCAAAGTGTGCCTAGCTGGAGTTCCTGAAGTGTGCTGTGGCTTTTGACCTTTAGGCTTGTGCTTCTCTCTGTCTGCTTGGGCCTGTGAAGGCAGGCCAGCTTGTTCTGCCATTTATGGAACTTCCCCTGGATCTGTAAGCTTCAACAAATATCCCTTCCTCCATAACTGTTCCTGGTCTGGAAGTTTATCTCAGTGAACCTGAAGCTGTCTGCTACAAACTCTTTACTATATGTAGACCTAAATGAAAAATATGATTTGTTATGTAGCAAACATCATTACTTCTAATATGAAAACCAGCATCTTGAGGGAGGAGAATTAAAGTGAGGTAATGGGACGGCATGTAAAGAGAAAGAGGTCATTGGGTAGAAACACCATTTAGGGCTGGGCAAGCTTCATTCTAAAACCCTAGCCTTTTTCTGATAAAGTCCAGTACTAGAATTGGGTTACACTCAAGTTTGTTGTCGGTTAGAGAGAGACATGAGGGCTCCAAAATAATGCAGGTCACTGGAAAAGCGCTTGGTTATCCATGCAAACTAAATGTTAAGAATCTATCCCTGAAGGTACCACATGCATCACATGATACTCAGTGATCATGATGGAACTAACAAGGATGTCAGCATTCTGTCAGCAATTTATCATACTGCTAGAAAATAATATGTGAGTTGCCAAGGGTAAAAGCCACCAAAAGGGGCTGGAGAAATGACTCAGCAGTTAAAGGAACATAACAATACCCCAATGTGACATCAAAATTCCTCACACACCACGATGCTTCCATGTGACATCACAATTTTCTACATCAAAATGCCCTTCTGTGACACCAGAAAACCATGTTTTTATACACAAATTCTCACTGGTACTCTTCAGTGTGCATTGTTACATCAAAATTCTTACCTGTTAAATATAACTATAATTAATATAATGTAATATAATATAATATATAAATATAGACTCAAATGTGACAGGGAAATTCCTCCACTGAGATAACATAATCCCAGATATACCACTGAAAAATCTTAGATCTCCTGTACCATGCTTCAATGTGACATGAAAATTATACCTGAAACATCACTAGTACCCCTAGTGGAATCAATATGCCCAACTGTGAAGTCAGTTTCCCTATTATGTCATCACAAAAACCTACTCCCACATTAAAGCACATAATAGTGACATCATATGGAAATCTGATATCACAGTGCTCTAATATGAGATCACCATACCATACTGTGGCACCAATATATTCTTTTAAGCACCTTGAAGTAACATTTTGATATATCATTACCTCAATATGACATTATAATGACCTATTATTGCATCAGTGAGTCCCAATATGACATCAAAATACGCACCTATAACATCATGGTCCCTCCCTATGATATCTCAGTGCCCTAATATGACTTAATAAAACCCACTGTGTCATAACAGTACAGAACTGTAACATCATAATAGCTCACATTTACATTAGGATGCCAGATTGTTACATGCAACATGCCCAATGCCCCTTCAAAATAACCTACTATAACAACGAAATTCCAAGTGTTGCATCACAATCCCCAATTGTGATATGTATTTCCTTACTATGACATCATAACTCTCCCATTGAAATCACAATTTCTTAGTGTCACATCATATGAATGCCCCAATGTTCCATAAGAGACCCTGCTGTTACTGCAACAGGTCTTGATGCAATACCACAATGTTCCTCTATGTCAAGACAAAAGCCAACTCTGACATGAAAATTCCCACCTCACTGAAATTACAAATACCACTGCTATACTTAACACTGTACACTACAGTGTCCCATGATGATATGACCTTTCTCCGCTGTGCCATCACAAATCACTATTGTAACATTACCAACATCACCAACAGTGATATAACAAGGTACCATTGGGACAATTGAGTACCCTATTGCAGAAGAATGATCAGTGATTATAGTTGCTCTGGTGAGTGCAGAGTTTCAGTTGGGCAGATGAATCATCTCACGAGATGGGTGGTGTGATGCCCTCACAGTGGGTAAAAGACAAGGAAGTGCACATGTAAACATGGATCAGATGGTTAATACTGGGTTTTATATGGTTTTTCATTATTTGAAATTCACAGATAAAATTCCATTTTGTTTTTGAAAATTCATTTTCTCCAAAGTATAGAAAATTTTAATTACTTTTTTCTCTTTTCTTCTATGTTCCTCTCTTCATAATTTAAGGTATATATCCCGAGTTTCACTCAAACAAGGAGAAACTCTCACATGATGTCATTACCGTTAAGCTCCACACTGGTGGATGAACCTCCATAACTAGATACAGTAGATGGCAGGAAGTGATTTATTTCAGGCTGACAGATCCAGGGGATGTTCCTTCATGGTGAAAGGGAGAAAAACCACCACCAGTATCACCAAAAACAAAGCAAAATCAGCACCTAAACTATAGGGAACCAAAGTAGAACTCACTGTGCATACCTTAGACAGGAATTCAGGTCTGCTCCCAGTAACACCTTAAGGCTGGACCCCAGGAGCCACCCACAGTGACACCCCTTACAGTCTGATGGCTTGAAATTGAAGTAACAAGCTTTAATAAAATATTTGAGTCAATTGAGGTATAAATTCAAGCTACCACACTGCCTAAACCATCTAGGATATATTTTTGAATCTTTTTTTTGATACTGGGGATTAAACTACTCTCCCATGAATGCTAGGCCAACTAACACACTACACTGTGCTATCTTTGTACCACTGTCATTGCCATCGACTCAAACATTTAATTTTTACATGTACTTTCCTAAAGTCAGTACAGAATTGACAATAACTCATGTGTCATCACACTGAAAGGCCAGTGAGACCCTATAGGAATGATGAAGCAATATTAAGGTGAGAATGAGTTGAAGTGGCAATTCACCTTTTTAATTTTACCTTGATTCTGATGTTTAAAGCCCAGACTGTAATGCTTCTCCAAGGCTAATAACCATCCCAGGTTCTTTCCCATGGGCCATTGTCTACACATGAAGTCTCATGAAACTCCACAGATGGTACATCTTGTCCCAAAATAACAGTGGCAAGTCAGTGAACTAATTTATATCATGTTGCACACTCTGGGTTCCAAAATCTCTACTAATTTTCATACCTAATTCTATCCTCTTGGAGGAGAATCAGAGAAATTTAATTTCTTTGAGGTAGTTTCATCTAGAAATTGAAGGCCAGAGAGACCCAAAGAGATATCATTCCACCTGCCCCTTTTCTCTGGCACACAATAGAACTCTTGGCAGGAAAGGAACTTGTGTCAGATTGCACTGATCTGTAGTGCCCTCCCCTACTGCCCACAATATAGCATGCCACCTAGAGAGAGCATCCAGCTGGGCTGGCCCTTGGGTCCTCACTCCAAATCAACAAACCAATAGGGTCTTCTCCTTGCATACCTGAATCTGACAAAAGAATACATCTCTGTACTATAAAGGCTGTGGTCTTCTTCCTGTCACTCTCTCTGGATTCCCTCTCTGCCTGCCTCTACTTGCTTGGGCCAGAGGTGTAAATGTGTGGTTGGCCTCTCCCCTCACCAATCTGGAGAATAATACAATTCTGTTTCTTGGTTTGTAGGACTTTTTTTTTTTTTTTTTTTTTTTTTTTTTTGCTTGTCTTTACTTTTAGTGTGTGGCAATTTCTCACTTTAAGTATGTGTATGATTTTCCTCTGGTCTCTAAATCTACCATGTGTCTATTTCCACTACACCCCAGACCTACCCTGTAGATGCTTTCACTAAATCCAGGCTTGTTACCTGTGTCTCTAAACTTGGGATAAAAATGGGCACAACTCTCTTTCCCCCTTACTATTTCTCATCTAAATTTCTTGGTCTCTCCTTTGATATTTTCACTTTGTTTTTCTTCCTTAAACTCACACCACTTTCCCTCTTAAATTTCTTCCATGGAGAAACATAAGGTGAATAGTATGTGTGTTTCTTCTAAGTCTCCCTACACAAGCTCCTACAATGTATTCTCCATGTGCTTGCGCCTCTACTCCAGTATTTTCTTGGAAGCCTCATTTCTCTCAAATGGGCTTTATGAACTCCCCTCCATGTGTTTGTGGCTCTATACCTGTCTTTCTCAAAAGAAACCACACTCAATTTTTCTTAAATTATAAACTATACAGTGTTTTCCACATGACAGCATGTTTCCTATTCCTTTATGATTATGACTTGGCTGTAGCCCTCTTGTTAAATCACAATATCCCTTATATAATCCCCATAATTAGTGATTTCTCTCTATATAAACTTAATAATTCATAATTTATCCTGCCAGAGTTCATTTTTGTCACTTCTTTCTTAAAAAGAGAACACTATTGAAGCAGCAGATGTATTCTGTTGGTAGACTTTCTATGTCTGATTAAGCTATATTTATTTTTGCTTTCTCAGAATAGCTGTAAATAGTATGGATAATGCTTTTGGAAACACCAATAGAAGTTAAGATCATAAATGTTTGTTCACTTCAAATTGAAATGGACTTGTGGTGAAAAAAATCGAACGGGACCTAATATTTAGATTCATAAACGTGTGGAACCTTCCAGAACCCCTGGAAACATGCATCATTATTACATTTGAAATCCACTTTGCATTATTGTAGCTATTGAGCTGTTTGAAAGTCAAAATGTGGCAATGATATTTACCAGGCTGTTGTATGGTGCCGTGGATGGTGGATTTGTGATGGAGGTTATCACAGCAGTGGGAATGCATGTGGGTTCAAACTTCAAGGTCTCCACTTTGCTGGAGATCAAAGGATGATCTGACATCTCTTCTTTCCCCTAGATCTGTTTTTCTCACACAACCTGGACCCCATCTGGCAAGGAGCTGTCTCCTAGGATTTAAATCTCATCCTAACATTGTGGTTGGTCAAGAACTTGGTGTCATGACTAGTCTCTTCCTGAGACAGTTCTTAGCCCAGACCAGTCATTGTCTCTGGCTCACCTGACCCAGAAGGTAGGGTCTACCGCTATAAGGATATAAACAGATGTAGACAAGGGTACAAGCCTCTTTTTCTTCGTGGTCTATTCATCACTTATGTTGAAGTTCTCCTTGGGTTGGCCTGGCTGTGCTGTGCTGAGGGGAGAACCCCTAACCCCAACTTTCCACATGGGCTTTTTACCTCCTCCTGCTCTGCACATGGCATGAGCTCTTTGTACTTTCTTTTCTGTCCTCTATGGCTTTTTCAGGCCCATTATGTGGCCTTTCAAGCTTTGTGAGTATATTCTTTTTCCTTCTCTTGCTTTCATACTTCCTTAAATAAATATAATAATTTAATAATTCTCTTCTCAGTGTTATTGTATTCAATTTCATGGTTAAATGTAGACATGAACCCAGGTTTGAGGTTCAAGAACTTTCCTGAACCCATAACAAAATTTTGGGAGACTGAGTTAGGAGTATTGCTATGAATTCCAGGACAGTCTGGGGTTACTGAGTGATTTACAGATAAGCTTGGGCTAGAGTGAGACTCTGCCTTCAACAAAAATAAATAAATAAATAAACAAAAAACAGAAATAAAACCCAGCTTCTCTTACTTCAAAAGAATGGTTTCATCAGTTCCTCATTTGTAGATTTTATTATAGTCTTTTTTTTTTTTTTTCTGGAGTTAACTATGTAGCCTCAGGGTGGCCTCTAACTCACAGTGCTCCTCCTACCTCTGCCATCCGAGTGCTGGGATTATAGGCATGCTCCACCATGCCCAGCATAAAGTCCTTTTTAAAATTCAAATACTGAAAATTTGCCAGGGCTACTAGCATGCACCCTTAGTCCCAGAACTTGGGAGACAGAGGACAGTAGGTTGACCCTGTGTTGTGGCCACCCACGGAGGACACAGTGACTTCCAGGTCATCCTGGGATAGACCGAGACCTTACTGTAAAACTCCCTCCTCCAAAAAAGGTTAAGCATTATATTGAAGTCATCATTCTTTACAATCATTGAAGTTCACTAAAACGTTCCTTGCTTTCCACTGATTTTTTTTCTTGTTTTGGGAAAGCATCTCTCTCTAGCCAAGTATGAACTAGAACTCATCCTGTGTAGCCTTGTCTTGCCTCAACCTCACAGTGATCTTTCTGTCTTAGCTTCCCTAGTGTTGAGATTATTGGAGTTTGTCACCAAACCTGACTCAAAGTCTTGTTCATCATATATACACACATGTAGATTTACTGGTTTGGAGGTGACAAGTACAGAAACCCTTGTAATTGAGAAAAACAATCCTACACAAACAGACTAGAGCATGTCTTAACATCTTTGATGATGTTACATTGTTGGAAGCAAGTACCATTGACTTTAAGACACTTTACCTGAGTGCATGAACAATTTTTCATAAACTCATTTCCTCACCTCTGATAATCTACTTGTTGAAGAATCATTTCATGGAATGCATGGGCCACAGCATACACAGCATCGTAGATGTTGTAGCATGCTTCATCCATGGCCATGTCAAAGCTGTGCCTTGGAAACCATCCCAGTGAAGGGTTGGAAGAATAGTTATTCAGTCCTTTGTAAGTAGGATTTGTAGAGAGAACAATTAAAACCCATCCACCTTGATCATCCAGAATTAAAGATTTCTGTATATTTGGAAACGTTCATTGTCTGGATAAAAGTTTTTAAACTAGAAATGTCACTGTGATTGTGTAAGAACATAAAAAGCCATCAGAATGAGACAGGGATGAAATCTTCCTCACATGGCATGGGAATTTCTCATTATGATTTGACCATACAACAAATTTTCTGGTTAATAAAAATCAAAAAATGTATATTTCATTTGATCTAGAGACATATGACCTAAAGTTTCAACTCTTTATTATAGATAAGCTTGCAAAGACATGATTGCTGATGCTTTATTCATAATAGTTTGGAAATGGAATCATGCCAGATGCCATTAAACTCATGAATGGATAATGTGGTTATGGCATCTATGCACAATGAAATTCTCTTTAGTGATAATGAAAAATGAACTTAGCAAAATGGATGTACCATTTGGTTAACCAGACTCAGAAAGAGTCTTTTCTATATGTAAATCTTAACATGAAAAACATGATTTATTATGTAGTAAGCATCAAAACTTGAATCTTGAGGGAGGAGAATATGAGTGGGATAATAGGCTGGCTTATAAAGAGAAGTAGGTAATTGGGTAAAAACACCATATAGGTGCAGGCAAAGTTTTACTCTAAAGCTTGAGGCTGTTTTTGATAAATCCAAGTGCTAGAATTGGGTTATCTATGACAGTGTGTTGTTGGTCAGGAAGGGACTTGAGGACTGAAAAATAATACAGGATACTGGACATGTGGTTGGTTATCCATTTAAACTAAATGGCAAGAATCTATTCCTGGAAGCACCATAGGCTGCAGTCACATGACACTGATCATAATGGAACTGAGAAGGAACTAAGCTTTCTGTCAGCAATTTTTCATACTGTGGGAAAGTAATATGTGAGTTGTCAAGGTCAAAAGCCTTCAACAGGGACTGGAGAAATGACTCAGCAGTTAAAGGCACTTGCTGACCTTATAATGACAATTGTGAAGTCACAATACTCCACTGTGACATCACAATTCCTGACTGTTACCACCATGCTTCTCTGTGACATGACAATGTCCTACCTACATTGACTTAAAAATACTCCTATGTGACACTACAAAACTAGATTGTTCTATGCAAATTCTCACTGGGACAATACTTGATTGTGGCAGGGAAATTCTTCCACTGGGATATCATAATCCTCCACTTCAAAAATCTTAAATCTCCCGCACCATGCTTCAATGTGTCACTAAAATTCTAAATGGAATATCACAAGTGCCACTAGTGGCATCAAAATGCCCAACTGTGAAGTAAGCTGTTTCTTCATTGTGACATCAAAAAAACCTATGGTGACATCAAAGTACATCCCAGTGACACCATCATATAAAACTCTGATATCACAGTACCATATGAAGACATCACCATACCCTATTGTGACATTAACATATTCCCTTTAGTACCATGAAGTAACATTTTGATATAACATTGCCCTAATATGCCAACATACTGACCCATTGTGGCATCAGAGAGCCCCAGTATGACATCTCAATATCCAAATATGATGCCACAGTCTCTCACTATAATATCTCAGTACTCGAATATGATTTAATAAAACCCACTGTAACATCATAGTACCAAACTAAATCATAATAGCTCATTTTTACATTATGATGCCACATTGTTATATTTCACTTCCCAATGTCCCTTCAAAATAGCCTACTGTGACAACAAAATGCCCAGTGTTGCATCACAATAGTCAAATGTTTTATGATATTTCCCCACTGTGAAATCATAATACTCCCAGTGAAATCACAATTCCCTACTGACTCATCACATGAATGCCCCAATATTCCACACCACTCCCTGCTGTTATTGCAACAGGCTTTTATGTAATACCACAATGTTCCTCTATGTCAACATAAAAGCTAACTGTGACATTAAAATTTCCAACTGATTAACATCACAAATCCCACTGTGACACCTAACACTGTAAAACACAATGCCTCATGTTGATATGACCATTCCCCACTGTGCCATCACAAGTCACTAATATAACATTAACAAACCCCACAGTGATATCACATGTACCATTGGTACAATTGAGTACCCTATTGTAGAAGAATGATCAGTGATTGTAGTTTCTCTGGAAATTGTAGAGTTTCATGTGGGCAGATGAGTTATCTCAGGAGATGGGTGGTGTGATGGCCTCAAAGTGGGCAAATGACAAGGATGTGCACATGTAAAGATGGATCAGATGGGGACTTCCAGCTAAGATGGTGACCACCTAACTGCACCATACATTCCTGGGAAAGAAAGGCCATTCATGTGGAGCCCAGGCCCATTCCACATATCCACGCGAGCTCAGGCTCAGTCTACCTGTCTGCATGAACCAGCTCAGGTGCAAACCCCTCCCTGTCTGCCATGTCAGCTGACCAGCAGCCAGTGTCCTGATGCAGGCGAGCTCAGACTGCTTCTGGGTCCCAGTGTACTACCACACATGAGTTTAGGCTTCTTTGGTGCTTGATGCTTCAGCATCCCTCTGACTGTGAGTAGGCAGCTTTGGCACATCACTGCGTGAGAGCTCAGGCTGCTTTGGCATTGTGCTAAGTAAGAGCTCAGACTCCTTAGCATCTGCCTTAGGCTGCTTCAGATTCATTCTGTGCTGGAGTTCAGGCTGATCCACCTGCCCAAGTGTTAGCTCAAGACCACTCAGCCCATCTGCTTGCCTGCCAGTTAGTCCAGGCCAGCTCCCCCAAGAGGCAGCACTTTCCCTGCCCATCCAGACCATAGTCCTACTCTCTATGTTCATACACTGTGATGGGCAGACCACAGCAGAAAAGAAATAACATGAAAAATCAAATGCAAGAAAATCCAGTTAGATCACCTAGTCCTATAATGAACATCTTTAATCAAAACATAGAAGAGTCATTAGGATCAGAACACCAAAATGGAGCTATGAGCAATGCAATGCTGACAAAACTACTGGTAGAATTTCCAAAAAAGCAACAAAGGACTGATAATCATGTGGATGCTGCCATCACTAGAGTAGACCTAATAGATAAGAAAATGGGAGGTATTCAAAGACAGTAAGAGATATGAAGGAGAGTGAAAAGAAAGAGGACCTCAAACATCAGCTGGAGATGCTAAGTGAAGACATAAAGAAATGTAAGGATAAATTCCATGAAGCATCAAGAAAATCAGAAAATGAATTTCTAAGGGAGCTTAACAGAGAGGTGGAAACTATACATAGAAAAGTAGTAGAAAATGTAAACCTAATTGAACAAGTCCAAAACTCTCTAGACCCTCTCACGAATAGAGGCAGTCATGTGGAGCATGGAAACTATGATCTGGATGTCAAGATGGAAGACACAGTTCCAGAGTTCAAAAGTTTCAATAAGTTCAAAAGTTTTTGTGAACAGAACATCTGGGTTTTGTGGGATACCCTTAAGTGTCCTAATATCCAGAGCATTGGAATACCAGAAAAAGAAGAAATTCAGACCAAAGGAATGGAGAACTTATTTAATAAAATAATCGAAGAAAACATTCCCACTCTCTCAAAAGAAAGGCCCATCAAGATACAAGAAGCTAAGAGAACTCCATACAGATTGGACTAAAAGAGAAACTCTCCAAGACATATTGTCATTAACTCTGAACATTGACACCAAAGAGTAAATCCTAATAGCAGCTAGGGAAAAATAGCACATCACTTTTAAAGGTAACCTTATCAGAATTACATCAAACTTCCCAGTGGAAACCCTGATAGCCAGAAGGGCCTGGAATGGAACACTGCAAAGTCTAAGAACCTATGGCTCTCACCAAACTACTCTACCTAGCAAAAGTATCCCTCATAATAAATGGTGAAAGAAAAACTTCATGACAAAACTCAGCTTTACAATTATATGCACACAAAACCAAACCTACAAAGAGTATTTCAGGAAATTCTCCTCACAGAAGAATCAAATAATCAAACTCAAATGCCTATAAGAAGCATAACACAATAACCAAACTCAGAGAAGGCACAAAAAATTTCAAAGTTCATGAAACTACCAAACCACATATAGCAACACAATATGACAGGGATCAAATAAAACCTCATAGTCATTACCCTAAATATTACTGGCCTTAATTCACCATCAAGAGACACAAGCTAACAGGATGGATCAGATAATTAGAGTCATCAATCTGTCGTCTTCAAGAAACCCATCTCACCACTAAAGACAGACACCTCTTCAGGCTAAAACGGTGGAAAACAATATTCCAAGTAAACACAAATAAGAAAGAAGTAGGCATAGCTATATTAATTCAGATAAAATAGATTTCAAACTAAAAATAATCAAAAAAGACAAAGAATGCCACTTCCTACTTATCAAGGGAAATACAATAATAAATCTGTATGCAAAAACACAGGGGCACCAAAGTTCATAAACCAAAACCTACTAAACAATACAACAGAAATAACCACCAACACCATAATAGTTGGGGACTTCAATACAGAATTATCAGTAATAGACAGATCATCCAAACAGAACTCAACAGGGAAGTAAGAGAGCTCAACAAAACCATAGATCACGTAGACCCAATGGACATCTACAGAACATTCTATCCCAAATCCACAGACTACACATCCTTTGCAGCCCATGGAACATTCTGTGAAATAGATCATATACTGGGTCCCAAGGCCAGTGTCCATATATTTAGGAAGAAGGACATAATTCCCTGTATGATATCAGTTCACAATGCTATATTGCTAGAAATTAACAACAAAAGATCCACCAAGAATACCATTAGTATGTGGAAACTGAACATCACACTTTTAAACAATAAATGGATAGTGGATAAAATAAAAAATGAAGTGGCAAAATTTCTAGAAATGAATGACAATGAGAACACATTGTACCAAAATTTATGGGACACAATGAAGATTGTCCTCAGGGGAATATTCATAGCACTCAATGCCTTCATTAAAAAGACAGAGAGAACCCAAATTAATAACTTTCTATGATATAGGAATGGTAAAAGACTTCCTGAACAAAACCCCAGTAGCTCCCAATCTTAAAGAGTCACTCAAACAATGGGATCACATAAAGCTGAAGAGTTTCTTTACAGACAAGAATACAATAAGCAAGGCCAATAGATTACCCACAGAATGGGAGAAAATATTTGCTGATTATCCAACTGACAGAAGCCTAATCTCTAGAATCTGCAAAGAGCTCAGAAATCTAATCAATAAAAAGTCAAACAGCCCACTCACAAAATGGGGCAAAGAGCTGGACAGGCAGTTCCTAGAGAAAGAAATACAAATGGCAATCGCACACTTAATAAAATGTTTATCATCCCTAATTATCAGGGCAATGGAAATTAAAATAACTATAAGATTACACCTTACCCCAATAATATCAAAAATCAACAGAAAATAGATGCTGGAGAGGATGTGGAGAATTAGGAACCCTCATCCACTGTTGGTGGGAATGTAAGATGGTACAACCACTTTGGAAAGAATTGTGGAGACTCCTGGAAAAGCTGACTAGGGAGTTACCTACAGACCCAGTTATTCCATTACTGGGCATTTACCCTAAAACCTTTAAACTAAAGTCCAGAGTGATTTGCTCAATCATGTTTATAGCAGCTCAAATTGTAATAGCTAAGAGCTGGAATCAACCCAGATGTCCATCACTACCTGAATTGATAACTAAGATGTGGTATATCTACACAATGGAATTTCACACAGCAGTAAGAAAAAAATGACACAATGAAATTTAAGGGAAAATGGTTGAACCTGGAACATATTTTCAGTGAACTTACCCAATCACAGAAAGATAATTGCCTCATAGTCTCACTCATATATAGCACCAAACCTGAATCTACCCAAGATGCTAACATATACAGCAAACGTCTCAAGGACTAGACAATAGGGTGTGCAGGGAGGGAGGCAAGGGCAAGGGAGGGGGTGAGAGACACAAATGTAGACCCAAACAGCAATGGTACCATAAAATTCTACATCCTAAAGAGTAGACCAAATGGTTGAACTTTCACCAGGCACTTAGAGGGAACACCTGAGCCACAAGGCACTGGAGAGGGTTGATGAAGACTGACCTTAATCTTCTACAGCCTCTCTCTCTTTCTCTCTAACTCTTTTATATTAGTTATCTTTTTCTTCCTTTTCTTAGTGGGCACTGACCTGTAACTCCTAGTACCAGTATGAGGCTATCATCCACAATGAACTTTTGATCAGAGAGACCTACAAGGTTTCCTAAAAGAAAGACAGATTTCTGTCAGGGTACTTGATGACCCACCAAAGGTCAGTGGTAAGACCCTACTGCTGAAGACAGCATAGGTGGTTGACATGTAATATGGAATGATATGGTTGGAAGATGGAAGAAAGTCAGTCCCCAGAGAGTCAGTGCGTCTAGTGCCAGAAGGTGCTCCATGGCTGAATGGGGGAAAATGACCAATATCTGTCCAGGCAACTCAAGGTCTAACCTACTTAGTAGCAAATAACCTGTTGTGATGCTCACACAAGTGCAATAGTGGCACACAGCCATTGTGGGAAACCAACTGCTCTTGATTTGGCTAACTGATCCCCCTCAGTGGAACGGGATCCATACCTGCAGCTGGGAAACATGTCAGAACAACATCCAAACATGAGCACGTTCTCCATTATCAAACTACCACAAATTGTGAGTTATAAGAGGGCCCAGACCTATTAAATTCTCTATAAAAAAATAGGCATTATCCCATTTGTCTGGTGCTAACTTTACTGTCTGTTGGAGAATCTGCTTCTCTTTTTCAGACAGACACAGATCCTAAGGAGAGAACCACTGCATCATACCTCCAAAGGGCCCCAGCTGAAACTAAGAATAATTGGAATAACAAGCATGGGTGCTGGTTTCTTGGTGAACTGCGTACCAGCACAAGGGTGAAGGAGATCGACACAGAGAACAATCAACTCTTACCAAATCACATATCCAGAGATTCAGGGGCCCCAAACAACTCATCACTGAAACAGAATAAAAATGAAACCAATATGGTTCAGAGACATTTTGAGGAAAAAGGGGTCCAAAGATTGTCAGAATCACTCATTGGGTCATGATATACAGAGACATTTCTCCTACCCTAACTGAGGGGTGACCCCACAATGCAAGATCCATATTCCACAACAAGGAGGGGCTAATGAGAGGTGGTAGGATATGGATGAGCCTAACAATGGTACCAACTTGACTATATTCATTGAGTACAAAACTAATTTAAAAAAAAAAGATGGATCAGATGGTTAATACTGGGTTTATGTGGTTTTGCATGATTTGAAATTCATTTTCTCCAAAGTACAGAAACTATGAATTATTTTTTTCTCCTTTCTTCTATGTTCCTCTCTTCATAATTTAAAACATATCCTGAGTTTCACCCAAGCAAGGAGGCACTCTCATATAATATCATTACTGTCTCTTCTACTCATCTCCACACTGGTGGATGAACCTCCAAACCAGACATAGTTGATGGGAAGAAGTGATTTATTTCAGGTGACATATCCAGGGAATGTTTCTTAATGGTGAAAGAGAAAAACCAACACCAGTACCACCCAAAACAAGAGCAAAATCATCAGGTAAACTACAGGGAACCAAAGTAGAACTCGTGCATACCGTAGACAGGAATTCAGGTCTGCTCCCAGTAACGCCTTAGGGCTGGACTGTAGGAGCCACCCACAGTGCACCTCTGCTAGCCCTGTGGAATGAAATCTAAGTTACAAGCATCAATAAAACATCTGAGTCTATTGAGGGACATGAATTCAGACTAACACATTGTCTAAATCATCTAGATATGATTTTGAATCTCTATTTTTTAAAATTTTGGTAATACTAGGTATTAAATGAGGGTCCCTTGAATACTAGGCCAATTAATACATTACAGTGAGCAACCTTTGCACCACTATCACTGACATTGTCTCAAAATATTTAATTTATACATGCAGCTTCCTAAAGCCAGTACAGGCTTGGCAATGGTGCATATGTCATCATACTGAAAGGCCAATGAGTCCCTGCAGGAATTATGAAACAATATTAAGGTGAGAAGAAATTGAGGTGGTGATTCACCTTTTTGATTTTACCTCAATTCTTATATTTCAAACCAGGTTGTAATATTTCTCCAAGGCTAGTACTGAAATCAGTTCTGTCACCTTAGACCATTGTCTACACATTAACTCTCATGACACTCCACAGAGATGGTACATATTTTCTCAAAATAACATCATCAGTGGCAGGTGATTTAGCTTATTGTTTTATTATTATTAACATGTTTCATATAGATACATCATGTATTGGTACCCTCCTTTGCTTTGTCCCTGCACCCATTCTATTGGTGATGCTCCTCCATGGGTTTACAGGTATTCCCCATGGGGTTGTGGTTTATGCACTGTGGAATCAATAGTCAGTTAATTTTGGGAAGAATGCCTCTGAGCATGATGTTTCAACCTATGGCTCTTACAGTCTTTCCACCCCGTCTTCCATTAAATTCCCTGAGCCATAGCAGCTGAGTTTTAAGTCTACTTCAGCGATGAGTTCTTAAAAGCCTCTGGATCTCTGCTTGGTAGGTATTAAGTATCCTTAGAGTCTGTCTCCTATACCATGACACTGATTATCAGGTACAGCATAGATGCAGCACTCTTGCTATCTTCCCAGTTCCTCAGTGGTTCCAGCTGTGGCTTGGCTAAACTGCAAGGAGTAGAAATTGGGGGCCAGAGAGAACTAGGAGATGCCACCCCACATGCCAATTTGCTCTAGCACAAGAATAGAACTCTTAGCAGAAAAGAAACTTGTGTATAATTGGATTGATTTACAGTGTCCCGCCTGCTGACCAAAGTATAGCATGCTATTTAGATAGATAGTCCAGGTAGGCTGGCCCTGGGGTCTTCCCTCCAAATCTACAAACCAACTGGGTCTTCTCCTTGCATACCTGAATCTGACAAGGAATACATTTTCTATAGTATAAAGGCTTCAGTCTTCTTCTTGTCACTCTCTCTGGATTCTCTCTGTGCTTGCCTCTCCTTGCTCAGACCAGTGGAATAAATGGGAGCCTGGCATCTATCCCCACCCAACCTGGAGAATGCAATACTGTTTCTTGGCTTGGAGGAATGTTTTTATTTACTTGCTTCTAATTTTACTGTGGGGTAATTTGTCACTTTAATTATGTGTATCATGTTCTTCTGGTCTCTAAATCTACCATGTGTCTATTTTCCTTAAACTTCAGACCTACCTTGTAAATGCTTTTTCTAACTCTAGGCCTGTTACCTGTGTCTCTAAACTTAGGACAATCATGGGTCCAATTCTATTTCTACATTAAGATGTCTTATCTAAATTTCTTGGTCTCTCCTTTGGTATTTTCACTCTGTTATTCTTTCTTAGGCTTCCACTATTTTCCCTCTTAATTGTCTTCCATGGGGAAACAGAAGGTGGATACAATGTTTGTTTCTCCTATGTCTCCCTGCACAAGCTTCTACATTCTATTCTCCATGTGCTGTGCCTCCACTCCGGTCTTTTCTTGAAAGCCTCAGTCTCTCTTTAAAGGGCTTTATGAACTACCCTCCACAGGTTTGTGTCTGTATATTAGTCTTTCCCTACAAACCCCAATTTTTATTAAATTATAAACTATACAGTGTTTTCCACATGAGAGTGTGTTTCCTATTTCCCACGTATTAGTGACTCTGCTCTAGCCTTCTTCTTAGATGTCAATATCCCTTAAATAGCCCAAATTTGTGATTTCTCCTTAAATAAACTTAATAATTCTTAATTTATCTGGCTTGACTTTATTTTTATCAATTCTTTTCTAAAAATAGAACAGGTTCCCAAATTTGTGTTCATAAAGTTGTGGGACCCTCCAAAACCCCTGAAAACATGCATCATTCTTACATTTGAAATCCACTTTGCATTACTTTAGCAATTAAGCTCTTTGGGAGTCAAAGTGTCCTAACAGCATTTCTCAGTCTGTTGCATGGTGCTGTGTATGCTGAACTCATGAGGAAGGTTATCATAACAGTGGGAATGCATGTGAGTGCAAACTTCCAGGTGAGATGGGAGTGAAGACTGAGAGAAGGATGGTTACTACAACCCAGTAAGGCACACTTCTTAATGACTGATCCTCAACACTCTCTCCTCCCCAAGGACTCTTGGGAGACAAGTGGCCTTAAACCAAGCCACTAATACTGGCCAACATGTGTAATATTCACACACACACACACACACCACCACCACCACCACCATTACTATTCCATGTTAGGGATCTACTTCACGACAGGGTCATAGCTGCACAAGTTATTTATGATAGTCAGCCAATTAAAGAACAATTGTAAGCAATGAGATCAATGTAATAAGGAATTCCTTTCTTCATGGTTTCAATAATTCATTAATGTACATTCTGCTTAAGTAAAGTACAAGACCATGACAAGATTTATACAATTTGAATCCTCATATAATCTCATAAAATATTCTGCCTCAATAAGTACCATTATACTCATCATCCTATGGGTAACCAGTGAGACTGAGCCCAAATTCAGGTTGATGGATAGGTCATGTCCCTATGTGTAATTTTCTTCTAAAACTCCTTATCAATCATTGTCATTCTGATACAAGATTTGACTTGTCTAAGTAATTCATGTTAAACCACTCATATGATACATAACTATCATTGAGAGCAAATGAAACTCACTTGTGTGGGGATGCAAAAAACGAATTGGGGGGCTGGAGAGATGGCTTAGTGGTTAAGCACTTGCCTGTGAAGCCTAAGGACCCCGGTTCGAGGCTCGGTTCCCCAGGTCCCATGTTAGCCAGATGCACAAGGGGGCGCACGTGTCTGGAGTTCGTTTGCAGAGGCTGGAAGCCCTGGCGCGCCCATTCTCTCTCCCTCTATCTGTCTTTCTCTCTGTGTCTGTCGCTCTCAAATAAATAAATAAATAAATAATTTAAAAAAAAAACGAATTGGGATTAAAAAATAATGCTATGATGTCTTCAGTCTCTATAGTAACCTTAGTTTAAATTGTAAGAAAAGATATATGTTCAAGAATTAATTTTACATGTGACCTTGTGAAGAGAATTTCTATCTGGTTGTAGCAAAATAATGTAGCACTTGGGGACAAAAATGCAGCCCAATAACCCAGCACTGGAGGCCACGATTGAAAAGACTTCCACAGCCACCATGAATTTCCCTTGGCTGCTTTGGTAGACAGGGAGGAAGGTGACCCACACACTGCAGAACACCAGCATGCTGAAGGTCAGGAACTTGGCTTCATTAAAGGTGTCAGGCAGATTCCTGGCCAAGAAAGCCACAGTGAAGCTCACTATGGCCAGAGATCCCAGGTATCCCAGGACGCAGTAGAAGGCAGTGACTGAACCCTTGTTGCAGACGATGATGATGTGTCCATGTTCAGAGTAAGCATCTGTGTCAATGAAGGGAGGAGAGAGTCCCAGCCACACAGCACAGAGAGTAATTTGGACCAGGGTGCAGGTGGGAATGATAAAGTTAGGTGCTCCTGATACCAACAGCCCCCTCATCCTTCTTCCTGGAGTGGTGACCTTGAAGGCCAGGACCACAGTAACTGTTTTGGCCAAGACAGTGGAGACAGCCACAGTGAAGAGAACTCCAAATGTCATCTGCTGCAGGATGCAGGTAACAGTGTTGGGACGTCCAATGAAGAGCAAGGAGCAGAGAAAACAGCATTTGAGGGAGATGAGCAAGATGTAGCTGAGGGTGCGGTTATTGGCCTTCACAATGGGAGTGTCTTGGTGCTTCCAAAACACCCCAAGAACAAGAACTGTGAGTACAGAGAAGCCTAGTGCCAGGCAGGCAAGAGTCATCCCCAAGGGGTCTTCATAAGATAAGTAGTTCACAGATTTCTGCAGGCAGTGGGTTTGCTGTACATTGGCATACTGGTCACCTGGACACTTCACACACTGCTCCATGTCTGAGGTAGAGAGCAAAGACTCATCAGTACAGCTCCATTTTTCATGTGTTACTGTTGTCTCACAAAAGGGTGTCCAGCATGTTCCTTCTGTGTTGGCATTGACAAAAAATAAGTGGATTATCCTGAAGACATGACTCAAAATTAATTGATCTCGCATGCATGGAGAAGGACACCTTGGAACCATTATTACTTTCACTTATATCACATATACAAAAGAGTTTATTTATCTTAATACTCCTTGTGTCAACACATTCAGAGTCATAGTAAAAGTCTTAATTGCTTGGTGTGGTGCCTCACACCTCATATCACTCACTTGGAATGCAAAGGTTGGGAGACCACTGAGAGCTCGAGACCAGCCTTCAGTTACAGTGTGAGTTCCATGTCAGTCTGGGTTAGAGTGAACTCTTGCCTCAGAGAAAACTTGAAAAAACTTAAGCAGGGTAATTCAGAAATTGTAATATATGTAATTATTCAAACTGTGCATTCCAACTTAGTGTGGAAGCTAGTACATTCTACTGTCTGACTCTAGGTGGAGCTCTGTGTTGGTTACTCAGAGTGGGGAAATTCAAATCTTCCACCATTATCTTTTTAAGCGATAGTAATTTTTGATTAAAAGTGGACACCAGGATATAAGTATCACCAAAACTGTACACTATCTCCTTGGAGGAGGGTTTTGCAAATTAATTTTGAGAGGACATGGATAGCATCTATGCATTTTATTGAATTTTACCTCCATAATCTTTTGCCTTAGTAATTTATTCAAGACCTATTGAGAAAGTAGGATGAGAAACATCAGTAAACAAATTACCAAGGAATAGATGACATGTAGTGAGAAAAGGAAGAAGTCAGTACTCCTAGCTGTAAGATAAAGTTTTGTTATGATATATGTTAATATTTAATTTTAAATACATTTTTCTTTAGATAAACTTGAAGAAATCTTTTTATATTGAACATGAACAATGATGAAGATACCTTTATTTCTTTTCAATGTGTACATGTGTGTGTATTTGTGGTGTGTGTGTTTGCATTCACATGCATGTACAAAGACCTTTGTGTTTTACATGTTTCTTTCTGGGTGTGCATGGACCTGTGTGAGTGGGAATTTGGAGACTAGAGTTCAGCACCGGGTGGTCTTTTCTATTGTTGTCCTCCTTATTCTTGAGACAGGTGTGATTACTTTATCTGGAGCTCAAGAACTGGTCTAGACTCATTCATCTACGTCATCACCACCCACTGTCAGGCCTGCCAACAGACAAATGCCTCCTCTGGTAAGGTACCACCAATGGAGGCCAGAGATCAGGGAACATAGCCAGGTAGATAATGGAAAGTTGATTTCACTGAGGTAAAGCCACATCAGTGTGGATATAAATGTTTACTTGTTTATAATGATACATTTTCAGGATGGGTGGAAGCTTTCCCAACCCAGTCTGAGACAGCTCAAATAGTGACTAGGGAATTGTTAGAGGAGATAATTCCCTCCAGATTAGACCAGATAATGGGCCTGCCTTTGTGTCAAATCACTAGGGAATTGACCAAGACATTGGGGATTAATTGGAAATTACATTGTGCTTATCTTCCCAAAAGTTCAGGACAGGTAGAAAGGATGGATCAGACCTTGAAGGAGACATTAACTAAATTTATCCTAGAGACTGATGAAGGATGGTTGGGACTCCTTCAGGGCCAGGTGTATCCCTTATGTAAAAGGAACTACTCCATTTAGAATTATGTATAGAACCCTTCCCCACTCATCCTGCCCCAGATGGGTCTTCAACAGATAACTAACTTTATTAATGGAAGGCTTCTTTCTATCCAAATCTTACAAAGAGTCCAGGAGTCCATTGTTCCAGCAATCAAGGCTGCATTTCCGACGCACTCTGTTTGCCCCCATCCCTTTCAGTTTGGTGACAGAGTTTAGATCAAGAGACACCATATTGGAACATTGGTAGGGCCCCTACCAGGTCATCCTAACCACTCCAACAGTTGTGAAAGTAGAGGGGACAAAATAGAAGAGGATTAGGCTTATTTTTTATGAAACAAGGGGGTCTATGTGTGGCTCTAGATAAAACTTATTGCTTTTAAACCAATCAGTTAGGAATTAATCCAAAATACAATGGCTCTGGTTAGAGAAAAAGAACTTCAGAGACAAGACATTAGTAATTGGTTTCAGTCTATGTTTAGTTGGTCTCCATGGCTAACTTCCCTTGTCTTTTCTATTGCTGCCCCTGATACTACTGCTCTTAGGCCTTACCATAGGACCCTGCATTATTAATGCTCTAAGTAGATATATAAAGAATAGAATAAATTCCATTCATCTCATGGTATTGTGGACACAATACACCCCCTTAGATGAAAATACCCTAGACACTGTCCTTCACAAATCAAGGATTTAAGTTAGTGTCATATCAGAGGGGGAAATGGAGAATGGAATGTGAAAGGAATGGGATAATCCCTCTGTGCAATGCAGGTGTTTACTTTTACCTAAGGAATTGGATGATCCCTCTGTGCAGTGTACCATGACCTCCCTGTATCTCTTTGTTTCTGAATATCTTTGTGATTACATAGCATAGAATGTTTCTTGCCTCAGTTCCTGCTATGTGATGTATGTAACCTTGTAACTTCTTGAAATAGTTCTCCCTTGTTTAACAGAATGTGATTTTGTGACTTAACTCATGATCCTTCTTTTTTAAACTATAATCATCATGTGGTTACTTCCAATAAAAGCTGACACACCTAACAGACCAAGGCTGCATCTTGAGATCTTGAGCTCTTAGATGAAGCTTTCTTCTTTTTTCTTTTTACCTAATAAAACTTTCACACACACACACACACACACACACACACACACACACACACACACAAACAAACCAACCAAACAAAAATGGGTTGAAATAATAAGCTATTTTTTTCAGTAATTCAATAATATGTCCTTTTAAAAGTGTGTAAAATTATATAGGTGTCATCTACAAGGTCTATATGAATGACATTTAAAATGGAGACCTTCCATTTTTGTTTTTTTCTATCAAATTTTTAGTGTTCTGTATCAGAGCCATGCTGTAGTTTTAAATGAATCTCATATGCTTTTGTATTCTTACACATTGTTTGCTATTTATATAAGAAGCTCCTGCAAAATGCTTATTGGAAAAAGAAATTCAGAATTTTCAAGAAATGTACAGATCCTACTTTTAAAAAAGATTCTGAAATATACACAGCAGTATGTCAGACAATTTCAACTTCTCCCATTCCTGTTTTTCACTTTTAGATTAAACCATGGCAAAAGTTCTAATTTCTGCAGAATTTCCAAAACTAAAAAATAAACAAATAAAATAACTTCTCACTCTGTAGCAAATCCAGGGCTTGTACATTTCATATTATTTCTGTACAAGTCTCAAGAGTAAAATAACGCATACTTAAGGGAAATCTTACGTAGACTTTCACACAGAAGTACATAGGAATTTTTGTTTTTACAACAATGAGTTGAGTAATAGGGTGTGTATATTTTAAGTGGCAATACTGATACATGTATTCAGTGATTAGTAAGACAGAAGAGATTCTTTTCTTTTTTCACTTGGTTTTTTGAAGTATGGTTTTATTGTAGGTCAGACTGACCTGGAATTCACTATGTAATCTCAGGGTGGCCTCCAACACACAGAGATCCTCCTACCTCTGCTCCCAAGTGCTGGGATGATAGCCATGTGCCACCAGGCCTGGCTGATTTTTTTCTCTTGAGTTTCCTTCCAGGACCCTTGAAATCTTCATGTGTGTTATAGAAGATAATCAATCTGAGGCACTTTTTTCTTTCTTGCATACCTGTCTCATTGGAAATCTCATTTTTTGGGCACCGATAGCAATTGAAACAGCAGACTGCTTGTCCCTCCTGACGGGATTTCCTGAACCCAGGACGGCATGGCACACTGCACATTGAAGGCAGGATCTGAGGAATTCAGATATGTGTCAGGGAAAGAAATCTAAGATACTCCTCTCAAACCAGGCAATTTTACAAGGTTGGACCATGAAAAATTTATTTTTAGTGCTTGATGATCATAGTAATTTTGCTGTGTTGTATAATGTCTTTATACAATCATACAGAAACAAATATATGGAAATTACAGTTTTTGTCAAATATTTAAAAAATTTATAAAGTATATCTAGGAATCAATGTATGATGAGGAGACACACATTCCACAAGAACGTGATCATTAATGTCTAGTGTAAAGTACCACCACAGGAAAACCCACCTGTCTATTTCCTGTTGCCCACTGTGCCATGTCTTCAGATAAACACAACTGCTGACCATGTGGAAAATGTGGAGAAAACTCTCCTATTTTCACCTTCAAATCAGTACCATGGGGGAAATTCCAAATGTTGAGGACATCATACTCATCACTTACTTGTCCTTTAGGGTTCATATTCACCTCACCTCCAATAGGGTTAATAAAGAGAACGTTCTTCAGAAAACCATGTACCTAAAAAATACGCATCATTCCATGACTGGAAAGGCCCACATGCCATGACTGAATGCATGATGTAGGGAATGCCCTTTATTTTATAGTTCTTCCTTACTATGCACATTCACTGCTGAAAACAAACTGATAAAATACGTGACTTTACACAGATCATTTAAAATAGCATTATGGTTTTTATAATATTACTTTTTAGATGGGTGTGGAAGTACATGTCTTCAATCCTAGCACTCAGGAAGCTGAAGTAGGAGGATGACTGTGAGTTCAAGGACACCCTGAGATTACAGCATAAATTCTAAGTCAGCTGGGGCTACAGTAAAACCCGACCTTGAAAATCAAAGAAAAATAGAAAATGATAATAGTTTGTCTTACAAAAATTGACAAAACTGTTTGCTAAAGAAATAATAGGTAGACTATACACTGTGATAAATTTCAGTATCCATATCTATATCGTCTCTGGTTGCTTTTAGAGCTTCAGACATGAAAAGGAGATTGGGAACATGTTTAGTTTTGGAGGAACTACTTTATGCTGATTACGGAAACTTTCTCCCAGATTCCTGAAAACAATTTTTAGAAGCAGGCATTTAGTCCCAGTGAGAGAGAGTCACGCAGCTTTGTTAGGCAGCTAGGGTAACTGGGCACCTGAAAGTAAGGAGCAGGAATGTCTTTGGGCCTATCCTTCTAGTTTATAATTTGCTAGATATCAAAACATGATCTGATTTCTCATCTCTTCCTTAGGCCTGTTTTTCCACACAAAGCCTGGACCCCTACTGGGAGGGAGTCTCTCTTGGGATTTAAATCTAGTCTTATCATTGTAGTTCCTGAAGTTCAGCCCCTGGAACTTGGTATTATGACTAGCCTCTTCCTGAGACAGCCCCTGGCCCAGACCACTTACTGTCTCTCTGGCTCACATTAGGCAGAAGTTAGGGCCCACCACTTTAATGTCTTAAACAGATGTATGTGAGGGGACAGACCTCTTTTTCTTGGTGATCTATTCATTATTTATGTTGAATTTCTCCTTGCGTTGGCCTGGCTGGGCTGAGCTGAGGCGGGTCCCCCTAACACCTACTTTCCACATGGACTCTTTACCCCTCCTGCTCTCCACATGGCAAGAGCTCTTTGTACTTTCCTTTCATTCCTTTCTGTGTTTTCTTCAGGGCCATCATGTGGGCTTTCAAGGTATGTGAGTGTAGTCATTTTCCTTCTGTTGTTTCTGTACTTCTTTAAATAAATATAATAATTTAGTAATTATTATTCTCAGTTTTATTTTATTCAATACTTTGGTTAAAAGTAGACATGCAACCAGGGTGTGGGGCTCAAGGACTTTTCTGGACCCGTAACACCTCATTTTGGAGGTGGAGTTAGGAGGATGACTGTGAGACCCAGGCCAGCCTAGGATTACAGAGTGAATTCCAGATCAGTCTGGTCTAGAGTGAGACCCTGCTTTGAATAAACAAACAACCCCTGCCCAAAACAACCCCTTGTTCTTGTTACTTCAGGAGCATGGTTTCATGAGCTCTTTATTTATACTTTATACTGTAAAGTCTGTGTTTACATTTCAAGTAAAGAAAAAGTTGCCAGACCTGGTAGTGTATGCCTTTAATCCCATGATTTGGAAGGCAGAGGAAGGAGGATCATAATGTGCTGTGGCCGTCCTGAGACAACATAGTGAATTCCAGGTCAACACCACCAAATTTAAGCATTATCTTGAGGTCACCTTTCTCTTAAATCATTGAAGTTCACTAAAAGTTTCCTTGCTTTCCAGTAACTTTATTCATTTATTTATTTTTAATTTTAGGGCAGTGTTTCTCACTAGCCAAGTGTGAACTGGAACTCATCCTTTGTAGCCTAGCCTTGCCTCAAACCCACAGTAATCTTTCTTAGTGTCCCTAGTGTTGAGATTATAGGTGTATGTTAGCAAACCTTACTCATAATCTTCTTCATGATGTATACACACATAGAGTTTTACTTGTTTGGACATGACAAAGTATAGAAAGCCTTGCAATTGAAACAAAGATCCTAGACAAATAGGCATGAGCATGTCTTGACAACATTGAGGATGTCACATTTGTTGAAAATAAGTACCACTGATTTGAGACACTTTACCTGAGTGCATGAACCATATTTCATAAACTCATTTCCTATCCTCTGAGAATCTACTTGTTGAAGAATCATTTCATGGAGGGCATGGGCCACAGCATACACAGCATTGTAGATGTTGTAACACTCTTCATCCATGTCCATGTCAAAGCTGTGCCTTGAAAACCACTCCAGTGAAGGGTTGGAAGAATAGTTGTTCAGTGTTTCATAGTATGATTTGGAGAGAGAACAATTAAAACCCATCCAGCTTGATCTTACAGAATTAATGTTTTCTGTATATTTGGAAAAGTTCATTGTCTGGATAAAAGTTTTTAAACTAGAAATCTCACCATGGTGGTGTACGAAAGTGAAAGACCAACGGAATGGATAAGGGATGAAATCTCCCTCACATGGGAGGAGATCCCACTGTGAGGTGGTGACCCAGATTCTCCGTGTGCCTAAACATTCCCATTTTCTAAAGCTCATTTCCAGAATAGAGTTAATGTTACCATAAATGACAACAGCATTTGCCGAAGATGTGAAGATTGGATAACGCAAATTTATAAGAGCTGTCAATAATATATCTGTGTTTACAGGGAACATATTCACATATGCTAAACAGATGCCATATCTTTGCATTTCTACTCTCAAGTTAGAGAGAAATTGAAAGCCTTGGTCATCATCTGAGATGAACAGCTCCACCCATGTCCAGCTGAAATGAAGCATCAAGGAGACCATGGCAAGGGGCAGGTTTGTGTCCTTGGGGGCCACCTGATAAAGATAAGGAAACTTCTCCCGGTCACTTAGTGTAGGATGAAATGGTCCGTAGGAAATCTAAAGAAAACAGAACATTGGAATCTCCAAAAGGAGAAGGATTTTGTCAGGCACAAGATAACTTTCGACTGACCTTTTAAAGCAGCAGAAAATGGAAGAAAATCTGTTCATGCTATTACAACAGTCATATCTTATTTCCCAGAACCTTATAGGAAATTGCTGACCAGTGCATCCTCTAGAGAATCTCATTTTCTCTTACCCTGTTCTTCTTTTCTATTTCAAGCAAGTAAAGGTTAATAACCCACCAAATCTGAGTGTTTACCAGTTCAGTAAAATCATGATCAACATAGGCAGAAAACACTTGTCCATTTACTAGAAAATGCCACTAAGAGACTGAGTTTCAACTCCCTCTATAGACTCAGACTCACCTGTGGCCTTACATAGAGTTGCATGAGTGGTCCTAGTCTGGCAGATCCTGCCCATGAGGGTCCTGTAAGTGCTATCTGACATACTTTCTGTTCACACATATAGTTCGGAGCATCCTTCATGAGATTTGCAAATTCATCTTCAATACCAAATACTGAAAAACTCCGACAAATATTAGAAATGGAATGCAATTGCAATGACATATTGTGTAGTAGCTGGGAGTTATGGTTAATATCTTCCAAGGCAAAAATCAATGCCAGCACAAGCTGGAACCTTCTGATTGGCAATCTGAAAGGGGAGCACAATCATCATCATGAATGACATGTCATTCATAAGCTTCATATGAAGCACACTGAACATTATGTACCAAATGACATTCTCCCTGAACTTCTCTTGTTGATCATGTTCCTTCTATTATGAGGATGGGGGGACATGATATCTTTAGAAGCTAGCATTTGAAAACTCATAAGAGTAAAACAATTGTAAATAAGTTTATTCTCATTGTTGTGGTGGTGTTAATGTGAAATGTTCTCTGTACCCCATGTGTTTATGATTAAGTCTTAGACTCAATGCCTAGATAGTGAAACCATTGGCAGGTGGAGCTTTGCTGGAGGAGGTGTGTCACCATGGGTGGGTCTGGCTTTTATAGTACACCCCCTTGACATTATATGCTAGCTTACTCTTGCTGCTTCTTCCAGCTGAGGTCAAAAGATGTGAGTTCATGCTGTCTACTCTTGGTATGTGCCCACACTGTTATAAAATTTCCCCTTATAATTTCTTTTAAGGTGCAGAGAGCTGAAATAAATGCTTTACTCTCCTAGTCTGCTTCCTGTCAGGCATTTTGTCCCAGCAAGGAGAAGTTAATTGCTACTAAAATTGGTAATGAGAATTGGAGCAATTGGTGCAATAATCCTGACTACCTGGTTCTTGCCTTTTAGAACTGGTTTGTTGGAGAAAGATTGAAGAATATGGAACTTGGACTAGAGAAGCAATGCTAGAAGTATTGCTTGGCAGACTATTCTAGTAAGTGTTTGAAAAACCTAAATGCAGGTTGAGGTGTGAACTGGGAAGGCTTGCCATTTGAGGTTTCATAGTGAAAAGAGAATGTTTTTGGGAAATCAGCTAGAAGCAGTTTATGTGATATTATGGTAGAGAGGCTGGATGAAGTCTACACATGGGCAAGAAATTTGGGCAACGTTGAGTTTAAGAGTAATGGACAATTGTTTGATGGAAGGATATGAAGGATATAGAGTTTGGTATAGATGATTGTGTGGGCTGCTTTAGGCTCCTTTAGCTGAAATATTTTTAAAAGGTTAACATCATTGAGCATATGCAAGTTGTTCTCATCTTGACAGTAGGCAGAGTGGTGGTTCTTTTCAAAGGAAGAGCCTGAAGGAAGAATCCTGAAGGAGATGAATGTTCTTCAAAATCACCTTGGTATTGGATCGTCAGTCTTATTAGTATTCCTCAACTGGTAGTGGTTTTGGAAGCATTAGGATGCCAGAAGTTTGCGGCATTGTTTTATACCATTATTTCAGAAGCCATTAAGGGTAGAAAATATGAGTGAAAGATAAAGGACACAGTAGGGAGAACCGTGAGCCCATGATATGGTTTACAATTGATACTACATAATTTTAAAGATGCCAGGAGGCAAAGGAATCTTCTTGCTTAAGAAGGCCCTGTCCTGGCTACAAGCAACAGAGCTGGAGGGACAAAGATGCTGAAGTATTTTGGAGCCCTGAGGATTTCATCTTATGACTCAGATGACAGAGGAAAATTTAGATTTTAATGCCATATATACATATATATGCCAATGTATATATTCGAAAGAGAAAGAGGGAGAGAGAGAGAGAGAGAGAGAGAGAGAGAGAGAGAGAGAGAGAGAGAGAGAGAGAGAGAGAGAGAGAGAGAGAGAGAAAGGGAGAGGGAGGGAGGGAGAGAGATAGAATGGGCATGCCAGTGCCTCCAGCCAATGCAAATGAATTCCAGATGCATGCATACCCTTGTGCATCTAGCTAAAATGGGTTCTGGGTTATCAAACTTGAGTCCTTTGGCTTTGTAGGCAAATTCCTGAACCTCTAATCCATCCCTACACAGTTCTATGCTTATTTATTTTAGCATTTTTTTTCATTTTAGAGAGAGAGAGAGAGAAGTGTCACACTAGAGCATCTGCCATAGCAATCAAACTCTAGATGCTTTCGCCACCTAGTGGGCATATGCGACCTTGCACTTGCCTCACCTTTGTGCTTGTGGCATATGAGGGATGTGGAGAGCTGAACATGGGTCCTTAGGCTGTGAAGGCAAGGGCCTTAGCTGCTGAGCCATCTCTCCAGTCCATCTACGCTTATTTGTGATCTAGCATTGGTCCAGTTTTTACTTACTCTTCCCTCATTTTCTTTTCTTTCTTTTTTTTGTGAATGGGAATGTTTCCTTGGTGCCATGATGTGCTGAAAGCCTGAGTGCCTTTTGTTTTGATTTTACTGGGTTCACAGTTTAGATATGGTCTTGTGTCCATGATGAGACTTTGGACTTTTGAACAGTGTGGGCACTTGTAAAGACTATGAGGACTCTTAATGTTGGACTGAATGCATCTGGAGTCATGGGATGGCCATGAGTCTATGGGGCAAGTGGCCGAATGTGCTGGTTTGAATGTGGAGTGGCCCTCATTGCCTCAAGTGTTTGTGATTCTGCCTAACGCTTAATAACCTGCTGGTGTGGCCATCAGGGGACAGTCTTGCCAGAGGAGGTGTGTGGCTTGGGTGGGCCATGGGATTTTATCATCAAGTCTCTCTTGCTTGTATTAGCTCCATTACTCGTGCTTCCTCCCAACTGATGTGATGCCTTGTTATCAATACTTAATATGTTTCTCTACCATACTAAAACTTCCTCTAAAAACTTTGTGCCAAAATAAACCCTTTCCTTTCATTAGCTTGTTCCAGTTCATGCTTTGTCCCAGCAATGAGATGGTAAAAGCTACCATTCTGCTAATCATTTAGGAGATTATTACATCTTCACCATATGATGGTGTAGGAGATTCTTTATTCTTTTAATAATAAACATGAACATTGTTCTGAGCAGATAATTAGTTTGTCAGTGGATTGATCCTAGAGTTATCATTCTTGAGAAACATGGCAAAATATTGGCATGCCAGCTACCATGTTGATGGTGTTTTCTTAATAGCAAACTACAGGAAAATCAGAACTGAATTAATGATTACTGTATAAAAATTTGTGACGTGGGCTGGAGAGATGGCATAGTAGTTAAGCACTTGCCTGTGAAGTCTAAGGATCCTGGTTCAAGGCTCAATTCCCTAGAACCCATGTTAGCCAGATGTACAAGGAGGTGCATTCGTCTGGACTTCATTTGCACTGAATGTAGGCCCTGGTTCGCCCATTCTCTCTCTCTCTTTATCTCTGTCTGTTGCTCTCAAATAAATAAATAATTTTTAAATAAATTAATAATTTATAATAATAATAATAATTTAATAAATTAAATTAATAAATTTTTAATAAATTAAGATACATTTAACTTGCCTCTGTAATATCTCCTTGACCTGGCAGATACAGTAGAGATGACTTGTCTTGTGCTATGCAATTGGCATTTTTCCCCATGACCTACTGATGAATTTAAAAATTTCCCACTATCTGTTCCATATGTATAAAGCAGGTTTTCTAACCAAGGATGAGACCAACAAGGGTCAAAAGGCATAAGCATAGTTATTTAAAACATTTTTGACAGGTGTACTTTCTCACAGTATCCAGAGAATAGAGGCCTATCATCTGTAGAATGTAACACCTCTCTACTCATAGGCCTTTCACTAGGTTCTCAGAAGCAGGAATGAGCTCCCTTCCATAGGACAGACCTCAGATCCAGCCAGAGAGCATTTGTTTACCCCCACAGGCTGTGTGCAACTACTACACTGGTGTGTACATCTTGCATTGGCTGGTTATTTTGTCTATGGTAGGATCTGCTTGTTCATGCTTTGGAGACCATTGTCACCACCATAGCTTGTGGGTTGCAGAGAAAACAGCTCACTGTGTGGGGCAACCCAGTTCTCCATATGGGATTTATGAGCAAAACTTACAGATTTAAAGTTAAGCTTTCTCTACATCCTACACGGTATTTCAGCCCATACTACTCTTGCCCCTCTTACTAAGTATTATATCTTTTAATTAACTGACCAAGAGAATGCTTTCTACAGTACTCATTCATGACATCATTACTTTTGTATATTTCCACCTTCCAAACATCCATTACCCAACTGTTCTGAATATTTTAACCCCATGGATTCTGTTGTTCCACTTCTCTCTCTAGTATCCCCTCCATTCATCCCTCCTTCCTTCCTTGTTCTCCTTGTGTCACTTTAATTCCTTGCCAATAATTCTTATGGCTATTACAACTTATACACAACTCAATTTGTTCCATCTTACAAGAAAATGTGTGGTTTTCTTTCTGAGCCTGTAACCTTGCTTAGTATGATTTTGTTCAAGGCCATGCATTTCTTGTAATTTTCACTGTTGAATTTTTCCTTACTGCTGAGTAGCATTCCATTGTGTTCATGTAATACATTTTCATTATCCATTCATCAGCTGGTAGGTGCCGGAGATGGCAAGCATGCCACTTCAGGATCATGAGGAATTGAGCGCTGAAGAGCTGCATGACACAATTCCAGCCCAGCAGTCTCTTCCTTGGAGTCCAGTGTGGCCCCTCTATAGAAACATCTTTGGCTCTCTGCGCTACAAATATCTATGGTTTTTTGTATAATGTTTGTCTTTTTCTGTCTTTCACTTGGTGCACCAACATCTAAGTTTACTGTTCCATCAAAAATTGATGTTAGTGAGGTATTGGTCTATGTATCTGAGAGAATCTCAGAATTGGACAAACAAGATGGGTCAGAAATAATTGTTTTCCCTAAGGCCCTAAAGAAAGTCAGGCATGGAGTGCAGTACACTGAGGAGGAAACAATGAACCTCCTGGAGCAATGCAAAAATTGTTCTATGACTAATTTTTCTGAATGGTGGCAATTGCAGCAAACTATGACTCTTTACCAAGAATCCTTACAGGAAAAACAACCAAGGTCAGAAAGAGTTCAATTGGGGGGACCAAATCTAAGTATTGGAGAGACATGAAAAGGAAAATGTTTGAGGGATAAATAGGTTTATTGGGTCAATGGTGGGAGCCCACATTTTGTGGTTATTCTGTCTCTCACCTTTAATATAGTAATTGAAAGTAGGAGATCAGGAAATTGCAAGTGCTTGACCGCACATACATGGGGGACGTGTGAAAATAGTTAATCATTATAGGGGCCTGATGACTGTACTTGTGGTTAATAATTTATGGGATTGTTTGATGTAAAGAAATAGCAAAGAATTTCTATGAGTTCTGTGGAACTGAACCTTTCTTGAAGTTTGCTCTTGCATGACATTATCAGAAAATAAGAGACTGATGCTAAGAGCTATGGCAGCAGAGAAAAAGAGAAAGAAATAAAAAGAGAGAAAATAAGGGAAAAAACAGAGAAAAAGAGAAGCAGAGAAAAAGAGACAGAGAAACTCAGCTGCCTTCAACATTAGCCTGTCAGCTTGTACCAGAATTTGACTTCAAGTCGTTATTGTGCTGCTCACTTTCACACCTGTTTTTGGGGACCTTCCTTCAAACCAGGGCTGAACCCCTACAGTTTAGGTATCTATAAAGATTCCAATTCTTAGCAATTATGAAAAGAGCAACAAAATATATACAGCAAGTATCGCTGTGGTGAAGAGCACAGTCTTTAGGGTATGTACCCAGGAGTGGTATCCCTGGATCAAATGGTGGATATATTTTCAGACATTTTTTTGTTTATTTTTATGTATTTATTTGACAGCGACAGACAGACATAGAGAGAAAGAGGGAGGGGGGAGGGAGGGAGAGATGGGAGCACTAGGGCCTCCAGCCACTGAAAACAAACTCCAGATGCATTTGCTACTTTGTGCATCTGGCTTACATGGGTCCTTGGAAATTGATCCTTGAACCAGTATCCTTAGGCTTCACAGTCATACACTTAACTGTTAAGCCATTTCTCCAGCCCTATTTTCAGAATTTTGAGGCATTTCCACTTTGATTTCTATAATTGTACAAGTTTGCACACCTATCAACAGTGAATGAGAATACTTCTCTGACACCTTTGCCAGTACTTTGTTATTTGTTATTTGATTTTTTTGATAATTGTTATTCTGACTGGAATGAGGTAAAACATCAGAGTAGTCTTATTCTCACTTTTCTGATGGCTAAAGGTGTTGAATACTCTTCTTAGATGTTTATTGGCTCTTTGTATTTTGCTGAAGGCTTTGTTTGCATCTATTGAAATAATCATATGATTTCTGCTCTTAACTCTATTTATGTGATTTCTTATGTTTATCTATATGTTTAACAATTACTGCATCCTTGGGATGAAACCTACTTGATCAAGTGGATGATACATTTGATATGTTAGTGGATTTAATTTTCAAGAATTTTATTCATAATTTTCACATCTAAGTTCATGAGGGATAATTTTCTTTTCTTGTGTTTCTGTCTGTTTTTGGTATTAGTATAATTTTGGCTTCATAAAGAATGTAAAGGAATATTCCCTCCTTTTTTAATTTTAATTCTATTTACTTCAGAGAGACAGGGAGAGAAAGAGAGAGAGAGAGAGAGAGAGAGAGAGAGAGAGAGAGAGAGAGAGAGAGGGAGAGAATGGGCACATCAGAACCTCCAGCCACTGCAAACAACTCCAGGTGCATGTGCCACCTTTGTGTATCTGACTTACATGGGCAATGGGGAATTGAGCCTTGAACTGGGGTTCTTAGACTTCATAGGCAAGCACTTCAACACTAAGCTAACTCTCCAGCCCTTCCTTCATTTCGAATTGTGGGAAATAATATGAGAAGAAGTGGTTTTAATTCTTCAATGAGGATGTGGTAGAATTCAGTGGAGAATACATCTGGGCCTGGACTTTTTTTCTTGAGAGGGTTTTAATTGCTTTTTCAATCTCATTACATGTTATACCTACATCCATGCATTTTTCTCTTCTAAACTCAGATTAGGTAGGTGATATGAATCAAAAAATTTACTTATTTTCCATTTTTTTTGGAATACATGTTTTTGAAGTATATTTTAACAACTCTCCCTATTTCATTAGTATTTATTGTACTACCATTTTCATAATGTTCTCTAGTTTTCTTTTGATAAATTTGGCCATTAGTTTATTAATCTTGTTTAAATTTTAAAGAATCATCTATTAGTATCAACAATTTTCCAGTTCAAAAAATGAGTTCAAAGGTTTCTGTACTTATCGTGATTAATTCTTTTTGTCTGGTATTTTGGGTTGGAATTGTTCATATTTATCAAAAGTATTCATGTGAATGGTTAAATTATTTATTTTTGACTTCTCTATTTTAAAATATGGGCATTTAGAAGTATCAGTTTTCCTCTTTAGACTGTCTTCATTATAGTCCAAAAGTTTTTGAAGGTCATGAATCATTGTCATTTTATTCAGGATATTTTAAAATCATTGTTTTTTAAATCATTGATTGTTTAAATCATTGATTTTTAAATATCATTGTTTAATACTGTGTTGTTAAATCTCCAGGAGTTGGTATATTTTGTTTTGTTTCACTTGTTGATTTCTAATTTCATTGATTTCAGTCAGATATAATACAGGGTGTTATGTTAATTTTCCTGAACTTGTAGAGGCATTCTTTATGCCATAATGTCAGATCTGCTTTAGAGAAATTTTCATGAGCTGCTGAGAAGAATGTGTATGCTATCAGGTTTGATGGAATATTCTATAAATGCCTATTAAATTCATTTGATCTATGGTGTTCTTTATCTCCATGGTATCTCTGTTTTTGGCTAAATGCTTTGTCTCTTGACTATGTTGTGGCATTAAGATGACATATTATTGTTGTGTTCATTTTTATTTGTTTAATATCAAATAAATTTTGCTCTAAAATTTTGGTGCAGTTGTGTTTGGCACATAAAAGTTTATGATGGTAAAAATGTCTTGTATGTTTCCCTTAATAAGTATAAATTGTCAATTTTACCTCTCTTGTTTAAAGTCTCTTTTGTCAGATTGTAGAATAGTTGGACCTAATTGTTTACCATTTTCATTTTGTTAGAATGTTTTTTGATTTTTTTCTCCTTAAGTTAGTGTCTATCTTTAATCATAAATGTGAATTTCTTATAGATAGCAAATAGATGAATTCAGTTTTCTGATTCAACCTGTTACCTTGCATCTAATGATCAGAGTTATATTTGAGAGGTATGAGTTAATCCCAGTTAAATTGAAGGCTTTTTGACTTTTGAGTTTCCTGTCTTCATATGCTTTATGTCTGCTGCAATTTTGATCATTGATTTTTTTCTCTCCTGTAGGATTTTGTGTATGCTTGCTCTCTGCAGTATGAAGTATTCATTGCAGTTTTCTCTGTAGGGATGGTTTAGCTCTCAAAAACTTATAAAGCCAGCATTTACCATGGAAAGATATTTTATCTTCTATAATGAGGACTATTTTTGCCAGTATAATATTTTGGATTGACATCAATGGCCTTTGAAAGCTTGAAATAGTCAATGCCAAACTCTTCTGGCTTTTAGTTTCCATTTGCAGAATCTGATGTACTGAGATGGGTTACCTTTGTTAGCGATGGTCTGTTTTTCTCTTGTAGCTCTTAGTATTCTTTCTTTGTTTTCTATGTTTAGTGTCTTAAGCATTATTTGACATGAAAGATTTTTCTCTGTTTCTTTATATATTGTATTCTGTTTTCCTCTTGTCAGCATATGTCAATAGTAACAACACTTGTCTCTTGTAAGGTTTTGAAGTGAATTGAAGTAACAATTGTTTTCCCTTTTCATCCTCCTCTTCCTTCATTTTATCCCTGCTGTCTTAGGCTATGAAGTAATGGATTACAAGTATTTGGCATTGCAATTTACATGCATGTGATCTGTAGAAAAATATTTTATTAATGAATCCTTGCTAATACTTATCCCTTGTTAGTTAACATACATCAACATATTGAGCTTACATTTGTTTGAATGGGTTTTAATAATGTGTCTTTGAGTTGTCCATATGTACTTTATGCCCTGCATTTCTTCTGGTAACTTGGAGGTTTGGAATCTGATGTGTTTTCATCATTAATGTGTTAATTGAGGCACGGACCTTTACATTTTTCTACACATTTCCATTAATACTGTACTCTACTTCCAGTATACCAGAGCACATTTTTCTGGGTTTTATGCATTATCTCAAAAAGTGAGAATTTATTGTTCCATTGTCAGGATTTCATACCTGAACCCCTTTAACGCTTATCAATTATTCTATTGTTTCATATGTTAAGTCTGTCATGTACTCAAAACTATATGACTGTTATCATCTAGATTTCCAATAGTGTACATGTGTAGAATGGATTTTTGATCCTTTCAGATTAAATATCAGTTTTTTAGAGTCCCTTCATCTGTCAGCCTTTTTTGTTGTGCAGGTGTGTGTGTGTCTATGTGTGTGTGTGTGTGTGTGTGTGTGTGTGTGTGTGTGTGTGTGTGATTCGTTCATGTGTGTTTGTATCTGTTTGGATGCACATAGTTGTCCAGGCATATGGAGGACAAAGGTCAAACTCAAACTCAGATGCCATCCACCTTTTTTGAAACAGAGCCTCTAATTGGTCTGGATCTCACCAATTAAGCTAGAATGAGAAGTCAGAAAACCCCTGAGCTGTCTGCTTCTGTCTGCATAGTACTCTGATTACAGGCCAAAAACAAACAAACAAAAAAAATCATTATCTATTTGTCATCAAACAATGGCATGGTGTCTTGTGTTTTACTATGCTTTACATAGAGGTTTTTACTTTCAATGTATTAATCTAAGGAATATCTGGGGCTTTGAGTATGGATATTTTTCCTGTTTATGGTACATTATTTTTTTCCTGAAAGCATTGCAGTTTACATAAAATTAAATATGATTTCCTATTCCTCTTGGTCAATCAGTGAAACACAAATTGACTTGTGGTAATTGGAATATAAATCAATAGTAAATTATTACAGGTTAGCTTTACTCTTGGCCATCAGCCACTGGATAGTCCAGTTTTCTATTTGATGGCATCCAATTACATTTTTCATGGCATTTCTTTTTTTGTTCATGCTCAATGTATGATTAAATTTATAGTTCATGGAAGAACTTTTATTTAAAATGCACTATATTGCACTTGCATTAACAAGGAAAAGTGGAGTCATCAGGCTCTGAAACTCCATTTATACATGTATAAAGTATGTAAGAGGAGGGAACAGAATGTGGTGGACAACACTTTACTCTGATATGCACATTAGTGAACAAGAAGGCTCTAAAATTCTGTTTGGGATTGGAATGTCTAGGAAAGCATGCCCATAATTCTCTTCCTTAACCACCTTTGCATATTATTCTTATGCAGTAGCATAACATTGATGCATTTGTGTAGGAAAAAGTAAGAAAATTAATTCAGTCAAAGAATATGTAATAAAATTGCCTGGATAGTTCATGCTATTATAATTTTATAAAATAGGAAATAGATTTTGGGACATGGAAATAGCCCAGTTGGTAAGGTGCTGGCCTTGCATTCATGAAAACAAGAATTCAGTCTCCTATATCCACATAACATTTATTTTGAATGGGAACTAGAATTAAAATCCACTAGTATAAAAACGTTAAGCTTATTACATAGCAAGCAGATTAGTATACAACTACACATATTCTTGAGTCTATTTACTATGCAAACTATGAGGTGTGATTATTTTTACATTCCAAATATTTCTTTAAAAATTTTTTGTTTGTTTATTTTTACTTATTTATTTGAGAGCGACAGACAGAGAGAGAAAGAGGCAGATATATATATAGAGAGAATGGGCGTGCCAGGGCCTCCAGCCACTGCAAACGAACTTCAGATGCATGCGCCCCCTTGTGCATCTGGCTAACGTGGGTCCTGGGGAACTGAGCCTCGAACTGGGGTGCTTAAGCTTCACAGGCAAGCACTTAACCGCTAAGCCATCTCTCCAACATTCCAAATCTTCCATTAAAATAAATGTATATACTTTCACTTATTTGAAGATAATGAAAGGAAAAGTTATTATTTCTTATATAGCAACAAATATAACATAGAAGTTGTATACAAATGTTGAAATATTCAATCACTTGTCAAAGCATTCTTTCAAGTAGAGACAGTCTCTTCCAGAAATAGATCTTTGAAGACTGGATGACCACTTGAACAAGACTGAAAAGAGATATATATCTCCTGAACCAAACAGAAATCAATCATGTGTATTTGAAAGGCTTAAGAAATCCTTGAATTTATATAGCTACCAGGGAAAATCATTGAGAACATATTACATATTGGCCTGTCCAATATTGCTGGATATAAATTTAAAGCAAAATTGACATGTGAATACTTGAAGAAGAAACTCCTGCACAGCAATATAAACATTGAATAGAGTAAAGAGACCGAGGATGGGGAAAGCTTTTTCTCCTCCCTCCTCCTCCTCCTCCTCCTCCCCCTCCTCCTCCTCCTCCTCCTCCTCCTCCTCCTCCTCCTCCTCCTCCTCCTCCTCTTCTTCTTCTTCTTCTCTATCTTGCAATGGAGAAAGCTGGAGATAAAACTATTTCAACTATTTGCCATGAAAGAGATAATCAAATTAATAAGTGGGTAACCAAAGGAGCAGACACATTTCAAGAGAAATACAATAATAGGCTAATAAAAATAATCAAGGAGCTGTACAGATGGCTTAGTGGTAAAGGCATCTACCTGTAAAGCCAAAGATTCTGCCTCTATTCCCCAGGACCCATGCGTCTGGAGTTTTCTTGCAGTTGTGGAGGTCCTGGCACACCCATTCTCAATCCACCTTCTCTCTTTTTTTCTGCCTCTTTCTCACTCTCTCACAAATATGTAAATAAAAATAAAAAAGATTAAAGTGTTGGGTAGTCATGAAAATGCAAAGCAAAGCAGAATTAAGAATCTATTTCTCTGAAGGGAATATGAGTGCAATGTCCAAATGACAATCAATATACACTAGTGAGAACATGAGGAAAAACTAAAGTATTCTACTTTTTTTGGTGTAATTGGTTTATGTCACTGTCAGTACCTACATTGTGACTACAACTAAAGTAAAAAGAAAATTATTTGAAGCAACTGTGTCACTACTGAGTATAAACATACAGTAAATAAAGTCAGCACACATCAAAAGCACTGGCATGCTCATAGCTAGGTAAGGCAGTACACATTTGCACCTATGTTCACATGAATGGTTGACTAAAATATAGTGCATATACTTAACATTTTCTCTTCAGAAATGAATAGTAATAAATTCCTGTCATATGCAGGAAGATTGAGTCAAGACTTCAGAGGCTAAATCAATGAGCCAGACACAAAAGCACAGGTTTTCAGGTTTCTTCCTGAATACTGAAATTGGTATATTAATACTATGTAATCAGATAGCAGTAGAAGTTCCATAAAGCCAGGATCACAGTACAACAGAGACAGAGAAGAGATGCAGGGCAAGAAGGAGAAGTCGTGGATATGTACCGTCATATTTAATGCACGTATATACACAAAGTCTCAATGAATCACAATACTATAAAAAAATGTGTCACCTAATGTAGTTATTATGCAAAAAGAAGCATATGAATGAATACAATTATTTCCATGACTGATGGCACATTTATATATGGAATATTTATAGTAAAAATGTCCTTTATTTCTATTGAAGGTATAGGAAATTGACTATAAACATCAGAAAAGTTTGAATTATGATTGATAGTCCACCTTATTTTATATAAAAATGCATCACCAATCATGTCATAGTGATAGTTTGTTAAGAACAACCGTAGACCACTGCTTACTTCTAATTTTTCATTAGGAATATTTAGAGTGCATATAATTTTTATAAATGTTATTTATTTTGTTGCAATGACAGAAGTCCCAAATGGATTGAAAGAGTGACAGCAACACACACACACGGAGAGAGAGACAGAGAGAGAATGACGGTGCCAGGTCCTCTGGCTACTGCAAACAAATTCCACATGCATGTGCTACTTTGTGCACATGACTTTAAATGGGTACAGGGGAATTCAACTCGGGCTGGCAGACTTTGCAAGAAAGCATTATCACTTACTGAGCCAACTCCCCAGTCACAGATATTTGGACATAATCACCTCTCTTTACATTCTCTTTCTCCCTTCAACTGACCCTTTTTTACATTAAAACTAACCAGTCTTCTATTTTCATGTCTTTGTGTGTATTTGTGTATGTGACACTTGAGTTTTACTAGAGTTGCTTGCATGAGCACACATGTGGGTTAATATAGGAGCATGGGCAAGTTACCAGTGGGTATATCGGTGAAGAAGTATCACCTTTGTGTACTCAATACACACATATCTCAAGTAACATTTGTTAAAGTAAAAAAAGTTCAAAATTTAAAAACTTATTTGTGGGTCCACAGAGATAGCTCAGTGAATAAAGCACTCACTGCTGAAGCTCGGGTACATTGCTCTGATCCGCAGATCCTCTGTAGTAAGTCAGAAGCTGTGACAGTTCGACCACACTGAGGCTGATGCAATATATGAGACAGAAACAAGAGAATATTCTGGAAGGTGAAGGCAATTAGAGTACAGAAAGCATTAGCATGAGCAAATATAAAATCACGCCTGCACAAATAATAAGGAAAATTTAATCAAGACTCTAAAGTGTCATTTCACTAAAAAGTTAGAAATAGGGCCGGAGAGATGGCTTATAGGTTAAGCACTTGCTTGTGAAGCCTGAGGACCCCGGTTCGAGGCTCCATTCTCCAGGACCCACATTAGCCAGATGCACAAGAGGGCGCACGCGTTTGAAGTTTGGTTTGCAGTGGCTGGAGGCCCTGGCGCGCCCATTCTCTCTCTCTATCTGCCTCTTTCTCTTTTTCTCTGTCGTTCTCAAATAAGTAAAAATAAACAAAAATTTTTTTTAATGTTAGAAATATAAAGCAAAAATAAGTGAAAAGCAAAGCCATTAATAACCAGCATTTCTCAGCTTTTCAGGAAAAGATTAAATTTAGACATGGAAATTGTTAAAATTCATTTGTTGTTTTTCTGAAGCAAACATATGAATATGATATATGTTAATGTGAACACTTAAAATTTCATGAATTTAAGAATTTGTCTACTAAAACACAATACTTGAGCTTAAAAATGCTTCAGCTTAAAACGAGGAAAGGTTTTGTTGGCCTCAGAGCCTGGGAGATTTCAATCTACAATTTGAGTTTTTGGTATCTAGAGCTTTTGTGAATGTAGAAGACCAGAAGATCAAAGGGAAGTAGTGTAACAAAACACTCATGGCACTATAGGGATGTAAAGAAGAAAATGATGGAAACATTGAGATTCCACAATGTAGGTTGGGAGGTCACTGCCTGCATGTGAAATTTCCCCAGTGCATCACTTCAGTACCTCACAAGCTTCCAGCATGTAACAAACATAGTATCCAATCGCTCACCACAGGCTCTTAGAATATGACACAGTTAAACTACAGCCCTAATTTAATGTTCACAAATTATATCAAAGAAGCTACAATGTTCATTCACCAAACAAGTATTGTAAAAAATATAATAAAATATTATTGAAGCTACCACGAGAGAGATTCATATTGCTTAGGTACTGAAATTCTTATGTGCAAATTCATCAGAAGAGCAGGAACATAAAACATAATTTATTGAATTGCATATAAAATTCCCATTAAATATACAAATGAAATAGCTAGGTGTAACTAATAATTGTTCATATAACTGATTGCCTTTAAAATCACATCACTGTATTGGTTAAAGATGTAACAAACGAAGCCTAGAGATGCAATGGCAGAAATATATGCAAACCATTTCTATATCTGATCTGGAGAAAATACCTGTGGAGTGGATGTACTGAGGTATAAACAAAATGAAGAGTGTGACCTTGTAAACATTGAAGACAGGAGCAAATAACACATGACTGAGTCTGAGATAGTTTGTATCACAGACCCAAACCTAAAAAAAATATTGAAAAACAGCATGTAAAATATTTTAGGAAAAAACCAGCAAATCTGGTTCTTAAATAGATCAATGATTATCCTAAATTCTCCCTTAAAATTCTCAAAACAGTAAAAGGGGGTCATGATATTTATAATGGAAATAGAGATAAAAATGTTAAAATTCATCTGTTTTCACAGAACGTTCACAAATACTTAGGTGTCAGGAGAGGGAAGCACAATACAGGAGTGTTCATGGTACCAGATTTTACAATATACTACAGAGCCATGCTAAGAAAAATGTCACAGTCTCACAAAATTAGATAAGGACACAATGTGATTTAATGGAAGTGTCACAATATGAACCAGGCTCTTACCTCCACTCAAATTGGACATAGGTCACCAAAATATATATTGGAGAAAAGTTTTAGTTCTAATGAATCTAGGGAAAAGGAATATTCACATGGTGAGGAATGGAGTAATACCTCCAGACCACATTTCTTGCAAATATTAACTCAAAAAGAATAAGGCACCTTGACATGAGGCAAGTGATTCTTGCTAGGATAAAACCATGGGAATTACTTCAACATATAGGTGTAGACTTGGGACTTATGGGAAACTATTCTAAGAATTCCAGGAAACTAGCAAGATTTGATAAATGAGGTTGCATGAAAAATACAACCTTTCACAAAGCACAGGAAACAAAGCACACAAATGGCCCTACTAAGAAAAATTTACAGGAATTCATGGAGTAGAATTCATACATAGAATTATTAAATGCATCAATAAAACATAAATTTGAGTGAAGCAAACAATAAATGGGTACATTGACCAGTCAGTCTGAATAGGAGAAGTGGTACATAATAAAGCAATGTAATAAAGCAAATGTCTGTAATACTTAATCATCAGGACAATATTTAACAAATGACTACTGAACTCCATCTAAGCCAGTCATGTAACCATGACACATGCAAGTAAAATACAAGAATGTCTGGTGAGGACCCAGAAGGAAACCATGACATTTCCTGCAGGGAATGTAAGCCTCTATCAATATCAGTATCATTAATGATCCACCAAAATTTTTCTGATGATGATAAATGTTGTATAAAATGGTTGTGCACAATGCACTATAAACTCCTATAGTATTCAGCTCTACCTTCCTGAGCACATGCCCAAAGGGATCTAAGTCAACCCAGTATAGAGTCACTTGATATCCAATTCCTGTCAAAATTTTGCCCAGCAGCCGCATTATGGAATCATAGTAAGTGCTCACCCACAGGCAAGCAGATGTGGAGTGAGGGGCACATGCACAGAAAGAAGCTCAGCTCATCCAGCATGAAGAACACAGTAACAGAATTCACACTAAAATGTGTGGATTTGGAAATTATTATGCTATGCAAAATGCTGCAGCTAACTTCACATTGCTGACACAAAACATCCAACCAAAACCAGCTTGTGGGAGGTAATGGTTCATTTTGGCATAGCAACTAGAGGGTAAACTCTGTCATTACAGGAAACACTGTGGTCTGTGCAAAGGCTGGATATCACTTCCCTGCCAGCATCAGGAGGATAACAGCAAAAGAAAGTATGCCAGAATTACACAGTAAGCCAGTGCTAACAAACCATGGAGGTCTACCCCCAGTAATACTCCTCCTTCAGTTACATTCCACCCCAAATTTCCATCACCAGGGCTCAAGCTTGCAGAACACATGAGTTTATGGGGGACAACTAATTCAAATCACATTCCACCCTGGCCCCCATAAGTTGCTAGCCATGTTTGTAAAATGCACTGCATTCAGTTGAACTTTAAAAGTCCCCATAGTTTTATCAATCCTAACACTGTACAAACATACCAATAGTGCAAGGTCCCTTAATGGTTAGCTGTAAAAATAAAAATAAAATAATGGCACAGAGTAAACGTTAAAATTGCAAATGATGTCATTAGGCAAAGGAAAGTAAAGAAAGATTGAACAAATACAGGATTTAAAAGAAATAGGCAAACGAATTCTGTACCTCCATGTCCAACAACGGGACCCATAGCTGGAGCTGGGAAACAAGTCAGAACCATATTCAAACATAAGCCCACCCTCCAATATCAAGCTAGCATCAATCATGGGCTACAAGAGGGCCTACACCTATTAAAGTCTTTATTAAAAAGTAAGGGTTATCTCATTTGTCCCGGTGCTAATTTACTCTCCGTTGGAGAATCTGCTTCTTTTTTTCAGATACATGCAGATCCTAAGGAGAGAGCCACCCCATCATACCTCAAAAAGACTCCAACTGAAACTAAGGAAAATTGGCAAAACAAGCAAGGGTGCTATTTTCCTGATGAACCAGATACCAGCACAAGGGGGAAGGAGATTAACACAGAGAAAAATCAACTCCTACGAAATCAGAGAGCCAGAGCCTCAGAGGCCCCCAACACCTCAAAACTGAAGCAGACCAAAAATGAACCCAACATAGCTCAGGGAAATTTTGCAGAAGAGGTTGCGGAAAGAATGTCAGAGCCACATGTTGGGTCATGATATGCAGAGACATTTAGCGTACCAGTAACTGTGGGCTAACTCCACAATGCACGACCCATATACATGAACAAGGAGGGGCCATTGGGGAGGGGGTAGGTCACGGATGAGCCAAATAAAGGTACCAAACTGCCTGTATTTGCTGAATAGAAAACTAATTAAAAAATTTTTTAAAAAATCACAAAAAATAAAATAAAATAAAAAAGAAAAAAAAAAAAAGAAATAGGCAAACAAATTCTGTACCTCCATGTCCAACAACACTAACCAGTGAAAATTGCCTGGAGTTTCCACTTTTGCCCCTCCAGATGGTCTGCTCCCACACTGGGAAAAACTTTATCCCAAACCAGCAGTTCTCTTTAGCAGCCATCTCATAGATCTGGCAACTCCTTTGGGTCTCTAGTGCAGCCCAAGGTTCATCCTCATGAATCCATTGGACCTTCATGCAGGCACTTCCAATAGTTCTTCCTCACATTACTCATGGCCATTCCCCACCCCTCAAGAAAACCCACCCCAAACCATGTTGCAAATACAAAGATCATTTCTGTCAAATGTTAATACTGCATAACAAAGTACTAGGCTCGCTGCCAATTTTGTTAATCCCAGAGAGAATAAAGCCAGATTTAGGGGCAAGACACTCTTTCAGCATTCAGGCCTTTTACTTTTAAAAGAGTCAGCATTTTCCTGGCTGTCCCAATGAAGAACAGCTAGACTAGTGCCAATTGTTATGATGTCTCAAACATTTACAGCTGAACTAAGCTTCTCTCTTTATCCCTAAGCTTTTATCTCTTTCTGTGCCATATCCATCTACTCATGCCAGTCCATTTCTATGCAGCACAACCTTGCATAAGTTCTCAGGGCATAGTCAATCAGAACACAGCAAGCATTTCATATATGCTGTTTTTTTTGTTTGTTTGGTTTTGGTTTTTCAAAGTAGGGTTTCACTCTAACCCAGGCTGACCTGGATTTCACTATGTAGTCTTAGAGTGGCCTTGAACTCACAATCCTCCTCCCCCTGCCTCCCAACATACATACTACTTCTAACCCAGTATCTATAAAGTTCCTTCTTCCTCTTATGAGCCAAACCTCATACACCATAGTTCTTACTCTGCATCCAGTTCTTTCATCTCTGACAAGAATTGTTCATGAAACTGCATTCAACACTGCAAGGTATCTATTAGACTAAGGTTTCAAATCCTTCCAAATTCTTCCCACAAATGAGCCCCAAGATCATACAATGTGTATGAATGCAAATAAAATAATGTAGTATTTAATAGGTGACAATATATAATCAAGGCAGGCACTTGGAGGAGAAAAATGTCCACTACGGTTTTAATGACAAAATCCTATGAAAGACAAGATTGAGAGCTGGAGGGATGGCTTAACAGTTAAAGAGTTTTCCTGAAAAACCAAAGGACCCAGGATCAATTACACAGGACCAACATTAGCCAGATGCAGAAGGTGGCACATGCATCTGGAGTTCATTTGCAGTGGCTGGAGGTCATGATGTGTTCTTATCTCAATGTCTCTCTCCCTTTCCAAAAAGATAACATAGGAGAGAAGTGGCTTTACATTCATGATGTATCTTACAGCTTATTATCTTCACCCAAAAATATAATGTGAACATGGTTAAAAAAATACACTATTAGGATATTAGATAATATCTTAAATTTATACAAGTTACATTTATCTATCTATCTATCTACCTATCTATCTATCTATCTATCTATTCAGCCATCTACCTATTATCTATATTCTATATATCTATTTATCTATATCTTTATATGTATATGAGATAATAGTTTATCAAAATACATAAATATGTTAATAAAATTGAACATCCATTTGTCATGGGATATTAGTATTATGGGAGGACATTTTGTCAACATATTTTCTAAAACTAAAAACAATTTAAAAATTCAGTATCAAAGGGATCATAGATATGAAAGGTAGCTGACCTTCAGGGTCATCAAAGTCTAAGAGTGAAGACTGGGTAGTAGCTAAGTAAAATTAGTCAGACGTGAGATGGGTCAGAGCAGTGGGAGGAGAATAGTTATCCAAAATCATGTACATGTATGAACCAAGAATAATAACATGTATATGTAAGCTTGTTGGAGTGCAGCGGGAGTTATGTTACATGGTAGACATGCTAGTTAGACTTATGTAATATTTGTGAAGTCAATTTATTTGGGGTAACCCAGGCCCAGAAAGCCAATTGTCACATGTTCTCGCTCATATATGGATCCTAGCTACAAATGATTGAAAGTCTATGTGATCAGGAATAAAACTCAGTAACAGAGGTCAGTAAGCTGGAAAGGGGATATAAAAGGAATATATTTGGAGGAGAGACTTTATAGGATGTTAGAGTATATATGTAAGCAGAAGAACAGACTACTGAGGGTGAAAAGGACTAAGTGAGGTCAGGGGAAGAGATTGAGTCAAGGAAGGGAGGAGGGAGGGCTGATAAAAATCTAAGAGACTATAAATAAGTCATATGGAAACCTATATTTTTGTACAATGGGTCACTCAGAAGCCATAGATTGTTACTAGAACATTTTCAGTGCCAGTGATAGGATACCTTCGAGTGAGTTGTTGGCCAGAGAGGTCTCTGATGCTCCCAAAACATTATAGGCCATTACCGAAGCTCTTGGTTTCCCACCAAGAATAGATGGTAAGACCCTATTGCTGAAGACTCCACATACTTGGGCTGCAAGATCACTGAGAAACCCTGCTGGAACTGAGCTGATAATCTCCTCCATGTAGACAAGCTGACAGAAAGCTGGAAAAACCTATGCTGCATGCAGTTTAATGTGAGAAAGAGAAATCATCAGTGGAGATACTCAATAGTGGATACTGCAAGCCTCAAACTTGGTGAGCCAGGCCAAATGAGCCAATGAGTTCAATAGTGGCACATCTGTTGTTGGAGAAACCAGCTACTCTCTAATTGGTCTGGAGGCCAGCTCCATGGGAGGAAGTGCATCCCTAACACTGAAAACCTACAACAGGGGTAGTCATGAGCCCTAGGGGTGTGTTGTCTGGCTAAATATATTCACTGTGTTCACTAAACTGCCTTGTAATCACTTCTCTTAATTTTCTTACCCATATATTAATGCTACTTTCACTTTTGGTTAGAGAATCTTCTCTTTACAGATGGCAATGACCTTGGGATGACTCAGAAGGCAGCATGGTGCTGAGAAGTAATGGAGGAGTGCTCAGGGCTGAAATGTGTCTACCATACCTTCCAAAGCTCAGGGTCCATTTCAGAAGAGGTTACAAAAGAATGTAAAAGCCAATGAAGGGCAAGACTCCTTACAATGCACTCCTCCAGATACAAAATGTTTTGGCTATCCATCACCTCACAGTGCCTGACACTACCTACAGAAGTCCATCACAACAGGTGGACAAGATGATGATATTAAAATAAAAGAGAGACTGACTGAGAGGGAAAAGTGTATGATGGAGAGTGGGGTTTCAAAAGGGAAAGTGTGCAGAGGGAGGGAGTTACCATGGGTTATTTTCTACAGTTATGGATGGTGTTAATAAAAAATAAATTAAATTGAAATAGAAGATAGGGGCTGGAAGTCCCCAAACAGTTAGCTCATCTAGTGCCAGAAGGTGCTACTTGAGCTACTGGGGGAAAATTGCCAACAAGGACTCGAGGTCTACTCAGCAGAAACTACCTGATGTGATGCTCACCCAGTGCAATAGTGGCACACGGCCATAGTGATTAACCAACTCGTCTTGGATTGGCTAACAGATCTGCTCAGTGGAACGGAACCCCTAGCTGGAACTGGAAAACAAGTCAGAATCATATATAAATAACAACTTTGTTCTCCAATATCAAGCTCCAACCAATATTGGGCTACAAAAGGGCCTACACCTATTAAATTTTCTCTAAACTAATAATGGATATCCTATTTATCCAGTGCTGACTTAACTGTCCATGGAAAATCTGCTTCTCTTTCTCAGATGGATGCAGAACCTGAGGATAGAGTCAAGCCAAGGTACCTCACCAGGGCCCCAACTTAAACCATAGAGTAATTGGGGAGATAAGCAAGAATGCTGCTTTCTTGGTGAACCTGGTATCAGCACAGGGTGAAGGAGATAAACACAGAGAACAATCAACTCCTACCATACCAGAGATCCAGAGACACAGAGGTTCCAAAGATCTTATCACTGAAGTAGACCTAAAATAAACCCAACATGGTCCAAGGAAATTCATGGAAGAGGGGGCAGAAAGATTGTTAGATCCACAAGTTGGGACATTGTACACAGAGACATTTCTTCTTCCCCATAACTGATTGCTACCCCCATAATGCATGACCCACAATCCCTATGGGGATAACTGGCACCCCAATAAGGAGGGTCCCTTTGGAGGGGGCACAGGCATGAGAGTAAGGATGGTACCAACATGTGCTATTTACACACTGAATATGTACATAGCTAATAAAAAATTAAAATTAATAGTAAAAAAGTTAAAATTAATATGCTTTGGGAATAGACAAGTTTTGCTAAATTTGTTCATTGGGTAAAAGTTTGCTTCTTTGTTTTTTTTTTTTAAATTTGATTTATTAGTTTTCTTTTCATCAAATACAGGCAATTTGGTACCATTGTTTAGGCTCATCTATGATCTACCCCCTCCCATTAGACCCTCCTTGTTGATGTAAATGGGTCGTGCATTGTGGAGTTAGTCCCCAGTTATTGGTATGATAAATGTCTCTGCAAATCATGACCCAACATGTGACTCTGACATTCTTTCTGCCCCCTCTTCCGCAAAATTTCCCTGAGCCATGTTGGGTTCATTTTTGGTCTGCTTCAGTGCTGAGGTGTTGGGGGCATCTGAGGCTCTGGCTCTCTGATTTGGTAGGACAAAATAAGATCAGGAGATAACAATTATTGAGAAAATTTACTACATGACAAGGAACAGAGTCATATATACCATATTAAATAATTGAATTCTCTGTACAAGAACTACAAATTGACAGATCCAATAGAACATGATGAAGGCAGATGTCACCTAACAGAGCTCTATTGCATTTGAAATGACATAGTCTAAGCAGGAGGAGGCCTAATGTCTTTAAGATGAACAATGTAAACCACAATGTATTAACTATGTATTGTAAGCCAGGACTTTTATCTGTGTTAGCGTATTTAAACTTTGTAACAACCATAAGTTCCACTGTTCTTACTTAAGAGATGAAGAAACAGAGAGAAAGCTTTTCTTAAATATCTTACATTTAAAGCATCCGTACCCTTTTCAATTTTCATTGAGCACTTTAATATATTAATACATTGCAAATTGTGCCCCAAATTATCACCACAGTTATAACCTGTCCTGTGTGAATTAGCACAAACATTAATAACAGCTATAGAATTATATTCTGGAAAAATAATCATGCATTTTAGCCCTGACTGATTGGTGAAATGTAGACTATCTGGAGCCTAGAGTATGTTATCCTCTGAGCAACTTATGTGCTATTTTTCTTATGATTTGATAAAAATCTCATTCCCAAAAAAAGGAGAGGGGTTGGAGAGATGGCTTAGCAGGTAAAGCGCTTGCCAGCAAAACCAAAGGAGCCAGATTTGATTCTTAGGACCCATGTATGCCAGATGCACCAGGTGACACATGAGTCTGGAATTCATTTACAGTGATTGCAATCACTGCTGCACCCATTGTCTCTCTCCCTCCCCCTCTTTCTATTTCCCTCTCAAATAAAGGAAGAAAAAACATTTTTTAAAAGGAAACATTACATTATGACCTAAATCATATGAATAAGTCCTGCAACAATACATTGATTAAAATAAAAGCAAAAATGGTCTAGACACCTATCTAAAAGCAAACACTTTTGTCTCACACATGGTGGGGGTGTGGGTAGCTACATCCTAGTACTCTATGAAGCTACCTGCACAGTAGGGCCTGTTGCAGTCAGTTCGCATCGCAGGCAGAAATCACCTGACCAAGAGCAGCTTTTGGGAGTAAAGGGCTTATTTTGGCTTTCAGACTTGAGGGGAAGTCCCATGAGGGCAGGGAAAAGAATGGGATGAGAAGAGAGTACACATCACACCCTGGCCAACATAAAGTGGACAACAGGAACAGGAGAGTATGCCAAACACTGGCAAAGGGAAACTGGTTATAATGCCCATCAGACTGCCCCCAACATCACACGGCCTCCAAGAGGTGCTGATTCCCAAATCTCCATCATCTGATAACGTCGCATTCAGAACACCTATGTTTGTTGGGGGCACCTGAATCCAACCACTGCAGAGCCCTATAACTTCACAAGATCAGAAGCTATGAACAGGGAGATCCGTAAACGTTCCTGTGAGATCTCCTCCTGTCAGCAGTGAACATGCCTACAGGATCTGTGTTTGAAATCCCATAAAATCAAAACAGGATAATATTTCCACCATCATGATATCAGTGAAATAGCAGGAGGGAGAACAGGAAAGGGGTTTTGTTCACTTTCTAAGAACATGGAGTATGTGAGATGCTGTGTGACCCACAGAGAGGGACAAGAGGCAAACAGGCATAACCGGCAATGCACTTATCAAGGAACTTCTCAAAAGATGTAATTAATGCATGAAAATGCTTTCCTTGGCTTAGTGTTCCTCTTATTCCTTATGAATTTAGGGTGATTGAAGCAAGTCATGGGACCCCTAGAGTCCAGTACTGAGAGGATGTGTCACCTGAATGTGAAAAGCCAGTATAATTGTAATTATATTCTTTCAGTCATAGAGAACATGCCCAGGGAACATGACTGGAGAGAAGCAGTCGCTGAGGCTCGTTGGTCTCTCAGATGAAAGTGAGAGCAGGAGAGGATTTGGAGGCACCCCAGTCTCACTGCTAATGAACACAGAAAATATCTCTAACCAACATCCAGCATTATAAGGCTGCTGGGTCAAACTGAAATTATTCTGCTGTATTCAAAATCAAGATATGCACTCTGTTCAAATTATAGAGCTTTCCCTGATTTCTTTTACCACTAGGACCCTCACTTAGAATTTTGTTTTAATTTCCCATTATTAAATTTAGCTATGAATTTCTCTGACAATCTACCTAATATAGATGCCTGATCACTTGATATCCTTGTGTTCCAAATTCTACTAAATCAAGAAAGTATTGTTTGATCACCCATATCATCTTTCCCTAGAATTCACATTACACCAGAACCTCTCCTTATGCCTCTGTTAACTCTAACTAATTATTTTCAGACATGGGAATCTGAAACCTGCTCCTTTTCTCTCAATTTGCAATTGCCAATCATATATCCAGTAAACAGCACAATCCTTTTTTGAAATAGTAGAATTGTCTATAGCAGATATATCCAGCTTATACATAATGTTATTAGCAATGCTATTAAGTATCAGCAATGAGAATAAGCCAATGACAAGAGAATGGAGGCAAGAACGTCCACTACTGAAAGGTCAGATTCTGCACACCTGACATCACAAAACACTTTGCACCACCATCAGCATCACTGTGTGCACATTGGTCACAGTTTTGAAAATAAATTTTATAAAATTTCTGAAAAAGAGGGGAATATATGGTAAGAATACCTAAAAATATAGGGGAGTAGACAAAATGCTGTACCAAAAACTGTAAGATTCGGACATATTCCATAAGTGCAAAGGTAACCTGTAGTGAAAAACACACCCCTGCTTTCAAATGTTAGTGGCCAGCACTGGAAGCCACTGCTGCGTTAGGATTTGACCAGGACGACAGCATTCAGTGCCTTCACTGACATCCCATTTATACCAGAAGGGCAGATACAGATTCACTATTGACTAAGTGCCAGCTTCTTTCATTAAGTAGAATGTTTAGCAAATACCTGAAATTCATAAAATTCCAATTGGTGGTCGTGCATATGTCACAGTGATGCACAATAACCTCACAGAGCATGAAGTCCGTCAGTGGGTGGCGGTCTTGTACCTGTGCTCAATGTCAGATCCATAGGTCACAGAGCACACATGTCGTTACGTGATGCTGCCACATCATTCTAATGAGTCACTAAGTATTTACATGAGTGGTTTTCCCTTTCAAGTGTGGCACAGAGGTAAGTGACCCTTCTGAGGCCTTAGGAAGTAATACCAGTGAAAAAACACTGGAGATATGAAGGGACACTTGGCTGAAGCAGCTCAGCCCTGAACACAGTCAGTGGGACTGTTTCTGAGAAGATTACTGAGCACATACCATGGGGTTGGCAAGAGGAGACCTGTGAGGAAGCCTAGGCAGAGAGGACTGTCCCTTTCCACTCCTCCCCTTTTAGGTGCCTCATTACAAGACCAAAATAATTTTTGGTCACATTATGTGGATGTGGTTGGAGGTAAGATGACAGAAGACCTACAGTGTTAGGCAATCAGCCACATACAACTTATGCATCAACAGATGATGAAAATACACAGAAAATGAAGCAACTACAAAGACACTTACCTTTCATTAGGGAGATTCATGAAAAATCCTTTTGGTATATGTTCATTCTGTACATAAATATCAAAAACACAGTCATTCGTCATATCTTGAAAAATATGATATTTGGGATTTGTTCTCCAAAAGCACTTGTTTCCAAAGAAATTGCCACGTATGTGTGGAATGTTTGACAGCAAGAAGATGAAAACGAGGGAGAACCTCCTCTCCATGTCTGTCAAGACATATAAGCTTGAGCAGAGGTAGGGCCTGTGCTGTCATGCAGATATTCATCATACATGAGATATGTTTGTGCATGTCCATGGGTGTCTGTTTTATCTCTGTGTCTGAATGGAAGGGCCGCTCAACTTCCCATGTGATTTTCCCCACAGCCTGTTCTCTCCTCTCTGGAGGAATATGAGACGCTCTGCCCTGGGCATCTGCATCTGAGGTCCACATTCGAGTGACAAACAGAGGCTGAAAAACAAGTTGTGAAGATCCTCTTCTGCCTCAGGTGCCATGACCTCACTCATGTCCACGGACGCCTGCTCGGGGATGAGTTAATCTGACGAAATATTTTCTCAGGTCTGTGCCAATAGTGATTTGTTTGCAGAACAGTTGAAATGATGTAAGAGTATTACATTAGTGGGCCCAAGAAACATGTGAATTTAAAGGATCAGAAAGGGTCTATGGGAGTCAGAGCTCAGGCAGAACCATGGGTCCTACATAGTTAACTGCCAAACACAGGCAGTGGCTTGCATGTGCCCAGTGTACAGTCACCCAGAGAACTCACCATCACTATGTCAACCATGCCCTGATAATTCCCAGTCACATGTGGAGAATCCCAACAACTGTAGCTGCTTTCCAATGTTTGCATTACCAATCATGAAACTCCCAATTCATGGTGAATCAAACCCTGTCTGGTCAGTCCCTCAATGTCAACACAGACACTAAGCTTCACATGGATTCCCACACCATGAGTCCCTCCCTGCTGCTCAATCCCCATGGATATTTATCTTGTGGCGATGTCTTTATTTATCTAAAACATTGCCTTCCTCCATTGTTTGTGCTTATCTGCATATAGCTTAATGTCTAAAAAAACATCCATATATTTAAAGGGAGGGAATAAAGTCCTTGGAGAGAATTAAGAGGCAGATGCAGAAAAACAAAAAGTGGGATGCATTATGGAGGGAGGCAGAAATTTAATCCTTCATGAGATAAAATATACAGGAGGATGCCTAAAACATATGTCTATTTTTCTACTTTTATTAGTGAGCATCCAAAATAGTGGATTTCACAAGGATATTTCCATACACATATAACATTGTGTTCCACATTGTACATTAACCACACCCCTGTCCTCTCTTTCCACTGGTTCCCATCCTCAACCCAAATGACTCTGCTTTTGTATCACGAGTTTACATGTCAGGTTATATTTGCGTGTTTTCTGACTATGAGATAATGTGGTGCTCTTTGCATCGTCCCTCACACGTCACTGTGTCCCTACTCTGTCTCTCCTACTTCCTCTCCCAAGTGTCACTTTCTGACATCTATGCCGTGAGTCTACGAAAGAAGAATGCAGATCCTGCAAATTAGAGAAAAGGTGCTAAACATCATTGTGAGGCTTCCTTGTTATTTTTCTTAACCTGAAGTTCTGTTTCATCTATTCAGAAATAAGTTTCATAATTTCCCTATGATTCGAGGCTGAGTAAAATCTCTAGGTGTTTATATAACAAGTTCTCTCCATGTACTCATACGACAATGGGTGCATATCTGGCAGCTGGTCATGGTGACTCTGAGTTGGGATCCAACCCAAGGCCCCAAATATGTTAGGCAAATGCTTCACCACTGAGCCACCACCTAGCCCCTAATCTATTTGCCAATTCTGTAATTTTCTTAACAGCATTCATTGTTCAGGGTCCTTTTCTTGCTAATTCATGTAGGAACAGCTTTGCATGAAAACACAGGTAAGTCTTCTACCATAGTCTGTTTTAACATCATGAGATTGGATTTCATCTTCATTTATTCAGCCAACTGGCTGTTAACATAGTATTTTCAAAACTCATCTTAAAATGTCACCATTGGGAAAAATTCTCACATCATTTTCAAGTATTTCTGAAAGGATGGATTCATGGAAAGGAAGTTTCTGTATCAAGGGGCATGTGAAATATAAGCTATTATAGATTTCAGCTTACTGTACTCTCTAAACACAATATAAAGTTTATTCCTATAAAGTTTATTCCTAAAGGGAATGAATGCTCCAATCAGAGAAAGTAGGCTTAGTGGATGTCCATCCCCTCCTTTTTTTGGTGTTTTGAGATAGGGTTTCTCTCTTGCCCAGGTTGACCTGGAATTCGCTATGTAGTCTCAGGGTGTCCTTGAAGTCACAGCAATTCACCTATCTCTGATTCCCAAGTGCTGTAATTAAAGGCATGCACTACTATGCCCCGCTCTGTTTTTCTGGATATGTTGTTCTTTTCTTTTTTGAGGTAGGTTTTCATTCTTTCCCAGGCAGACTTGGAATGGAATTCACTCTGTAGTCACAGACTGGCCTCCAACTCATAATGATTCTCTCACCTCTGCCTTCTGAATGCTGGGATTAAAGGTGTGCATCACCATGTCTGACATAGCCTTGAATGGCCTTGGACTTTCAGTCCTCCTGCCTCTGCTTCAGTGCTGTGATTGGAGGAGTGTACTATTACATCAGGTGGCCTGACTCCCCTTTAGCCTCATTCTCATCCTACTCTTCTGATGAGAGGGAAGACACAGATTATTTCATTAATCAGAGGAAGAGGAGGAGGAAAGGTAAATGAAGAAATGATAGAGAAACACAGGGAAAGTGAATAGGAACAAATATTTCCTTTTCAAAAGCTTTATGTGTATGATGTGTGTAAGTGTGTGCATGTGGATTTGTGTGTGTGAGAGCATAGGTACGTGCATGCAGAAAACAGGTGTGGAGGTCGGAAATCAACATTGGGGGTGGGTTCTCATTTTCCACCTTGTTTGAAGCATATGCCAGGCTAGCTGGCTTGTGAACTTCCTGACGATTCTCATGGCTTTTGTGAAGTATTACAGTTCTCCAACATGTTTGTTGTCATTTCCCTGGAGGCAGTTCTCAGTCTAGCATTGGGAGCAATAGTCATGTAGCTGCTTTCTCTGCAGTTTCTTCTGTATCCTAGTGACTGTGGTATAGGTGACCTATATCATGGTGAGTGCTTAGTTGTCTTTTCTGGTAGAATTGGTGGATGTTGGATCTTCCCAGTATTCTCTGCAGTCTGTAAAATAAAGCAGATAGTCCAAATAAGGGTGAGAGCATCTCTGCTAAAGGGGGATAGGCATATAATTTTGGGAGAAATTCCCATGAGGACACTCACTCATGTCTAGAGAACAAGGGGGCCTTCTTTCTGGATGTTGTGAACTTCCTGCCCATGGACTATGACTTGCTTCCCAGTACAGTTATGACTTCTCTCCCACTGAGTGGGCCTCATGTCCAATTAGAGGGAAGTTGGTTAGGCATAGAGGCTGTGTGTCTCTACTGCACAAGAGTGTGTTTCTTGTTCAGGTTTTGGATTGTGTGGCTTGCAAGGTCTCCCACTCAATCATGCTCTTGGTGACCAGTGTGACTCAGTAGCTCCCTTAGTACTTTCCAGTGCCATGAGGGTTTGTCAGGAAAGGACTGGCTTTGCTCTCTGTCCACTGGTCTCTTGGTATCCTAAGATGGCAGCCTGTGTTGTCTTTACCATTGGGGTCAGACTTTTTAGCTCTGTTAGATAACCAAGTGTTTGGCAATGACTAACATTGTTTTGGGGACCTCATGGTTTCCCAGGCCAACTGCTCACTGTGGGAGAAACTCAGTTCTGGCCCTGGGATTCACCAGCCAGAGACAGTGATTTTAGGATTAAGGGTTCTTCACCTTGTACTGGGCGTATCAGTGTGGTGTGCCTTACCTGGTGGGTAAATCACGCATGCTGATATTCAGGGGGAAGTTATTTAATGTACCAACTATTATAGTCTATAGCTCTGGGTATTTAATCCCCCGTTTTCCCAGACCCTTTCACTCTCATCTCCTCCCATGTTCTTTCTCTTAATTAGGTTTTCTTCTGTTAATTCCTTCTCTACTCCCTCTCTCTTTTCTTTTTTTCCTGGTCTCATTCTAATTATACACCCATAGTCTTAATGCTTACTGCCTATTGCCCTCCTCTCCAGCTGGTCTGTTTTAGGAGCCACATATGTGAGAAAACATGTGGTGTTTGACTTTCTTAGACTGTGTAACCATGTGGGTGACATTTTCCTTACTGCTGAGCAGAATTCTGTTGCGTATATGTACCATATGTTCATTATCCATACATTAGACGATGGGTATTGTAGTTGACTCCAATGTTTAGTTAGGTTGAGTAGGTATATTTGAAGTAGTCTTTAGGAGAGGAAAAGCTGGTTCTGGTGGTAGACCAATTTTCATGTTTTTCAGAAGTCTCCATACTGATTTACATAGTGGATGTTCAGGTCTGCACTTCCACCAGCAGTAACGAGGGTTCTCCTTTCTCCACATCCTCACCAACATTTAGTGTCATTTGATTTTTTTTTAATGATAGTCATCCTGTTGGAGTAAGGTGCAATCTCATAGTTGTTTTAATTGACATATTTCTGATGGCTAAGTATATCCAACATTTCTTTAAATGAGTGCTGGTCATTTGTATTACTTTCAACGAGAATTCCCCATTTTTTTTCCTTCCTTTCTTCCTTCTTTCCTCCTGTCCTCCTTCCCTTCCTTCCTTCCTTCCTTCCTTCCTTCCTTCCTTCCTTCCTTCCTTCCTTCCTTCCTTCCTTCCTTCCTTCCTCCTCCTCCTCTTCTTCTTCCTTTTCTTCCTTTCTCTTTCCCCTTCCTTCCTTCATTCCATCCTAATTCCCTTCCTCTCTTCCTCCCTCTCCCTTCCTTTCTTTTTTCTTTCCTTTCTCCCTCCCTCTCCTTCCTCCCTCCCTCCCTCCCTCCCTCCCTCCCTCCCTCCCTCCCTCCCTCCTTCCCTTCCTCCCTTCCCTCCCTCCTTCCCTTCCCTCCCTCCCTCCCTTCCCTCCCTCCCTCCCTCCCTCCCTCCCTCCCTCCCTCCCTTCCTTCCTTCCTTCCTTCCTTCCTTCCTTTCTCCCTCTGTATTTCTGTCTTTCTTTTATTCACTATGTAGTCTGAGTCTGGATTGAACTCAGTGATCCTCCTCCCTTGGACTCCTGAGTGCTCAGATTAAAGGAAGTGAGACAGCGTGGGAGACTGCTCAATGGTTAAAAGCACTTGCCTGCAAAACTTGAGGATACAGGTTAGATTACCCAGTGCCCACTTTGTGCCGTACATGCTTTGGAGCTTGTTTTCAGTGGCAGGACACCTTGTGCATATGTCAAAGTTAAAATTTAACCAGTCTCAGGTGATCTTTACAAAGACCCTCTAACTAGACAAGAGAGAAAAAGATAAAAACAAAAAGTAAAACAGGCACTAGAATAAACTTAGGAAATAAAATAGAGATAAAGGGCCTGGAGGGATTGCTTAGTGGCTTAGGCACTTGCCTGCAATGCCAAAGGACCCAGGTTTGCTTCCCCAGGATCCACACAAGCCAGATGCCCAAGGGGGAGCATGTGTCTGGATTGCATTTGCAATGGCCAGAGACCCTAATATGCCTATTTTTCTCTCTCTCAAATAACTCTATAAAAAATTTAAAATGACACAAATGTGGGTGTGGTAGTGCATGTATACTAGCAGCACTCAGGAGGCAGAAGGAGGAAGACCCTGTGAGGTTAAGACAGCTGAGACTACGCAGTGAACTTCAGGTCAGCCTGGGCTAGAGTGCGACCTACCTCAGGAAAAAGAGAGAACGAGAGAGAGAGAGAAGATTGAGGTCGTGTTTTCCTCTGAAGGATTCATTTGCTGGGATGGGATAGATCTGGGATCTGTACTGCTTTCTATTGTAGCTTTTGGGGTCACATCTTCTGATACAGCAGGCCTCAGTGGCAGCTCACTTCTCTGTTTCATTTCCCTTCAACCAGAGGGTGTGGTTTGTGGCTCGCTCAGGGCTTGTTTTACTGTGCTTTTCTATCTTCAGGTATTTCATCCAGCTGCCAGCTAACGTTTCCATGATCTTGCCCCCTACCCAGTAGAGGGTCTGGAATTTGTTTCCCTCTCCTATACATGATGGACTTCTGATTTAATGCTGATGTAACTCCTCAGACTCTGGAATCTTTTTTTTTTTAAATGTAAAACCATTTATTTAATTCTAAATCAAATCACTTTCACAACAGTGAAAATTAGTGACTGGTAAGGGTGTGCTGCTGTACATATTGCCATGTTCTGACTGTGGTCAGAACCTGGTCCTTATCCATGAGGGTGGCAGAAGGACAGAGGTTGAGAAGATCATACACACACACACACACACACACACACACACACGAAAGACAAGCTGCCGTGGCCGAGGGTGAGTGGTGATCCTATGGAGGATACCCTGTAGAGGGCAGGGGGCTCCCAAGCTGGCTCTCCTGCCCAGCTCCTAGTCGGAGGTGCATGGGGACCACCTTTAAGGTTCACAAGAGGCATGTTGCCACCCCAGCTTTACCAGCAGTGTGTTCCCAGATGTCTTTGCTGGTAGAGCTCTCCTGGGCTCACCACATTTCAAAAATGTTCAAATATTTTTTTCTACTCACAACTCTTCTTTAATCTTTCTTCTGCAAAGTCGTATCTTTAAGTACACTGATTAAAGTTTTCCCTGTACTAGTTAGAGCCACACTACAACGAGAGGACCTACCAATTTTCTCTAGAACAGAGACACCCTAGAGACCCCTATACTGGGGATTTCTAGGTGACAAAGAGAACACTTGAGGGGATGCCCATGAATGTTAAAAACCTGTCAGGCACACTATATAGCTGGTGGCTTATTCCTAGCAAGTGAATTTGCCTAGCCAACCCACCTACTCAATATTTACAGTTTTGTCTGAACACTGGCATTGGCAGGTGCGTGGAGAAGGGCGGGGACTATGCAGTGGGAAGGAGGGTTTCCTCACCATCCTCAAGGTCTTGGTTTCCATACATTATATTGTTGGATGTGGAAAAAGCACCAGGTAAGGCTTTCTTCCATTTAGTGGTTATTGTTGCAGGCAAGCCAGGAGCAGTGAGGGCTGGAGGAGTGAGCAAGAGACCCCAGCAGAAGCCCATCTCACATCACCACTGACAGCTCCAGGGAGAAGCTAGTTTCCAAGATGTAGCTTGGTGGGCAGCGCAAGAACTGCCTCACCTGCCCAGCGCCATGTTCCCGTGGTCAGATCTGGAGGAAGCACTTTAGGAAACTGAAAATCAAATCAGACCTGGAAAATATAGTTTCTCCTGGATTCACATCTACCCCTGGCTTTGGCATATGTACAAGATTTCAGGGACTCTATGGAGCCATACCAAAATCAGGATCACAGGTGGGTACCCCAACTCCCTGTCTCTTTAAAAGGAGAACTGGGCTTCTGAGGTTGGTGTTCTTGCACATGCATTGGGTGGCCCTGACAGAGCCTCCAGTCTTCTCTGGGTGAGTGCTGGGAGATGTAATCAGAGCTTCTGGGCTCTAGGGGCAGGGCCTGTTTGTTTGGTTGTTCCTCTGTCATCGGAACTCTGAAGCAGAAACTCTGGAATCTTAACACATGCCATTGCTCATCCTACTTCTGTAAACTAGCGACTTTCACTCAAGTGTATGACTCAGACCCATTGTCCACTCTGTGGAACACTTCTTGAATCTGACAAAAAATGTTTCTCTCCTTTATGACTGGGTCTGTGCCTCAGCAGGCAGAGCCATTTCCTAGCATTCAGAAACCCTGGTTCCATTCCCAGCATCTCACAAACCTGGCATAGTGGTGCATGCCTGTCATCCCAGCACTTGGGAGGTAGAAATAGGAGTATCAGGACTTTAAGATGATGCTCAAAAATGTAGTGAGTTTGAGGCCAATTTGGGCTATATATGACTCTGTCATACATGACTAATTTCCTTTGTAGCTAGAGGACTTCTGTAGGCCTGCTCTCAGATTATAATCACCTAATTCTTGACCTGTGTTTCTAGACTAGGCTGTGAAATGAGCTTGTTTGCCTAGAGCCACCTGGCTATTAACTCAGGAGGGCTTCTCACTGTTTGCCTAATCCAAAAGCCCAGAAGGGGGGAGAAATTTCCCACCCCTGATTATTATCCTATACTAGGATTCCTGACAGTATTTTCCCATCCCTGATTATTATGCCATCCCAGAATTCCTGACAGGACTTTCCACACCTGAATATTATGCCATCCCAGGATTCCTGACAATATTTTCCCACCCCTGAATCATATGCCGTCCAAGAATTCCTGACAGTATTTTCCACATCTGAATATTATGCCATCCAAGGATTCTTTCCAAAATTCCCCCACACATGAATATTTTGCCATCCCAGGATTCCTGACTGCTTGGACTACAGATGTGCCCATTCATGAGTTCCCCGTTTGGAGCTTTTGTTTTATGTTTTCTATCTCTCTCTACAATGTGATTTTCTTCTTTCTTTAAAAAAATTAATAAGAATTTTTGTTTTTGATGACTTTATGCATACAACATATTTAATCATTTTTATTTCCACTAGCCTGCTTCCTCCCTGTAGTAGTCCATACCTTAGGGCTGGACCCTAACATCCACCCAGTGACACAGTCTTCAGCAGGTGGCTGCAGTAGTAAACTACAAAGCAATAAAACATTGACTATATTGGGGGCCATCTATTTAAACTACCAACTACCCATGCCACTCCTCCTGAGCATTTTCTTCTTCCCACGTCCATCTCCTAATTTCATGTCTTCCTTTTTTGGCCCATGGAGCTTAATTGGAGCTGGTATTATCAACAGTTGAGGAGGGACAGTGTGGTTTTATAATTGGCACTCAACTCTAATTCTGCTCTAACTGGTTTGGTACTGAAGTTGAAGAGTGGTGGAGGTTTTGAGGCTCTGGGTTGCTGCAGTCTGCATGTGCAGAGACAGCTCCCTGCGCGAGGCTGGGCTCCATGGCTCAGTCTCTCTGGTTCTGCTCCACTCACTTCCTTCCTTTTAGTTTTCACTGGATTCATTTCAGTAAATGTTGTTAAGTTAACATTATTTTTAAAACAACCTCATGTATACAATGCATCTTGAACACATTCAACCACATTACCTTCTCTACCTTCCCTCCACTCTGCCAAGTCACTTCTCTGCTACTGGCCTCCCTCTTATTTCCACGTCTTTTTTAGGATTGCTTCATTGATCATGGATAGGGTTATATATAGGAGCAACTTACCAGTGAGAAAATTATCTCTCCTCCACCAGCCACTAGTAATTGCTTTAACTCCTCATGGAGGCAAAGGTCCTAGTGAGCCCTCCCCCTAACAACTGTTAACTGCCAGTAAACCCTCAGGGAAGGTGGGGCTTCATGAGCTCCTCCCTCTCCCATGATGGAATGTTGACAGGGCCAGTCTTGTGAGGTCATGAATGTCATGAGCCAGTCCCTTCCAGGAGACAGTGTTCCATAACATTCCCCTCATTCTCCAGCTCTCAAATCCCTTCTGCCTCCTCTTCTCCAATGTCCCCGAGCCTTTGAGGAGATGACATGAATGTCCTGTTTAGGGTTGCTGCTCCATTTTCTAATTTTGTTTATTTCTTTGCTACTGAAACTAATGTGTTTTTATGTCAATCACCTCAGAGGATGTCTTCTCTCCAATGATTCCTGCTTTATTTCCTGGTGTTGCAGTCAGATTCACATTGTTGGCAGAAATCACCTGACCAAGAGCAGCTTTGGGGATAAATGAGTTTAATTTGGCTTATGGACTTGAGGGGAATCTTCACCATGACAGAGGAAAATAATGGCATTCACAGAGGGTGGACATCAGCCCCTGGCCATCATAAGGTAGACAATAGCACAGGACAGTGTGCCAAACAGTGGTAAGGGAAAACTGGCTATAATACCCAAAGGCCTGCCCCCAACAATACACTGTCTCCAGGAGGATTTATTTCCCCATTGTCCATCAGCTGGGACTCTGCAATTAGAATACCCAAGTTTATGGGGGACACTTGAATCAAACCACCACAGCTTGAGATTCAGGCAGTGACATTTTTATTGTTGGGACAAAGCACCCAGCCAGAAGCAGCTTTTGGGAAGAAAGGATTAATTTCAATATGGAAGTTCAAGGAATATTCATCGTGGCAGGAAAAGCATGACAGGAAGAATGAGCAGGAAGCCTCGGTCACATCTGCACATGAAGGGGAAGGAAGTAGTCTGAGTGAGTGTTCTGAACCCCAGTGAGCTGCACTATGAACCTCAAGGTCCATCCTTCAACTCCAGCCTGGCTCCACCTCCCACATTGTCACCAAGTGGAGACCAAGCACTCACAACACACGAGGCTCAGTGTGTGGGGGCATTTCACATTCAATCCATCACAGTTTATGGCTGTCTTTTGTCATCTTACTTGCTTCTAATCAGATTTCAATTTCTGTCTCTTTCTGTTTCTTCCCTCCTCCCTCTCTTCTTCTATTTCTTCCTTGCCCTCCCCTTTCACTCACATTGTTTAGTTTTCAAGAGAAGCTCAGACCATGTAGCCCAAACTGACTTTGAACTCAGGATCTTCCTGCTGCTGTCTCCTGAGTGCTGGGATTACACAAGTATCCTTTTAGGTGATATTTTGTTTGTCAATTATGTATGATCACTAGCTATACTCCCACATCTTTCTTTCTTTATTTCTTTTTCTTTTTTTTTTTTTTTTTTTTGAGGTAGAGTCTCACTTTACCTCAGGCTGACCTGGAATTCTCTATGTAATCTCAGGGTGGGCTCAAACTCATGGTGATCCTCCTACCTCTGCCTCCCAAGTGCTGGGATTAAAGGTGTGTGCCACCACAACCAGCCCACATATTTGTTGAAAGTATGATTTCTATGTTATTGGAATTCATATCCTCTGATTCCGTCCATAATGTCACTACCTCTAGGGACTACTCTTGTACATATCACTTCTATGAAATCAGCTTTCTTTTGCATTTATAATATGTGGTGTGTGTGTGTGTGTGTGTGTGTGTGTGTGTGTGTGTGTGGCATATGCACATGTATGTGTAGATGTACTTGCAGGCATATGGAGTCAAAAGAGAAAGTCCAGTGCTCTCCTGTTACTTATCCACATATTTCCTTAAGACGAAGTTTTTCTCTAGTTATGGATCTGTGGTTTTCATGAGCCCATGTGATTCTCTGGTCTCTGCTCCCCACAGGACTACATGGTCAGGTCCAGCTGCTTACATGAGTCCAGGGGAAGTGAATGTGGGGTGGTCTCAGGCCTCCATGCTTGTGGCAAGCACTCTTTCCTGCTGAACCATATTCTGAGACCTCAAATCAACTTTAAAATTTCCACATATACATTAAATCACATGGTACTTGTATTTCTCTTCCTGACTTATTGTATGTATCATGATGTCCTCCAGGATCAGTCATATGATTGTAAACAATAAAAATTTTGGAAAATGTAGCCTACAGACACTGAATCTTTTCTTTCCAACCATGTCCTTTTTTACTTTGATGACTGTTTTTGCTGTTCTCCACATCCATGACATGTTAATACTTCCAACATGGTGCAGGTCTCTTGTACATAATGACAGCTGCTGTGAGGTCATAAATGCAGTGGCCACTCCATGTCTGGAAGACAGCATTCCAGAGCACTCCTCTCCATCCTCTGGCTCTTACATTCTTTCTTCCACCTCTTCTGCTGTGTTTTATGAGCCTTGGAGGATGTATATTGGTGTCTCATTTAGCACTGTGGTATGGGTGTCTCTTTAGCACTGAATACTCAATATTAGTCACTTATGGTCATCACTTTGTTGAGTTTTAAGCTTCTATATCTAAAGATGATGGTAACTCTATTCTATGGGCATAAACATAAATATTTAGAGGGCAACTTGATTGTCACAACATATCCACTTAACTAAACAACAGTTACAACTCCACTCACCCAGCATCTATGTCCTTCCTAGCCATAGACTTTTACCTAGATTTTCAGTACCAGGAGTGAATTCTCCTGTCATTTAGTAGGCCTGAAACCTTATGAGAGAGAAGTTGATTACTCCATAACTGATGTGCCACTATTGCATCTGTCAGTCTGTCTTACATGGTTGATCCATTGTATACTGGGTAGTTTCCACTTCTTTTTATGACTGCTGATGACTCCTCCCACACCTCACAGCATTTTGCACAGAACCTTCTAGCACTATGACAGCTATCCCCTGCCAAATGTTCTTGACTTTCCATCAGCAGGAGATATAAGCTAGATTCCAAGGCCTTCTTTCCATTTCCATGTCTGCTCTATTTACTTGTGTTGCATCCTGCCCCAACCAATCTGGAAGTTAAATCTTCAGAATAGGCTGTTAAAATGTGTGGGAAAATTGACATGTGTGTGTACATGTATGTATGTGTTGAGCCACATGTATTAACCATAGGGTATATAATTCTTTTTATTTGGGGAAACATACAGGGATGAATGGAGTGGCTTTTATGTCCTTTGCACACATGGAGCTGGTTTTTGATGAGCGCTTCTTCCATGATACTCAGACCTCCTGGACCAAGTCTGGAAGAAAGCTGAAGATGAATTCCTGTGTTGTTGGGGGCATCGTGACTGGGGAGAAGAAAGAAAACTTCTCCAATCCAGTCGTCTACACTCTGGAGCACATCCAGGTTTGTCAGGAGACCTCTGTCCATGCACACAGAAGCCCTGTTTCCCCAGTTGCTCCAATACTCATTTTTAAATCAAGGCTTTTATTTTGAAGGGGTCATAGATTCAGTTGTGTGGAGACAGCGATGTGGGGAAAGCATTTTCAGAGTAAGTATGAGGACCTGAGCTGAGACCCCCAACACCCATGTAAAATCCAAACATGGCAGTATGTGCCTACACTCTCAGCACTGGGGAGGAGGAGGTGGGAGGATCCCCAGGGGTCACTGGACAGCTACTCAAGTCAAACTGGTGAGCTCCAGGCTCAAGGAGACTGTCTCAAAGAATAAGGCAGAGTGATCGAGGAAGATACCCAGTGTCATCCTCTGATTGCTGCATGGACATGAGTGCCCTCACATGTGTGCCCATGCACATATAAACATGCATACACACACATGCACACACTCATGCCACAAAAGAAAAATTGTTCAGAGGAATCACATATACCTGGGTTGGGCACTGCCAGGCCCAGGCTGGAGCCCTCAGGCGATGGACCAGGCATGACGAGAGACCCCCAGGTTACAGGACGCCATGCCCTCTCCAATGCTGGTATACCCAACCTTAGGCTTTGCCCTGTGACCTTTGGCCAGTTGCCTAGGAACCTCCTTGTATCATATCAGCCAGCACCATGAAGTGGCAAGAAAAATGGTCATGTTTAACTAAAGCTTATGGTGAACTGAAGTTTTATGTAAACAATGTCATTTGTTGCATGACATCATAAATATAATTATTCAGTTTATGTTTTAGGTGAACTTCAACTTACATAGAGGATTATTGAAAACAAAAAAATTCTCTCTGAGGTGGTGACTTATAATTTGCCAAGTATGTTAAAAAGACTGTAATGTCCTGTTACTTAAAAGGAGGAGGCAACTGAACTGATTTCTAGGCCAGCCTGCCTCAAGACAGGAACAAAATTTCCCTTAGTTAATCCTGATAAAATCATTTCCAACTGTGTTAGAGGAATTAATGATATAAATTTTCTTTAATCTAGACTACATGCATGTCAGTGAGTGATAGGATTAATAACTTTGGTGTAGTTACTCTTAATAGTCTTATAAACATGGTTAATTATGGGGTGAGATGAGTTGAATGAAGAAACTGGGAAGGAACTTTTCAATGGTGGACATAAAACACTCATTAAAAATGCTTTTTGAGTGGTACTTAGATCAGAATGTTAAAGTATGTGGATAAAGGTGTGCATATGTAAGAAAGAATTTTAAGGCTAAACCTAAATATCATGCCTAAAGATAAAGATTTTTCAAATGTTTACAAACTCTTAAGGATGCTCTAAGTAATTTAATTTCAGTCACTATAATCTTTATGCTCCTCTTAGGGAAAATATGTTGGGATATCTTGCTTAAGCTTTATGACATTTAAGTCATGGGTAAAACATCATTTTTATGTTAATAAAAACTCCTATTACATAAAATTAATAGCTGTCAAGATTAAGCTAAAATCTGGTTGTCAAATGTTTTCTTTCAATTAAAAGTGATTTGTCAACAGTTATGTTAGAATTTAGCTAGCTCTTGTAGCACAATTAAGACCAGATTCTGCTCTACTGTATGTAAAATAACTGCCTCATTTCTGGAATCTTAAGTCCACTGTTTACAACAAAATTAACTCTTAAGACATATTCCCTACTTTAGGGTACAGCTTCATGCTCCAACAATGGTGCTCTTCTGTAAAAAATAATTTCAAGGGCTGGAGAGATGGCTTAGGGGTTAAGCGCTTGCCTGTGAAGCCTAAGGACCCCGGTTCGAGGTTCGGTTCCCCAGGTCCCACGTTAGCCAGATGCACAAGGGGGCGCACGCATCTGGAGTTCGTTTGCAGAGGCTGGAAGCCCTGGAGCGCCCATTCTCTCTCTCTCACTCTATCTGTCTTTCTCTCTGTGTCTGTCGCTCTCAAATAAATAAATAAAAAATTTAAAAAAAATAATAATTTCAAGTACTGTGGTTCTGTTTCCAATGTCCTCTGGGTAATTGGTACCCAGACAGGTATCTAAACTAACCGAAGATGTTTACAAACACAGGCCGTATAGTATTACTTGTTATTTTCTGAAAATTTCTAGGTTGAATTAATTAGTTTGTTTGTTAATTAATTGGTATTGTTTTAAAGACTAGTAACAGGTTCTGCCTGTACTTATAGCTACTGGATAGTTAAAGTGTAAGATGTAACTACTTTCTATGCCTGAGATATGGCTTATGCTGCCACAGGACAAGGATCCTGAGGTGAGCTCTAATGAATGTATTAGTTTCATAGAGTAAAGATATCTGGTTCTGAAGTGTCTTGCTGAACAGGCTAAATATGACTTCTGTTTCCTTGTCATGGAGACACTAATTGCTACAGAGAAGACTTTGAGCTAAGGACTTAGAAGAGCTGAATATAAAGCAAGAATATTGGAGGTTCCAGAACCATCTGAATCTCTTCACATCCCACTTTTCTTGAATATGTTACTTAACCATTTGAGTGGAACCCAGCTTGCTTCTCTCAAAACAGAACAAGAAAATTAACAATGATAACTAATATTTATATAGCTTGATATGTTACAGACCATATTTATAAATGCCTTCTGAATCTTAATTTAATCTTACTGAAACAACCACATAAAAAGTTATTGTTAATATTCCTTTTGCAAAGAGGTTAGAGCAGCTATGCATTTCATCCAAACTCTTAGCACCTGTAAACTTGCAAAATCATGTCAATTTCTGAACCATCCTTTGACACAGTCTAGAGGAGCTAATGCTCCACATAAAGATATTACGTTTAACAGACAGGAACTCATTTAAATGTACCACAAATTTAAAAATAAAACAGGTTTGTCATATTCCACTCCCTGAAATTGGAGCATCTCATGTATGCATGTCTTGGGCTTCAGCAAAACAAGTGGCAATGACTTCAGCTTTTTCTTTTTTTTTCTTTTTCTTTATTAGTTATACACATATTCAGTGTTTAAACAGCACATGTTGGTACCATCCTTAGCCTCCTACAACCTCCAAAGGGGCCCTCCTCATTGGGAATGTCAGATATTCCCATGGGGATTGTGGGTCATGCTTTGTGGGGATAGCCATCTGTTATGGTGAACAGGCGATGTCTATGTGTATAACTTCTCAACTTGTGGATCTAACAATCTTTCCACCCATTCTTCTGAAATTTCCCTGAGCCATGTTGGGTTCATTTTAGGTCTACTTCATTTGAGAGATCTTAGGAGCCTCTGTGTCTCTGGATCTCTGGTTTGGTAGGAGTTGATTGTTTTCTGTGTCTATCTCCTTCACATTTATGCTGGTACCAGGTTCACCAAGAAAGCAGCACTCTTACTCATTTTCCCAATTACTCTTGGTTTCAGCTGGGGCCCTGGTGAGGTGCCATGGACTGATTCTCTCCTCAGGTTCTGCATCCATATGAGAAAGAGAAGCAGATTCTGCAATGGAGAATGAAGTCAGGACTGGATATATGAGATAACCATTATTAGTTTAGAGAAAATTCAACAGTTATCGAACCTCTTTTAGCCCAAGATTGGTGGGAGCTTGATAGTGGAGAGCTAACTCATATTTTGGATATGATTCTGACTCGTTTACCAATTCCAGCTATGGGTTTTATTCCACTGAGAGTTAGTTACCCACTATGGCTATGTGCCACTATTGCACTTGGGTGAGCATTATGTCAGGATTTTTGCTGCTGAGTATCGTAGACAATGAGTTGCTTAGACAGATGTTTGCCATTTACCCCAGTCGCTCATGGAGCACATTCTGGCACTTGAGAAGCTAACTGTCTGGGGACTGACTCTCTTCCATATTCCAGCTAGTTCTCTTCATGTTCTGTACCAACAGCATATAGTGTCTTTGGCAGTAGTGTCTTACAGTTGCCACTTCGTTTGTAATCAAGTGCTTGACTTCATCTACTTCAAAGAGGGATTCATATGGGTAGGTGGTGGCTCTCAACATTGCCAAAATGAATAGAGGTGTTGAAGTTTGAAGGCTGAGCCTTGGATTATTACCTTCAAGGTCATCCCCCCTTGCAGCTTAATCCAGAAATCAGAAAGTGCTTATCAGGGCAGGGAGATTGTTCCATGGGTAAAGTTCTTGCACACAAGGATGCGAACCTGAGTTGGGATCTCTGGGACACACATAAGGTGATGAGTGTGGTGTCACATATTTGTAATCCCAGTGCCAGGGTGGTGGAGACAAGAGGCTATCTCTAGGGCTTGCTGGCCATATATTCTAGCCAGATCTGTCAGGTTTAGGTTCAGTGAGAAAGCCTGAGTCAAAAGTAAAGTATAGTGTTTGAGGAAGATATCTGATGTCATTGACTTCTGATCCCCACATGCATGCACATACATGTGTGTCCATATGTACAGTAGATATCTGATGTCATTGACCTCTGATCTCCACATGCATGCACATGTATGTGTGCCCATTGTTCAGTCTGCGCACACACACAAACACACACACACACACACACACACACACACACACACAGAAATTGCTGATGTCATGTCCACTCCTCTGCTATGCAGTTAGGACTTGATAGTTGGAATGTGGAATCCATCCATAGGGCACTTTTATCTTCAAGAAGGTACTATTTTCTTCTTTCCCAGACTGTGATGACTATCTCAATGGAGAATCTGCTTGACACACAGAAACTCAATGTAAGGCATTCTGGGAAGTGTAGTTTGTAGATGTTCAGCCTCAGTAACATGGAAGTTGGTGGATATACCAGATGTAGGAAGGAGCGCTGAGGGGTATCAGTGGATGAGTAAGGAGCATGGACAACATTCAGGTCATGATGAGTTTCAGGAGAAAAGCCTCTGAGACCGTGCTGCCAACTCAAAATGGCCTGGGTAATTTTTTCCTGCTCAGGGGGAGGAGTGGTTTTTGATACTGTCTGAAGCCAATAGTGGATCTGCTTCCTAACAGATGTAGTTCTCCTTGTACATCATTAGCCCCATGGGGACCATCAGCTCCCTGCTGTGCCTCATCTTGAGCATCGCCAACTTCCTGCTATGTTGTGCCATCCAGAATCACAACACCTCCATCCACCTCCATCTCTGCTTATGTCTCTTCTTGGCAAAGCTTCTCTTCCTCACAGGTGTAGAAAAGACTGCGCACCAGGTCAGAATCCCTTACTATTCTCCTACCAAGCTCTTCAACTGTCCCCTGTCTTCTGCTACCTCCTATCTCGATACTTTCCCCAGGGCCTTTGCACATGCTGTGCCGTCCTCCCTAATATCTCTCCCAGTTGACTTTTATTTATTTATTTATTTTTGACAAATATCATTTCACAATCTGTTCCCTAGAGTTGGGAAGATGTCTCCATGGATAAAATACTTGCTGTGACATGTATGTATCCATACTCACACACACAGCATGCATACACACAACAAAAATAATAATAAAATAAATTTTGTGATCATGTTATGAATTGCTTCAGTTCCTTCTTTTACTCAACTAACGGAATCAGTCTTTCTTCTATATAGTAATTTACCCTCAAGAGACCGTGAGCAATATCTAGAGACAGTTTTGATGATCCCACCTCTGGGGTGATGTTACTGGCATCAAGTGGACAGTGGTCAGGGATGGTGATGACCATGGCACATTGTGCAGCATGGCCTCTCTCTCACCGAGTATTAAAAATGAATAGTGATATGTCTCAGGGGATAGGGAGATGGCTCAGTGTGTAACGTGCTTGCCATGTGAGTGTGAAGACTTGAGTTCATATTTCCAACACCCATGTAAAAATCTGGGTATATTTGTTCATATTTCTAATCAAACTGCTGTGTGGCGCAGAACAGAAGATCCTTGTCTAACTAGTCTAGCTGAACTTGTGTGTTCCAGGTTCAGTGAGAGACTTATTTCAATACATAAGGTGGAGAGCAAATGAGGAAGATACCTGACATTGACTTATGGCTTCCCCTTGCATGCACACACATGTCCATGCATACCCACACACAAGTGCACCCACAAGCCTATGAATATAGATACAATGTACACACATACCACACACACAAACTTCACTTAGAGAACAAGTCACCTACAGGTTATAGTTTGCTGAGCCTTCCCACAAGGTTTTCAGATTGTCATTAACATGAACAAGCAACTGTATATGTAGCAGACAGATTCAGGTTCACTGAGATGAACTTCCAGACCAAGCACAGTTATGGAGGAAGGGAAATTTATTGAAGCTTACAGATCCAGAGGAAGTTCCATAATGGCCAAAGGATCTGGCCTGCCTTCACAGGTCCAAGCAAAGAGAGAGAAGTCCAAGCCCAAAAGCCAAAAGCCACAGCACACTTCAGGAACTCCAGCTAGGCACACTTTGCATATCTTTAGATTGAACTCTAATACCCACCACCACACCTTAAGAGCCACCCAGTGACATTGCCTCCAGCCAGGTGACTATAGATGCAATCTACAAACAAATAAACAACTGAATATATTGGGGGCCATCTATGCAAACCACCACAGTATAGTTGGGACAAAAGTATTCTAGCTGAATCACTAAGTGTCACATTTCCCAATGGCTCTCCATTTCAGAGAAACAGAACAGCAGATCACATTATCCAGTGGCTGGCTTGCATCTGGAGAGGAGTAACCATGTACTTACAGAAATATATGTGGAATGAAGGGGTATGGGGAGGTGGCAAGTGTGCTTGCCACATAAACATGTGGGTCTGAAAGGGCCTAAATTATATACCCAGTATCCATGTAAAAATCTATGTGTGGCCACACAGGCCTGGAAACCCAGTTTTATGTGTAGTGAGGACAGGAGAATTACTGGGGCTCATTGGTTCGATAGTTTGACCCAAAACAGCAGCTCCAGATGCAGTGAGGGACTCCATGTCAAGGAAGCATGTGGATGAGTCATACAGGAGACACATGATGTTCTCCTCTGGCCTCTACATTTGCATGTGTGGGGCATACACAGAAGAACACACACACACACACACACACGCACACACACACATATACACACATCGCATGCTATACACACACACCAAAATTTATAAAAATAAAGGAAACATAAACCCAAGAAATATTTGTGGAATGAACAAATGGGCCATGTTTGTGGAATTTTCTTTTCTTTCTTTTTCCTTTGCTTTTTTTTTTTTTAGAATTCATTATGGTGTTTTTATTTTATTTATTTATTTATTTTTATTTATTTATTTTTTAAAATTTAATTTATTAGTTTTCTTTTCAGCAAATAGAGGCAGTTTGGTACCATTGTTTAGGCTCATCTATGATCTACCCCCTCCCATTGGGCCCTCCTTGTTGATGTAAATGGGTCGTGCATTGTGGAGTTAGCCAACAGTTATTGGTATGATAAATGTCTCTGCAAATCATGACCCAACATGTGACTCTGACATTCTTTCCGCCCCCTCTTCTGCAAAATTTCCCTGAGCCATGTTGGGTTCATTTTTGGTCTGCTTCAGTGCTGAGGTGTTGGGGGCCTCTGAGGCTCTGGCTCTCTGATTTGGTAGGAGCTGATTTGTCTCTGTGTTGGTCTCCTTCCCCTTTGTGCTGGTATACGGTTCACAGGAAAACATCACCTTTGCTTGTTTCGCCAATTGTCCTTAGTTTCAGTTGGGCTCCTTTTGAGGTATGTTGGGGCAGCTCTCTCCTTAGGATCTGCATCTATCTGAAAAAGAGAAGCAGATTCTCCAGTGGAGAGTAAGTTAGCACCCAGAAAATTGAGATAACACTTACTTTTTTGATAGAGAGTTTGATAGGTGTAACTTGGACCCCATGATTGATGGTAGCTTGATATTGTAGAGTGGGCTTGTGTTTGGGTATTGTTCTGACTTGTTTTCCAGTTCCAGCTATGGGTCTAGTACCACTGAGGGGATCAGTTAGCCAAATCAAGAGCAGTTGGTTTCTCACCATGGCTGTGTGCCACTATTGCACTTGTGTGGGCATCACATCAGATTATTTGTTGCTAATTAGGTTAGACAATGAGTTGCTTGGACAGATATTGGTCATTTCCTCCAGTCGCCCATGTAGCACCTTCTGACACTAGACACACTGACTGTCTGGGGACTGACTCTCTCCTGGCTTCAGGCCATGCCATTCCATTTTACGTGTCAGCTGCGTATGGAGTCTTCAGCAATAGGGTCTTAGCATTGGCCTTTGGTGGGTCATCAAGTACTCTGACAGAAGTCTGTCATTGTTTTGGGAAACCTTGTAGGTTTCTCTGATCAAAAGCTCATTGTGGATGGTAGCCCCAAGCTGGAAGTGGGGGTTACAGGTCAGTGTCCACTAAGAAATTGAGGAAAAACATAACTAATATACAACAGTTAGAGAACAGAGAGATAGAGGGGAGAGGGGGAGAGGGAGGGAGGGAAGATGTAGAAGATTTAGGTTAGTCTTGATCCTACCCTCTCCAGTGTCTTGTGGTTCAGGTGTTTCCTGTAAAGGTCTAGTGAAGGTTCAGCTATTTGGTCTGTCTTTTAGGAAGTAGAATTTTGTGGTACCATTGCCGTTTGGGTCCAGATTACTGTTTTCCACCCTTCGATGCCCTCCCCGCCCTCCCCATCCATCCTATTGTCTAGTCCATGAGGTGCTTGCTGGGTATGTAAGGCATCTTGGGCAGATTCAGTTTAGGTGTTGCAGATGAGTGAGACTATGTCTCTCTTTTTTTTTTTCTGTGATTGGGTAAGTTCACTGAGAATGATCGGTTCCAGGTTCAATCATTTTTCCTCAAATTTCTTTGTGTCATTTTTCTTACTGCTGTATAGAATTCCATTGTGTAGATATACCACATCTTTGTTATCCATTCTTCTTATGATGGACATCTGGGTTGATTCCAGCTTTTAGCTATTATGAATTGAGCCACTACAAACTTGTTTGAGCAAATCTATCTGGCTTTTGGTTTGAAGGTTTTAGGGTAGATGCCCAGTAAGGGTATAACTGGGTCTGTTGGTATTCTATAGTCAGCTTTTTCAGGAGTCTCCATATTGCTTTCCAAAGTGTTTGTAACATCCTACATTCCCACCAATAGTGAATGAGTGTTCCTGCTTCTCCACATCCTTGCCAGCATTTATTTTCATTTGATTTTTTGAGGTTTGCTATACTGATTGGGGTAAGGTGGAATCTCATAGTTGTTTTAATTTGCATTTCTCTGATGATTAGGGATGATCAACATTTTCTTAAGTGTATGTTTGTCATTTGTATATCTTCCTCTGTGAATTGCCTGTTCAGCTCTTTGCCCCATTTTCTATGTGGGGTGTTTGTCTTCATATTGTTTAGATTTTTGAGTTCTTTGTAGATTCTAGAGATTAGGCCTCTATCCATTGGATAACCCGAAATATTTTCTCCCATTCTGTGGGTAATCTATTGGCTTTGCTTATTATATGCTTGTCTGTAAAGAAACTCTTCAGCTTCATATGATCCCATTTGTTGAGTGACTGTTTAAGATCGTGAGCCACTGGGGTTTTGTTGAGTAAGACTTTTTCCATTCCTATATCATGGAAAGTATTTCCTAAATTTTCTTCCAGTAGGTTTTGAGTTTCTGGTCTTATGTTGTGGTCATTGATCTATTTGGATTTTAGTGTAGTGCATGGTGAAATGTGTCGATCAAGTTTCAGTTTCCTGCATGTGGTTATCCAGTTTGTCCAGCACCATTTGTTGAAGATGCTATCTTTTTTCCAGCCTATATTGTTCAGGCATTTGTCGAATATCAAGTAGCTATAGTTGCTTGACCCAAAATACAGGTCATCAAGTCTATTCCATTGGTCTATACTCCAATTTTTATGCCAGTACCATGCTGTTTTATTACTATGGCTTTGTAGTATAGCTTTAGATCAGGTATGGTGATGCCTCCAGAGGTATTTCTTTTGCTGAGGATATGTTTGGATATGCGAGGCCTGCTGCTTTTCAATATGAAATTTGAGATCATTTTTTCTATCTCTGTGAAGAACACTGTAGGGATTTTAATTGGAATTGTGTTAAATCTATATATTGCCTTTGTTAGGATTGTCATCTTCACAATGTTAATTCTGCCGATCCTGGAAGATGGGAGGTCTTTCCATCTTCTCATGTCCTCCTCAATTTCTTTTTTGAGTATTTGTATATTTTCTTTGTATACATCTTTTACTTCCTTGGTTAATGTTATTCCAAGGTATTTTTTTTTGTTCCTATTGAAAATGGGACTATGTCCCTTATTTATTTTTCTGTATCATTGTCATTTGCATCAGAAATGCTACCAATTTTTGGGCACTAATTTTGTATCCTGCTACTTTGCTATAAGAGTTAATCACTTTCAAGAGTTTTGGGATGGAGTCTCTCAGGTCCCTTACATATACAATCATGTCATCAGCAAATAGAGCTAACTTAACTTCTTCCTTTCCAAATTGTATCCCTTTTATTTCCTTCTCCTGTCTTATTGCTTGAGCTAGGACTTCCAGAACTATATTGAAAAGCAGAGGTGAGAGAGGACATCCCTGTCCTGTTCCTGATCTTAATGGGAATTCCTCCAGTCTCTCTCCATTAAGTATTATTTGGGCCTTTGGAGCTTTGTATATTGCCTTTATTATATTAAGATATGAACTGGCCATGCCAATTCTCTTCAATATTTTGATCATGAAGTGATGTTGCATCTTGTCAAAGGCGTTTTCTGCATCTATCGAAATGATCATGTGTTTGTTATGTTTAACCTTGTTTATTTGGTGTATTACATTGACAGATTTTCATATGTTGAACTTCCCTCTTGTACCTGGGATGAATCCCACTTGGTCAAGGTTCATAATGCTTTTATTTGTTGTTGGATTCCTTTTGTGAGTATTTTGTTTAGGATCATTGCATCTATGTTCATTAGGGAAATAAGCCGGTAGTTTTCTTTTCTTGTGGCATCCCTGCCTGGTTTATGGATTAGGGTGATAGTAGCTTCATAGAAGGAGTTGGGTAGCTTTCCCTGATCGTCAATTGTGTGGCACAGTTTTAGGAAGATTGGTGTGAGTTCTTCCATGAAGGTTGATAAAATTCAGCTGAGATTCCATATGGTCCTGGACTCTTCTTTTTGGGGAGGTTTTTTTTTAATTACTTTTTCAATCTCCATGAGTGTGATGGGTTCATTGAGGTGATTAATCTGCTCTACGGTTAGCTTTGTTAGATGATATGCATCCAGGAATTTATCCATCTCCTCCACATTTTCCAGTTTTGTGGAGTAGAGGGTTTTGAAATAAGTCCTGATGATTCTCCCAATTTCACTTATGTCTGTTGTGATCTCTCCTTCTTCATTTTGAATTTTGCTATTTAGAGCCTCTCCTTTTCTTGCTTGATCAAATTGGCCAGAGGTTTGTCAATATTGTTTAATTTTTCAAAGAACCAGCTCTATTTTTTTGGTCAATTGTCTTAATTGTTTCCTTGGTTTCCAATTCATTAATTTCTGCTCTGATTTTAATTATGTCTCTCCTTTTGGAGCTCTTTCGGTTGGATCTTTCTTTTTTTCCAGTGCCCTTAGGTAGATGGTCCGGCTATTGATTTGGGATCTTTCTGTATTTTTTTATGAAAGCATTGAATGCTATGAATTTTCCCCTGAGGACTGCCTTCATTGTGTCCCATAAGTTTTGGTATGATGTGTTCTCATTGTCATTCAATTTCAGGAATTTTGCAATTTCATTTTTTATTTCATCCACTATCCATTTATTGTTTCAGAGTGTGCTGCTCAGTTCCCAGGTTCATGTGCCTTGCTTGGTGTGTCTTTTTTTGTTGATTTCTCCCAATATAGCATTGTGATCTGATATAATGCAGGGAATTATGCCAATTTTCCTAAATATGTGGAGGCAGTCTTTGTGACCCAGTATAAGGTCTATTTTAGAGAATGTTCCATGGGCTGCTGAGAAGATTGTGTAGTCTGTAGATTTGTGATGGAAAGTTCTGTAGATGTCCGTAAGTTCTAAGTGTTCTATGTTTTTTTTTTCTTTTATACTTTTTTTAAAATTTAATTTATTAGTTTTCTTTTCAGTAAATACAGGCAGTTTGGTACCGTTATTTAGGCTCATCTGTGATCTACCCCCTCCCATTAGACCCTCCTTGTTAATGAAAATGGGTCGTGCATTGTGGAGTTAGCCCACAGTTATTGGTATGATAAATGTCTCTGCAAATCATGACCCAACATGTGACTCTGACATTCTTTCCGCCCCCTCTTCCGCAAGATTTCCCTGAGCCATATTGGGTTCATTTTTGGTCTGCTTCAGTGCTGAGGTGTTGGGGGCCTCTGAGGCTCTGGCTCTCTGATTTGATAGGAGTTGATTTTTCTCTGCGTTGATCTCCTTCCCCTTTGTGCTGGTATCCGGTTCACAGGAAAACATCACCCTTGCTTATTTCGCCAGTTGTCCTTAGTTTCAGTTGGGTCCCTTTTGAGGTATGTTGGGGAAGCTATCTTCTTAGGATCTGCATCTATCTGGAAAGAGATGCAGATTCTCCAATGGACAGTAAGTTAGCATCCAAAAAATTGAGATAACACTTACTTTTTTGATAGACAGTATGATAGGTTTAGGCCCTCTTATACCCTGTAATTGATGGTAGCTTGATATTGTATGGTGGGCTTGTGTTTGGGTATGGTTCTGACTTGTTTACCAGCTCCAGCTATGGGTCTAGTACCACTGAGTGGATCAGTTAGCCAAATCAAGAGCAATTGACTCCTCACCATGGCTGTGTACCACTATTGCACTTGTGTGGGCATCACATCTGGTTATTTATTGCTAATTAGGTTAAACAATGTGTTGCTTGGACAGATCTTGGTCATTTCCCCCAGTCGCCTATGTAGTACCTTCTGGCACTAGACACGCTGACTGTCTGGGGACTGACTCTCTCCTGGCTTCCAGCCATGTCATTCCATTTTACGCGTCAGCTGCGTATGGAGTCTTCAGCAATAGGGTCTTACCACTGGCCTTTGGTGGGTCATCAAGTACTTTGACTGAAGTCTGTCATTGTTTTGGGAAACCTTGTAGGTTTCTCTGATCAAAAGCTCATTGTGGATGGTAGGCCCAAGCTGGAAGTGGGGTTACAGGTCAGTGTCCACTAAGAAATTGAGGAAAAGATAACTAATATACAAGAGTTAGAGAGGAGAGAGATAGAGGGGAGAAGGGGAGAGGGAGGGAGGGAAGATGTAGATTTAGGTCAGTCTTGATCCTACCCTCTCCAGTGTCTTGTGGTTCTGGTGTTTCCTGTAAGGGTCTAGTGAATGTTCAGCCATTTGGTCTGTCTTTTAGGAAGTAGAATTTTATGGTACCATTGCCATTTGGGTCCGGATTACTGTTTTCCACCCTTTGATTCCCTCCCCGCCCTCCCTTCCATCTTATTGTCTAGTCCATGAGGTGCTTGCTGGGTATGTAAGGCATCTTGGGCAGATTCAGTTTAGGTGTTGCAGATGAGTGAGACTATGTGTCGATTTTTTTTCTGTGATTGGGTAAGTTCGCTGAGAATGATCTGTTCCAGGTTCAACCATTTTTCCTCAAATTTCTTTATGCCGTTTTTTCTTACTGCTGTATAGAATTCCTTTGTCTAGATATACCGCATCTTTGTTATCCATTCTTCTAATGATGGACATCTAGGTTGATTCCAGCTTTTAGCTATTATTAATTGAGCTGCTACAAACATGGTTGAGCAAATCTCTCTGGCTTTTGGTTTGAAGGTTTTAGGGTAGATGCCCAGTAATGGTATAACTGGGTCTGTTGGTATTTCTATAGTCAGCTTTTTTAGGAGTCTCCATATTGCTTTCCAAAGTGTTTGTAACATCCTGCATTCCCACCAACAGTGAATGAGTGTCCCTGCTCCTCCACATCCTCGCCAGCATTTATTTTCATTTGACCTTTTGATGTTGACTATCCTTATTGGGGTAAGGTGGAATCTCATAGTTGTTTTAATTTGCATTTCTCTGATGATTAGGTATAATGAACATTTTCTTAGGTGTGTGTTTGCCATTTGTATCTCTTCCTCTGTGAATTGCCTGTTTAACTCTGTGCCCCATTTTGTGAGTGGGGTATTTGTCTTCTTATTGTTTAGACTTTTGAGTTCTTTGTAAATTCTAGAGATAAGGCCTCTATCAGTTGGATAACCTGCAAATATTTTCTCCCACTCTGTGGGTATTCTATTGGCTTTGTTTATTATATGCTTATCTGTAAAGAAACTCTTCATCTTCATATGATCCCAATGGTTGAGTGACTGTTTAAGAACTTGAGCCACTGGGGTTTTATTCAGGAAGTCTTTTCCATTCCTATATCATGGAAAGTACTTCCTAAATTTTCTTCCAGTAGTTTTCGAGTTTCTGGTCTTATGTTGAGGTCTTTGATCCATTTGGATTTGAGTGTTGTGCATGGTGAAATGTGTGGATCAAGTTTTAGTTTCCTGCATGTGGTTATCCAGTTTGTCCAGCACCATTTGTTGAAGATGCTATCTTTTTTCCAGTCTATATTGTTTGGGCCTTTGTCGAATATCAAGTAGCTATAGTTTCTTGGCCCAAAGTCCGGGTCCTTAAGTCTATTCCATTGTTCTATACTCCTGTTTTTATGCCAGTACCATGCTGTTTTTATCACTATGGCTTTGTAATATAGCTTTATATCAGGTATGGTGATGCCACCAGCAATATTTCTTTTGCTGAGGATATGTTTGTATATGCAAAGCCTTCTGTCTTTCCATATGAAATTTGAGATCATTTTTTCTATGTCTGTGAAGAACACTGTAGGGATTTTAATTGGAATTGCGTTAAATCTATATATTGCCTTTGGTAGGATTGTCATCTTCACAATGTTAATTCAGCCTATCCAGGAGCATGGTAGGTCTTTCCATCTTTTCAAGTCCCCCTCAATTACTTTTTTGAGAGTTTTTATATTTTCGTTGTATAGATCTTTTACTTCCTTGGTTAACGTTATTCCAAGGTATTTTTTTTTTTGTTGCTATTGAAAATGGTACTATGTCCTTTATTTCTTTTTCTGTGTCTTTGTCATTTGCATACAGAAATGCTTCCGATTTTTGTGCATTGATTTTGTATCCTGCCTCTTTGCTGTAGGAGTTAATCACCTTCAGGAGTTTTGGGATGGAGTGTCTCAGGTCTCTTACATATACAATCATGTCATCAGCAAATAGAGCTAACTTAACTTCTTCCTTTCCAAATTGTATCCCTTTTATTTCCTTCTCCTGCCTTATTGCTTGGCAATATTGGCAATATTGGGCCGATTCTCTCCAATGTTTTGATCATGAAGTGATGTTGTATCTCGTCAAAGGCCTTTTCTGCATCTATCGAGATGATCATGTGATTTTTATGTTTAAGCTTGTTTATGTGGTATATTACATTGACAGATTTTTGTATGTTGAACCACCCTTGTGTTCCTGGGATAAATCCCACTTGGTCAAGGTGGATAATGCTTTTGATGTGTTGGATTCGGTTTGCGAGTATTTTGTTGAGGATCTTTGCGTCTTTGTTCATTAGGGAAATAGGCCTATAGTTTTCTTTTCTTTTTTTTTTTCATTGTTATCTAGTTTTATTATTTTTCAATTTTCTCAACACATGAACTCAAGGCTTATTTTGAAATTTTCTTTTCAGTGCATTTCACAGCAAAAATGAAAAGGGAATCCTTAAAATGGTTGTATCCAAACCAATTATTTTTCTTATAATTTACAATTTGCTGAAAATGATTGAGTTGCTCTTTTCATCCTATCAACCCCTGTAGTAAAACGCAACGTATCAGAGCACAAAGTTAAAGTTGTAATGATGCAACAGACAGTCATCTGCCATGGCCAATGGGAAACAGGTACGTGTTATGCACACTGACTGGAAGACCACTTGGGAACAGCAGAGTAAGGCACCACTCTTGGAAAACGAACGTAGTTGCGGTAACAAGTGCTGAGCGCCACGAACAGGCACTCAGTAAATCCTTGAATGCATGAAGATCATCATTAGCATTATTCTTATACTTGTCAGCAATTCTTCAACCTCAAGAAAATACCCATGAAAAACATAGTACCTGAATGCAACTTCCTGATTTTTTTCTAGAATCTTTTAACTTTCTTTAGCATTTCAATTTCTTTGAAAAGACTACCATACCTTATATGCACTCAGTCACATACCTAGTGAATTACTGACAAATAGGAATAGCCATTTGTTTTCATTTTTGAGTGAACAGAGAGGTAAGACAAAGCAAACTTATTCAGGAGGACAGTACATAATACTGAATATTAACCTACAAATGAAAAAAAAAGATAAGGAAAAAAGGTAACAGTTTGCTTTTTATAAATATTTGCTCTTTTCTTTAATGCCTTAGTTCTTGTGAAAGGCCAAAATCTCATATTGACATGAACATATTTAAAAAAATTGTCTCTTAAGTATATTTAATAAAACTAGGTATTGAAAAATGTTCTGAAATTTTTCAAGTCAATGTTGTTTTCAAGTATATTAAAATGCTCAGAAGAAAAAAATTCTCCATGGTTATAATTCTAATCAATTTTATAAATATACTTTTAAAATACTTCCAACACAGGTGGATAATGGGTAAGTTCCTCATACATACAACACAGGTGGATAATGCTTTTGATGTGTTGTTTGGATTCAGTTTGTGAGTATTTTGTTCAGGATCTTTGCATCTATGTTCATTAGGGAAATAGGCCGGTAGTTTTCTTTTCTTGTGGCATCTCTGCCTGGTTTTGGGATTAGGGTGATACTAGCTTCATAGAAGGAGTTGGGTAGCTTTCCCTGTTCTTCAATTGTTTGGCACAGTTTTAGGAAGACTGGTTTGAGTTCTTCCATGAAGGTTTGATAAAATTCGGCTGGGAATCCATCTGGTCCTGGACTCTTCTTTTTTGGGAGGTTTTTTATTACTTTTTTGATCTCTATGAGTGTGATGGGTTCATTGAGGTGGTTGATCTGCTCTGACTTTAGCTTTGGTAGATGATATGCATCCAGGAATTTACCCATCTCCTCCACATTTTCCAGTTTTGTGGAGTAGAGGTTTTTGAAATAAGTCCTGATGATTCTGCCAATTTCATTGATGTCTGTTGTGATCTCTCCTTTTTCATTTTGAATTTTGTTAATTTGGAGTCTCTCCTTTTTTTGCTTGATCAAATTGGCCAGAGGTTTTTCAATCTTGTTTATTGTTTCAAAGAACCAGCTCTTTGTTTTGTCAATTGCCTTAATTGTTTCCTTGGTTTCCAATTCATTAATTTCTTCTCTGATTTTAATTATTTCTTTCCTTCTGGAGCTCTTTGGGTTGGATTTTTCTTGTTTTTCCAATGTCTTTAGGTGGATGGTTAGGCTATTGATTTGGGATCTTTCTGTCTTTTTTATGAAGGCATTGAGTGCTATGAATTTTCCCCTGAGGACTGCCTTCATTTTGTCCCACAAGTTTTGGTATGATGTGTTCTCATTGTCATTCAATCCCAGGAATTTTGCAATTTCATTTTTTATTTCATCCACTATCCATTTATTGTTAAAGAGTGTGCTATTTAGTTTCCAGTTGCCGTTGGGGTTCTTGTTGGTTTTTTTGTTGTTGATTTCTAGGAATATAGCATTATGATCTCTTATCATGCAGGGAATTATGTCGATTTTCCTAAATATGTGGAGACTATCTTTGTGACCCAGTATATGGTCTATTTTAGAGAATGTTCCATGGGCTGCTGAGAAGAATGTGTAGTCTGTGGATTTGGGATGGAAAGTTCTGTAGATGTCTGTTAGGTCTTAGTGCTCTATGGTTTTGTTGAGCTCTCTTACTTCCCTGTTGAGCTTCTGTTTGGATGATCTGTCTATTACTGATAATGGTGTGTTAAAGTCCCCAGCTATGATGGTGTTGGTGGTTATTTCTATTTTATTGTCAAGTAGGTTTTGTTTTATGAACTGTGGTGCCCCTGGGTTTGGTGCATACAGATTTATGATTGTAATATCCTCTTGATGGATTGTTCCCTTTATAAGTAGGAAGTAGCCTTCTTTGTCTTTTTTGATTGTTTTTGGTTTGAAGTCAACTTTATCGGATATTAATATAGCTACACCTGCTTCTTTCTTATTCCCATTTGCCTGGAATATTGTTTTCCACCCTTTCACCCTTAGGAGGTTTCTGTCTTTAGTGGTAAGTTGGATTTCTTCAAGGCAGCAGATTGCGGGGTCTAATTTTTTATCCACCCTGTTAGCCTGTGTCTCTTGATGGGTGAATTAAGGCCATTTTTGTTTAGGGTGATGACTGTGAGATTTGATTTGATCTCTGTCATGTTGTGGTTGTAGAGGTGTGTTTGCATTTCCATGGAATTTAAATTTCTTTTTTTTCTATCTACTCTGGGTTTGGTTGCTGTGATCTGCTTCTTGTAGGCATTTGTGTTTGGTTATTTGTTTCTTCTCTGTGGAGAATTTCCTGGAGTACTTTCTGTAGGTTTGGTTTTGTGTTCATATAATTGTAAAGCTGAGTTTTGTCATGGAAAGTTTTCCTTTCACCATCTATTATAAGGGAGACTTTTGCCAGGTTTGGGTTTGAAGCAATAGTTTCTTAGAGTTTGGAGAGTTTCATTCCAGGCCCTTCTAGCTTTCAGGGTTTCCATTGAGAAGTCTGAAGTAATTCTGATGGGGTTTCCTTTGAAAGTGGTGTGCTGTTTTTCCCTAGCTGCTTTTAGGATTTTTTCCTTGGTGTCAATGTTTAGAGTCTTAATGATAATATGTCTTGGGGAGTTTCTCCTTTGGTCTAGTCAGTTAGGAGTTCTGTTTGCTTCTTGAATCTTGATGGGCCTTTCTTTCAATAGATGGGGAAGTTTTCTTCATTTATTGTGTTAAATAAGTTCTCCATGCCTTTGGTCTGAAATTCTTCTCCTTCTGGTATTCCAATGATTCTGATATTAGGATGTTTAAGTGTATCCCACAATTCTCTCATGTTCTGTTCACAGGAACTTTTGAACTTACTGAAATGTTTGGACTCTCGAACTGTTTCTTCCATCCTGTCTTCCAGATCAGAATTTCTATCTTCCACTTCACTGCCTCTATTCTTGAGAGCCTCTAGTGAGTTTTGGACTTGTTCAATTAAGTTTGCATTTTCTACTACTTTCCTATGTATCACTTCCATCGCTTTGTCCAGCTCCCTTTTTGTCTCATTTTCTGTTTTTCTTGCTGATTCTTGGAAATCATCCTTGCATTTCTTTATGTTTTCATTTAGTGTGGCCAGCTGATTTTTAAGGACCTCTTTTTTTTCACTCTCCCTCAACTCTCTTAGCTCTGTTTGAATTCCTTCCAGTGTCTTATCATATTGCTCTAGCTTAGTGATGGTAGCATCCATACGATTATCTATGCTTTGTAGCTTTCCTGTCAGTTCTAGCAGTAGTTTGGTCAGGGTTGCATTGTTCATTGCTTCCACTTGATGTTCTGATCCTAAACACTCTTCTATGTTTTGGTTAGTTGTGATCCTTGTTGGACTGGGTGATCTGTCTGGATTTTCTTTCATTTTATTTTTCATGTTATTTCTTTTGTGCTGTGGTCTACCCATGTCAGTGTATGGGCAGGTAGGTGGGTGGAGCAGCCTGGGATCTAGCTTAATGTGAATCCAAGGCAGCCTGGGGCAGTTGTAAGCAGCCTGGGTTTTTGCTCACTCTTGCCAAAGCCGCCTATCTATAGCCTGATGGGGCACCAAAGTTGCCTGAATTCTCACCCAGTAATGCACCTAAGCTGCCTGCGTTTGAGCTTGAAAGGGGACTGAGGTAGCAAGCCCTGAAGGTGCCCAGACTCTGGCTGGGTACACTGGGGTCTGTAAATAGTCTGTGCTCTCCCACCTCAGGGGAGTGGGGAATGGGTGGCGATGTACAGGTAGGGGATGGCACCTGCACTGGCGCTAGTGACTCAGTGTGGACTTGTGTGGCTCTTGCTGTGGGAGTGGGCCCGCTGCACGTGCAATTGTAGTGCAGAGGCAGATGATGTGGGTACGGAATCAGGACACAGCAGAGTCTGACCGGCGGCAAGTGATGTCAGCAGAGCAGCAGGGCATCTGGCAGCCACCTATTCACGGCAGGGGTGGCCTTCACCAGCCTGCGAACCGAGCACCACGTGGCTGGTCTACTCGCAGGATCAAAGAACAAGGGCGAGGTAGGAGGTCTCAGCTTCAATGCAGCAGGCTGGCAGAAGTGACTGGTGGGTGCCCGATCAGAGTGCAGCCACGCAGGATGTGCAGAGGGTGCGTGGAGGGTGGGCGGACGGGGGGCACGGGGTGCGACGGGGTGTATGGAGCAAGTGAGGCATGCGGTGGGGGGGGGCGTGGGGCGTGCTGGGGCACTGGGCAATCAGGGTGGGGTGTGCGGGAGGCGGCAGGGCTCAGGGAGCACGGGGTGGGGTGCCCTGGAGTGGTGGGGGGCGTGGGTCGTTCTGGTCGGTCTGGGGGAGAGAGGGATGCGCCAGGGTCATGGGGGGGCGCACGCGCAGGGGGAGTGTGTGGGGCGCGGGGGGGTGCGGGGCATCTGTGGGGCACGGGAGTGTGTGGGGCACGCGGGGGGGGCACGGGGCACGCAGGGGGCCACTTGGGAGCGTGCGGGAGGCACGGGATGCGTGGGACGCTGCGGTGCATGGGAGGCTAGGGGCGCGGGGCACATTGGAAGGGTGCAGGGGGAGCGAGGGGCTTGGAGGGGAGGGGGCTTGGTGCACCACACCGGGGTGCGGGAGGCCACAGGATGCTGAGCGGTGCTCTGGACGTGCGGGGGACAGGGCATGCGGGGGAGGGTTGCGGGGGTCATGAGGGGGGTGCAGGGCATGTAGGGGGGCTGGGCACACTGAGGCATGCTGGGGCGCTGGACGCATGGGGGCGTGGGGCACTGGGGGGTGAGGCGAGCAGGGGTGTGGGGTGGGGGTCGTGGGGCACGTGGGGGGCGCAGGCCGTGTGCAGTGGGGGGATGAGGGGTGAGTAGAGTGGGGTGGGCAGGAGGCGCTGGGGTGGGGAGCGGGGGGGACAGGGGGCGCTGCGGGGTGCACGGGGTTTGGGGCGCGTGGGTGTGGGGGCACGGGGCGCACGGTGGGGCGGGGCACTGTGGGGCGGCTAGGAGCATGGGGTGCGCGGGGGGGGCGGTGTGCTCGAGTGGGCGGGGGGGGGTGTGGGACACTGCGGGATGGCATGGGGTGCTCTGGACTCACAGGGGTTGGGGGCCGGTGGCGGGTCATGTGGGGGAGGAGGTCGATCATCGCGGGGGTGCGCAGAGCATGCTGAGGTAAGACAGGGTGCGGGACGCCGCGGGAAGCCACGCGGTGCTCTGGATGCACGGGGGTGAAGGGGCGGGGCACACGGGGGGGGGCTCGAGGAGCGCTGGGGGCGGGGGTCTCGGGGCACACGGGGGGTGCAGGGGCGCGGGGCACGCCCGGGCACCTGGGGGGTGGGACGCCATGGGGTGCTCGGGGCATGCCTGCCACGTGTGGATAGGGAGCGTCGGGTGCGCGGGGGGGGCGCGGCGCGTGTGGGGGGCTCGAGGCACGCGGGGGGTGGGGCGCGGGGTTCCCGGGAAGCGGGGCACTGCGGGGCACTCGGCGCGCACCTGCTACGTGTGGATAGGAAGCGTGGGGCGTTTGGGGGTGGTGGCATCGTGCTGGGGGCGCACAAGGCGCGCATGGGTGGGGCGCGGGGTTCCCAGGGTGCGCGGGGGGTGCGGGGGCGCGGGGCACTGTGTGTGGATAGGGACCGTGGGGCGCGCAGGGGGGGTGTGGGTTGGGGAGCGCGGGGCGGGATGGTCGGGGGGTGCGCGGGGGTTGTGGAGCGCGTGGGCCTGTTGGGGCGCGCGGGGCCTCCGGGGCAAGTGTGGCTTGGTGTGCGTGGGGTCCCCGGGGCGCCGGGGCGCCGGGCCGTGTGGGATGTGGCAGGTCGCAGTGGTTCGCGGCAGGGCGTGGGTCGCGGGTGTCTGTGCTTCCCTCTTTAACCCCAATCTGTGCCCTCCCTCTTGCAAAAAGTTTCTAAATTCCCTTGAATACTTGCCTTTTTTTTCCTTGTTGTTTGTAGTGCTCTAGGTGGTCGCCATCTTGACTGGAAGTCCCCTGGATCCTGCGTTTTAACCCAGTCTGCAAACCTATGTTTTTCGTTGGGGCATTGAGGCCATTGATATTAAGAGATATTATTGAAAGGTGTGTATTTATGTTTGCCATTTTTTTTTTTTTTTTGTGGTTCCAGTTCTACCTGTGCTCTCTTCTGTTAACAAGTATTTGAGTATTGCTTGTTTTTTCTAGGTTCCTTATATGTGTGCTTTTCCTTTTCTTCAGCATGGAGGATTCTATCAAGTATTTTCTGTAGAGCTGGTTTTGTCTTCAAATACTCTTTAACCTGCTTTTGTCATGGAATGTCCTTATTTCTCCGAATATTAGAATGGATAATTTTGCAGGATAAAGTAACCTTGGTTGACAGTTGTTATCTTTCAGAACTTGGAATATATCACTCCAAGCCCTTCTGGCTTTAAAAGTTTGTGTTGAATAATCTGCTGTAATCCTGATGGGCTTGCTTTTGTAGGTAACTTGATTTTTCTCTCTAGCTGCTTTCAATATTTTTTCTTTGGTGTGTTTGTTTGGAAGTTTGAATATAATATGGTGAGGAGAGGTTCTTCTCAGTTTTGTCTGGCTGGGGTTCTAAAGGCTTTCTGTATCTACATTGGCACCTCTTTCCCAATTTGGGGGAAATTTTCTTCTATGATTTTGTTGAAGATGCCTACTATGCCTTTGGATTGGAATTCTTCTCCTTCTACTATGCCCTGAATTCTTATATTGGATCTTTTCATAGTGTCCCGAATATCTTGAAATTCCCACTCATACTTTTCTATAAGTTTGTCTTTCTCTTTGTTGGACTGTATTAGATCTGCCACCTGGTCTTCTAGCTTAGGTATTCTGTCCTCTCCCTCATCCATCCTACTGGTGAGATTTTCTACAGAGTTTTTTATTTCATTAACTGTGTTCTTCATTGCTAGTAATTCTGACTGGTTTTTCTATTTCTATTTCCTTATTTATGTCTTGTATTATTATTTCTATTTCCTTATTTATGTCTTGTATTGCCTTCTTTGTTTCATTAAATTGGTGTCCTGTGTCTTCTTTGATTCCTTTGACTTCCTCTTTGATTTATTCTTTGATTCTTTTGATTTGTTCTTTGACCTCTTTGAACATATTTATAATCATTCTTTTGAACTCTTTTTCAGGCATTTCCTCTAACTCGTTCTCACTGGAGGACATTTCTGATGCTTTAGTACTTTTAGGTGTACTTCTATCGTCTTGCTTTTTAGTGTTTCTTGTGTTATAATGTATATATTTTTGCATCTTGGATTAAGTTAATGCTTGGATTTTCTGGTTAGCTGGGTATTCTTAGCTGTATCAATTGGTTTGATGTTATATATATTCAGGGTAGGAGCTTAAGGTGCTAGGTGTGGTTCTTAAGACTCTCAGAGTATCTACAAAGATGTTCCTAGGGGTTGAGTTTCCCTGCTATGGGAGTATTCAAGCAGGCTTGGATGATTTTGGTCTCAGTCAAGTTGCTGCCTGGGTCGTCGGGCTGCTGTTCTGATTTCTGGAGCTGGACAGTGGCTTTCCTGCAGGGCAAACCGAGCCTGGCAAGTGTGGCCCTGCAGATCAGCAGCCACGCTGCTGGAACTGCTGTTGCTAAAGCTGCCGCTGATGGGTCTGTAGCCACTGCTGCTGAAACTGCTGCTGTTGGACCCACCACTGCTGCTGCCTCTGTTGCTGCTGTAGCTGTCACTGCTGGAGCCAACACTGCTGCTGAAGCTGCTGCTGCTGTGTCCACTGCCGCTGCTGCCACTGAAGCTGCTGCTGTGGGATCTGTCGCTGCTGCCGCTCCTGGGTCTGCTGCTGCTGGGGCCACTGTTACAGGTGCCAGAGGTGCTGATGTTGCTGCCGGACTCTGCCCCTGCTTGGGTCCCGCTGTCAGCTCAAGTTGGTGTGGCCGGGTCCCGGGAGTGCTGCTCTGTTCACTGGAGCTGGGCTCAGGCATTGGGGGAGGGGAGGGAGCCACAGCTGCTCTGGTTCTCTCGCTGTTCCACGTGTTCTACCTCGTTGTCTGTTCCTCCGTTGCTCACTGGTGCTCTCCCTTCATGTTTCCTGAGTTGTGGAGAGGGCCGGGGTGAGTGGAAGCTCCCTGCACCTGGATTTTCCTGAGGCTGGAGCCAAGTTTGGCCACTTTCTGTTGCACTGCTCCCGCCACGGTTGGCAGAGCTGCTGCAGCCACTTTTGCCGGCCTGAGCGGGCTCTGGATGCTCTGGATCTCTCCTACTTCTCCACTGCCAATTCAATTTCCTATACACCTCACTTTTTAGTAAAAGTGTGTATTTTGCTGAGTGTTTTTGGTCTTTTCTTGCTCCTAGGCTGCTTTGGCGTAGTACCTATGCCGCCATCTTACCGGAGGTCTCCTTTGAGTTTTTGATGTATGCTATCCTTATTGAGGTAAGGTGGAATCTCATAGTTGTCTTAAATTGCATTTCCCTGATGATTAGGGATGATGAACATTTTCTTAAAATGTGTGTTTACCATTTGTGTTTCTTCCTCTGTGAACTGATATTTCAGCTCTTTGTGAGTAGGGTGCTTGACTTTCTACTGTTTAGATTTTTGAATTATTTATAGATTCTAGAGATTAGGCCTCTGTCACTTGGATAATCAGCAAATATTTTCTCCCATTCTGTAGGTAATCTATTGGCTTTGCTTATTGTATGCTTGTCTGTAAAGAAACTCTTAAGCTCATGTGATCCCATTGGTTGAGTGACTATTTAAGATTGTGAGCTTCTGGGGTTTTATTCAGGAAGTATTTTTCCATTCCTGTATCATGGAAAGTAATTCCTATATTTTCTTCCAGTAGAAGTTAATTTTCTGGTCTTATATTGAGATCTTTGATCCATTTGGACTTGAGTGTAGTGCATGGTGAAATGTGTGGATCAAGTTTCAATTTCCTGCATATGGTTATCCATTTTGTCCAGCACCATTTGTTGAAGATGCTGTCTTTTTTCCAGCCTATATTATTAGGGCCTTTGTCAAATAGCAAGTAGCTATAGTTGCTTGACCCAAAGTCTGGGTCCTCAAGTCTATTCCATTGCTCTATACTCCTGTTTTTATGCCAGTACCATGCTGTTTTTTTTTTTTTTTTTATTACTCTGGCTTTGTAATATAGCTTTAGATGAGGTATGGTGATACCTCCAGAGGTATTTCTTTTGCTGAGGATATGTTTGGATATGTGAAGCCTTCTGCCTTTCCATATAAAATTTGTGATCATTTTTTCTATCTCTGTGAAGAACACTGTTTGGAGATTAATTGGAATTGCATTAAATCTGCATATTGCCTTTGGTAGGATTGCCATCTTCACAATGTATTTCTGTCTTTCCAGGAGCATGGAAGGTCTTTCCATTTTCTCACGTCCTCCTTGATTTCTTTTTTGAGTATTTTCGATGTATAGATCTTTCATGACCTTGTTTAATGTTATTCCAAGGTATTTTATTTTTTTGTTGCTATTGAAAATTGGACCATTTCCCTTATTTCTTTCTCTGTATCTTTGTCATTTGCGTATAGAAAGGCTACTGAGTTTTGTGTGTTGATTTTGTGTCCTGCTACTTTGCTATAGGAGTTAATCACCTTCTGTAATTTTGGGATGGAGTCTCTTGGGTTTCTTATATATACAATCATGTCATCAGCGAATAGAGTTAATTTAACTTTTTCCTTTCCAAATTGTATCCCTTTTATTTCCTTCTCCTGTCCTATTGCTTGAGCTAAGACTTCCAGTACTATATTGAATAGCAGAGGTAAGAGTGGACAAACCTGTCTTGTTCCTGATCTTAATGGGAATTCCTCCAGTCTCTCTCCATTAAGTATTATTTGGGCCTTAGGAGCTTTGTATATTGTCTTTATTATGTTAAGATATGAACCAACCATGCCAATTTTCTCCAATGTTTTGATAATGAAGTGATGTTGTAACTTGTGAATGGCCTTTTCTGAATCTACCGAAATGATCATGTGGTTTTTGTGTTTAATCTTGTTTATGTGGTGTATTACATTGACAGATTTCCATGTCTTATATCACACTCATGTTTCTGTGATGAATCCCACTTGATCAAGGAGGATAATGCTTTTGATGTGTTGTTGGATTTGGTTTGTGAAGATTTTGTTCAGGATCTTTGCATCTAAGTACATCAGGGAAATAGGCCGGTAGTTTTCTTTTCTTGTGGCATCTCTGCCTGGTTTTGGAATTAGGGTGATACTAGCTTCATAGAAGGAGTTGGGTAGCTTTCCTTGTTCTTCATTTGTGTGGCACAGTTTCTGGAAGATTGGATTGAGTTCCTCCATGGAGGTTTGATAGAATTCAGCTGAGAAGCCTTCTGGTCCTGGAGTCTTCTTTTTGGGGGAGTTTTTTTTTTTATTACTTTTTCAATTTCAATGAGTGTGATAGGTTCATTTAGGAGATCAATCTGCTCTGAGTTTATCTTTGATAGATCGTATGCATCCAAGAATTTATCTATCTCCTCCACATTATCCAGTTTTTTGGAGTGGAGGTTTGTGAAATAAGTCCTGATGATTCTCCCAATTTTACTTATGTCTGTGGTGTTCTCTCCTTTTTCATTTTGAATTTTCTTAATATGAATCATCTATTTTTTTTTTTCTTGATCAAATTGGCCAGGGATTTTTCAACTTCTTAAGTTTTTCAAAGAACCATCTCTTTGTTTTTTCAATTGTTGTAATTGTTTTCATAGTTTTCAATCCATTAATTTCTGCTCTGATTTTAATTATTTCTTTCTTTCTGGAGCTCTTTGATTTGGGTTTTTCTTGCTTTTCCAATGCCTTTAGGTGGATTGTTAGGTTATTGATTTGGGATCTCTCTGCCTTTTTTATGAAGGCATTTGGTGTTATGAATTTTCCCCTGAGGACTGCCTTCATTGTGTCCCATAAGTTTTTGTATGATGCATTCTCATTATCATACAATTCTAGAAAATTTGCAATTTCATTTTTTATTTCATCCACTATCCATTTATTGTTTAAATGTGTGCTGTTCAGTTTCCAGGTGCCATTGGGATTCTTGGTGGATCTTTTGTTGTTAAATTCTAGTAATATAGCATTGTGATCTGATATCTTGCAGGGAATTATGTCAATGTTCTTAAATATGTGGAGGCAGGCTTTGCGACCTAGTATATGGTCTATTTTATAGAATGTTCCATGGGCTGTTGAGAAGAATGTGTTGTCTGTGGATTTGGGATGGAAAGTTCTGTTTGATGTCTGTTAGGTCTAAGTGATCTATGGTTTTGTTGAGGTCTCTTACTTGCCTGTTGAGTTTCTCTTTGGATGATCTATCTCTTACTGATAATAGTGTATTGAAGTCCCCAATATGATGGTGTTGGTGCTTATTTCTGTTTTATTGTCAAGTAGGTTTTGGTTTATGAACTGTGATGCCCCTGTGCTTGGTGCATATTCATTGATGATTGCAATATCCTCTTGATGGATCGTCCCCATGATAAGTAGGAAGTGGCCTTTGTCTTTTTTGATTATTTTTTATTTGAAGTCTATTTTATCTGATATTAATAAAGCTATGCCTACTTGTTTCTTATTCCTGTTTGCTTGCAATATTGTTTTCCACCCTTTCACCCTGAGGAGGTGTCTGTCTTTAGTGGTGAGGTGGGTTTCTTGAAGACAACAGATTGAGAGGTCTAAGTTTTTGATCCATCTTGTTAGCTTGTGTCTCTTGATGGGTGAATTAAGGTCATTTATGTATAGGGTAATGACTGTGAGATTTGATTTGATCCCTGCCATATTGTGATGGTATATGTGGTTTGCTGTTTTCATGGATTTGAAGATTTTTTTTTGTGCCTACTCTGAGTTTGGTTATTGTGATCTGCTTCTTGTAGGTATTCGGTTTTTATTATTTGTTTCCTCTCTGTGGAGAATTTCCTGAGATACTCTCTGTAGGTTAGGTTTTGTGTTCATATAATTGTAAAGCTGAGTTTTGTCATGGAAAGTTTTCCTTTCACCATCTATTATGAGGGGCACTTTTGCTGGGTAGAATAGTTTGGGTTGGAAGCCATAGGTTCATAGACTTTGCAGTGTTCCATTCCAGGCCCTTCTTGCTTTTAGGGTTTCCATTGAGAAGTCTGGATTAATTCTTATAGGGTTACCTTTAAAAGTGATATGTTGTTTTTCCCTAGCTGCTTTTAGGATTTTCTCTTTGGTGTAAATGTTTAGAATCTTAATGACAATATGTCTTGGAGAGTTTCTCCTTTGGTCCACTCTGTTTGGAGGTTGGTTGGCTTCTTGTATCTTGATGGGTCTTTCTTTTAAGAGACTGGGGAAGTTTTCTTTGATTATTTTGTTAAATAATTTCTCCGTACATTTGGTCTGAATTTCTTCTCCTTCTGGTATTCCAATGATCCTGATATTAGGATGTTTAAGTGTTTCCCACAATTCCCTCATGTTCTGTTCACAGAAACTTTTCAACTTACTCAAATTTTTGAAATCTTGAACTGTTTCTTATATCTTGTCTTCAAGATCAGAGTTTCTATCCTTTACATGGCTGACTCTATTCTTGAGAGCTTCTAGAAGGTTTTGGACTTGTTCAGTTAGGTTTGCCTTTTCTACTACTTTTCTATGTACAGTTTCCATCCCTTTGAAAAGCTCTCTTTTCACATCATTTTCTGATTTTCTGGATGCTTCTTGGAATTCAACCTTGTATTTCTTTATGTCTTCATTTAGCATCACCAGCTGATTTTTGAGATCCTCTTTGTTTTTTTTTTCTCCCTCATATCTCTTATCTCTTTTTTTTGATTGATATTTTGTTTTTATTTTTTAATTAGTTTTCTATTCTGCAAGTATAGGCAGTTTGGTACCATTATTAGGTTCATCCATGACCTACCCCCTCCTCATTGGCCCCTCCATGTTGAGGTATATGGATCATGCATTGTGGGGTTAGCCCACAGTTATTGGTATGATAAATGTCTCTGTATATCATGACCCAACATGTGGCTCTGACATTCTTTCTGCCCCCTCTTCCTCAAAATTTCCCTGAGCCATGTTTGTTCATTTTTGGTCTGCTTCAGTGATGAGGTCTTGGGGGCCTCTGGGGCTCTGGCTCTCTGATTTGGTAGGCATTGATTTTTCTCTGTGTTGGTCTCCTTCCCCCTTGTGCTGGTATGTGGTTCATCAGGAAAACAGCACACTTGCTTGTTTTGCCAATTTTCCTTAGTTTCAGCCAGGGCCCTTTGGAGGTATGATGGGTTGTATCTTTCCTTAGGATCTGCATCTATCTGAAAAAGAGAAGCAGATTATCCAACTGAGAGTAAGTTAGCACCAGATGAAATGAGATAACCTTTACTTTTTAATAGAGATTTTAATAGGTGTAGGCCTTCTTGTAGCACATGATTGATGGTAGCTTGATATTGGAGAGTGGTCTTATGTTTGGATATGGTTCTGACTTGTTTCCCAGCTCCAGCTATGGATCTCGTACCACTGAGGGGATCAGTTAGCCAAATCAAGAGCAGCTGGTTCCCCACCATGGCTGTGTGCCACTATTGCACTTGTGTGGGCATCACAACAGGTTATTTGCTGCTACATAGGTTCAACCATGAGTTGTGTGGACAGATATTTGTTGTTTCACCCAGTTGCCCATGTAGCACCTTCTGGCACTAGACACGCTGACTGTCTGGGGACTGACTCTCTCCTGGCTTCCAGCCATTGCTGTTCCATTTTATGTGTCAGCTGCATATGGTGTCTTCAGCAATAGGATCTTACCAGTAACCTTTGGTGGGTCATCAAGTACTCTGATAGAAATCTATCATTCTTTTAGAAAACCTTGTAGCTTTCTCTGATCAAAAGCTCATTGTTGGTGATAGCCCCATGCTGGTACTGGGAGTTACAGGTCAGTGCCCCCTAACAAATGAAGGAAAATATAACCATTATATAGGAGTTAGAGAGGTGAGAGAGAGAGAAAGCGAGGGAGAGGGAGGGAGGAAAGATGTAGAGGATTTAGGATAGACTTGATCCTACCCTCTCCAGTGTCTTGTGGTTCAGGTGTTTCCTGTAAGGGCCTGGTGAAGGTCCAGCCATTTGGTCTGCCTTTTAGGAAGTAGAATTTTATGGTATCATTGCCATTCGGGTCTAGATTAGTGTTTCCCACCCCTTCGATGCCCTCCCCTCCCTCCCCATCCATCCTTGTGTCTAGTCCATGAGATTCTTGCATGGTATATAAAGTATCTTGGGTAGATTCAGTTTAGGTGCTGTAGATGGGTGAGACTATGTGTCAATTTTTTTTTTTTTTCTGTGATTGAGTAAGTTCACTGAGAATGATCTATTCCAGGTTCAACCATTTTCCCTCAAATTTCATTGTGTCATTTTTTTTCTTACTGCTGTATAGAATTCCATTGTGTAGATATACCACATCTTAGTTATCCATCCTTCTAGTGATGGACATCTGGGTTGATTCCAGCTCTTAGCTATTATGAAATGAGCTGCTACAAATATGGCTGAGCAAATCTCTCTGGTCTGTTGTTTGAAGGTTTTAGAGTAGATACCCAGAAGGAATAACTGGGTCTGTTGGTTTCTCTATAGTTAGCATTTTCAGGACTCTCCATATTGCTTTCCAAAGTGGTTGTACCATCCTACAATCCCACCAACAGTGGATTAGTGTTCCTGCTTCTCCACATATGTGCCAGCATTTATTTTAGTTTGATATTTTGATGTTTGTTAACCTTATTGGGGTAAGGTGGAATCTCATACTTGTTTTAATTTGCATTTCTCTGATGATTAGGGATGATGAACATTTTGCTTAAATGTGTGTTTGCCTTTTGTATTTCTTCCTCAGTGAACTTCCTGTTCATGTCTTTGACCCATTTTGTGAGTGGGGTGTTTTGTCTTTGTAATGTTTAGATTTTTGAGTTCTTTGCAGATTCTAGAGATTAGGCCTCTATTAGTTGGATAACCTGCAAATATTTTCTCCCATTCTATGGGTAATCTATTGGCTTTGCTTATTGTATGCTTGTCTGTAAAGCAACTTTTCAGCTTCATATGATCCCATTAGTTGAGTGACTGTTTAAGATCATGAGCTACTGGGGTTTTGTTCATGAAGATTTTTCCATTCCTATATCATGGAAAGTACCTCCTAAATTTTCTTCCAGTAGTATTCGAGTTTCTGGTCTTATATTGAGGTCTTTGATCCATTTGGATTTGAGTTTAGTGCATGGTGAAATGTGTCGATCAAGTTTCAGTTTCCTGCTGTGGTTATCCATTTTGTCCAGCACCATTTGTTGAAGATGCTGTCTTTTTTTCCAGCCTATATTGTTCAGGCATTTGCCAATTATCAAGTAGCTATAGTGGCTTGACCCAAAATCCGGGTCGTCAAGTCTATTCCATTGGCCTATACTCCTGTTTTAATGCCAGTACCATGCTGTTTTCATTACTATGGCTTTGTAATATAGCTTTAGATCAGGTATGGTGATGCCACCAGAGGTATTTCTTTTGGTGAGGATATGTTTGGATATGTGAGGCCTTCTGCCTTTCCATATGAAATTTGAGATCTTTTTTTCTATCTCTGTAAAGAACATTGTAGGGATTTTAATTGGAATTGCATTAAATCTATATATTGCCTTTGGTAGGATTGACATCTTCCCAATGTTAATTCTACCTATCTAGGAGCATGGGAGGTCTTTCCATTTTCTCAAGTCCTCCTCAATTTCTTTTTTGAGTGTTTTTATGTTTTCATTGTATAGATCTTTCACTTCCTTGGTTAACATTATTCCAAGGTATTTTTTTTTTGTTGTTGTTGTTGCTATTGAAAATGGGACTATGTCCCTTATTTCTTTCTCTGTATCTTTGTCATTTGCATATAAAAATGCTACTGATTTTTTTTCATTGATTTTGTGTCCTGCTACTTTGCTATAGGAGTTAATCAGCTTCAGGAGTTTTGAGATGGAGTTCTCGGGTCTCTTACATATACAATCTTGTCATCAGTAAATAGAGCTAACTTAGCTTCTTCCTTTCCAAATTGTATCCCTTTTATTTCCTTCTCCTGTCTTATTGCTTGAGCTAGGACTTCAAGTACTATATTGAAAATCAGAGGTGAGAGATGACAACCCTGTCTTGTTCCTGATCTGAATGGGAATTCCTCCAGTCTCTCTCCATTAAGTATTATTTGGGCCTTTGGAACTTTGTATATTGCCTTTATTACATTAAGATATGTACCACCTATGCCATTTCTCTCCAATGTTTTGATTGTGAAGTGATGTTGTATCTTGTCAAAGGCCTTTTCTGCATCTATTGAAATGATCATGTGGTTTTTATGTTTAACCTTGTTTATGTTGTATATTACATTGACCGATTTCCATATGTTGAACTGCCCTTGTGTTCCTGGGATGAATCCCACTTGGTCCAGGTGGATGATGCTTTTGATGTGTTGTTGGATTCGGTTTGTGAGGATTTTGTTCAGGATCTTTGCATCTAAGTTCATTAGGGAAATAGGCTGGTAGTTTTCTTTTCTTGTGGCATCTCTGCCTGGTTTTGGAATTAGGGGGATAGTAGCTTCAGAAAAGGAGGTGGGTAGCTTTAACTGTTCTATTGTGTGGCACAAGTTTTCTGAAAATTGGTTTGATTTCTTCCATTAAGGTTTGATAGAATTCAGCTGAGAAGCCATCTGATCCTGGACTCTTCTTTTTGGGAAGGTTTTATTATTACTTTTCCAATCTCCATGAGTGTGATGGGTTCATTGAAGTGATTAATCTGCTCTGAGTTTAGCTTTGAAAGATGGTATGCATCCACCCATTTTTCCATCTCCTCCACATTATCCAGTTTTTGGTGTAGAGGTTTTTGAAATAAGTCCTGATGATTCTCCCCATTTCACTTATGTCTGTTGTGATCTCTCCTTTTTCATTTTGAATTTTGTTAATTTGAAGCTTCCCCTTTTTTTGCTTGATCAAGTTGGCTAAGGATTTGTCAATCTTGTTTATTTTTTCAAAGAACCAGGTCTTTGTTTTGTCAGTTGTCTTAATGGTTTCTTTGTTTTCCAATTCATTAATTTCTGCTCTGATTTTAATTATTTCTTTCCTTCTGGAGCTCTTTGGGTTGGATTTTTCTTTTTATCCAGTGCCTTTAGGTGGATGGTTAGGTTATTGATTTGGGATCTTTCTGTATTTTTAATGAAGGTATTGAGTGCTATGAATTTTCCCCTGAGGACCTCCTTCATTGTGTCCCATAAGTTTTGGTATAATGTGTTCTCATTGTCATTCAATTCCAGGAATTTTGCAATTTCATTTTTTATTTTATCCACTATCCATTTATTGTTTAAGAGTGTGCTGTTTAGTTTCCAGGTGCCATTGGGATTTTTTGCTGGGTCTTTTGTTGGTGATTTCTAGCAATATAGTATTGTGATCTGATATAATGCAGGGAATTATGTCAATTTTCCTAAATATGTGGAGGCAGTCTTTGTGACCCCGTACATGGTCTATTTTAGAGAGTGTTCTGAGGGCTCTGAGAAGAATGTGTAGTCTGTGGATTTGCAGTGGAAAGTTCTATAGATGTCTGTTAAGTCTAAGTGATCTATGGTTTTGTTGAGCTCTCTTATTTCCCTGTAGAGTTTCTGTTTGGATGATCTGTCTATTACTGATGGTGTATTGAAGTCCCCAATATGATGGTGTTTGTGGTTACTTCTGTTTTATTGTCAAGTAGGTTTTGTTTTATGAACTGTGGTGTCCCTGTATTTGGAGCATACAGATTTATGATTGTAATATCCTCTTGATGGATCATTCCCTTGATAAGTAGGAAGTGGTTTTCTTTGTCTTTTTTTGATTATTTTTAGTTTGAAGTCTGTTTTATCTGATATTAATATAGGTACAACTGCTTGTTTCTTATTCCCATTTGCTTGGAATGTTTTCTTCCACCCCTTTACCCGGAGGAGGTTTCTGTCTTTAGTGGTGAGATGGGTTTCTTGAAGGCAACAGATTCAGGGGTCTAATATTTTGATCCACCTTGTTAGCTTGTGTCTCTTGATGGGTGAATTAAGTCCATTAATATGTAGGGTAATGACTGTGAGATTTGATTTGATCCCTGCCATATTGTGTGGTAGATGTGCTTTGGTGTTTTCATGGACTTTGAAGTTTTTTCTGTATATTCTGGGTTTGGTTGTTGTGATCTGCTTCTTGTAGGCATTTGAGTTTGGCTATTTGTTTCTTCTTTGTGTACAATTTTCTGACATACTCTTTGTAGGTTTGGTTTTGTGTTCATATAATTGTAAAGCTGAGTTTTGTCATGGAAGGTTTTTCTTTCACCATCTATTATGAGGGATACTTTTGCTGGGTATAGTAGTTTGGATTGGAATCCATAGGTTCTTAGACTTTGGAGAGTTTCACTCCAGGCCCTTCTAGCTTTTAGGGTTTCCATTGAGAAATATGAAGTAATTCTGATGGGGTTACCTTTGAAAGTGGTGAGCTGTTTTTCCCTAGCGGCTTTTAAGATTTTATCTTTGGTATCAATGTTTAGAGTCTTATTGAGTCTTGGAGAGTTTCTCCTTTTGTCCAGTCTGTTTGGAGTTCTGTTGGCTTCTTATGTCCTGATGGGCCTTTCTTTTAAGAGACTGGGGACATTTTCTTCAATTATTTTGTTAAATAAGTTCTCCACGCCTTTGGTCTGAAATTCTTCTCCTTCTGGTATTCCAATGATTTTAATATTGGGACGTTTTAGTGTATCCCACAATTCCCTCATGTTTTGTTTTCAGGAACTTTTGGACTTACTGACGTTTTTGAACTCTTGAACTGTTTCTTCCATCTTGTCTTCCAGATCAGAGTTTCTATCCTCCACTTTGCTGACTCTATTCTTGAGAGCCTCTAGAGAGTTTTGGACTTGTTCAATTAAGTTTGCACTTTCTACTACTTTTCTATGTATCATTTCCATTGCTCTGTTTAGCTCCCTTTTCATATCATTTTCTGATTTTCTTGATGATTCTTGGAATTCATCCTTGCATTTCTTTATGTCTTCTTTTAGTATGGCCAGTTGATTTTTAAGGTCCTCTCTTTTTTTTTTTTCACTCTCCCTCAAGTCCCTTAATTCTCTTGAAGTCCTTCCAATGTCTTATCAGTTTGTTCTAGATTAGTGATGGTAGCATACACACACACACACACACACACACACACACACACACACACACACACATATATGGTTTACAGTCTTGTATCCCTTCACCCCCAGTCTCCATTACCTGAGTGCCCTCTTCAGTAGTATCCTTGGTGTTCACTGTGGGGTAATTAGGGCCTCTGTCAGTCTCTGGGAGGAGGCTGTGCCTCAGGATATTTCTACCCCCCTTGTGGCTCTTACAGTCTTTCTGCATCCTCTTCCACAACAGTCCCTGAGCCTTGGCAGGAGTGTTAGCAGTTTGTTAATAGTGTTGAGTTCTCTGTAGACTGTATTTCTGTTGTGAAGTATTTCGGTTCTCCACCATGTTTGTTGCTATTTCCCTGGAGGCAGCTTGCAGTCTATCATTGGGAGCAACACTTGTGTAGCTGCTTCCTTTCCAGTTTCTCCTGGATCCTGGTGACTGTGGTGTAGGTGGCCCATCTCATGATGAGCAGTTAGCTGTCCTTTCTGGTCAAATTGATGGATCTTGGAATGTCCCAGTATTCTCTGCCATCTGTAAAATAAAGCAAATTTTCCAAGGAAGCATGAAAGCAGCTCTGGTGAAGAGGGCTAGGCATATAATTTTGAGAGAAATGTTGATGAGGATATACTAGAGAACAATGGGGTCTTCTCTCTTTCTGTCATGAGCTACCTGCCTGTGGGATGCTGTCTTGGTTCTAGTACCAGTTATGACGTCTCTCCCACTGAGCAGACCTCAGGTCCAACTGGAGGGTAGTTGGTTATCCACAGAGGCTGTGTGCCTCTATTGCACAGTGTGTATTTCTTGTTCAGTTGGTGGTGACCATTGTGACTCAGTAGTTCCCATAGTATTTCCAGTGTCATGATGTTTTGCAAGGAGAGGATTTTCTTTGCTCTGTGTTCTCATTGTTCTCTGGGTGTCCTAAGATGGAAGTCTGTGTTCCCTTTAGCATTGGGGATGGGATTTTTAGCTCTGTTGGATGACCAAGTGCTTGGCAATTGCTAACACTGTTTTGGGGATCTCATTGTTTCTCAGGTCAACTACTCACTGTGGGGAATAACCTAGTTTCAATCCTGACATTCACCAGCCAGAGACAGTGATTTTAGGGTTAAGGGTTCTTCACCTTCTACTGTGCATATCAGTCTGGCCTGCCTGCCTCCCTTAGCTGGGTACTTACTGTACCAACTACTATAGTCCTTAGTTTTGTGTATTTACTCTCCCCACCCTCCCTTTTCCCCAGACACTTCCACTACACCCCCCAAATATTCTTTTCCTTAACTAGGTTTTCTGTTAATCCCTCCTCTACTCCCTCTCTCTCTTCACTTTTTCCTGGTCCGTAGTTTCTTCCTTATTTCATTTAGCTGTTTACTTATGTTGTTTTCATATTTGTTGATGTGCTTCTTCATGTCCTTTTTGATATTGTTGACTATTGTTATGATTTTTATGAATTCTTTATTTAGGATTTGATCTAGTCTACTTTTGCTGTACTCCACTGCTGTGGAATTGTAAATTTTTGGATTATTCAAGTGCTTTGAGTTTTCATCTTTCATATATTCTTATCAGGTTTCATATCTTTATTGGGACATTTGTTTGATTTTCTAATTCATTGGTTAAAGTATTTGCGATATTCAAATGGAAGTAGGTGATGTTAGGGTTGAGTTATAGTTTCACCCCACTAGGTCTGGTATAGTTCAGTAGTTCACTCTTCAGCTTACATGCAGAAGGTACCATATGTGAGCTCAATACTGCTTGGAGAGGAAGCTACAGCTCACATGCTGAAGGTATCACACATGACCTCTAGCACTGCTCAGAGAAGAAGCCATGATGAAGCACAGGCACAGGTCTGCTGTGAATATACAAGAATAACTGGTTAAATCGTCAACCCTCAGCATCAACAGATTTTAGGGGTGCATAGAAAGCTGTGTATTTAGATATTACTTACTAAGGGTGAATTGAAAAGTAGATAAGCAGAAGAAGACTAGCTAGTAGTATTAAGCAATAGAGAAAAATAGAAGAGGGGAATGTAGACAGAATAGGGAAAATAAAGAAAGGAGGACACAGCCAGCCCTAGCTAACAATAGAATGAGAGAGAGAGAGAGAGAGAGAGAGAGAGAGAGAGAGAGAGAGAAAGGGAGAGAAAGAGAATTATAAAATGCTTTTAGGCAACGTAATACAATCCTGGGATTGGGGTGATGGTCCAGCCAGTAAGATACTTTCCATGTAAGCATGAGGACCTGAGTTCAGAGCACCCGCACTCAGGTAAAAAGCAGGTGTGGTGGTGCATGCGTGTATTCCAGGGCCATGGAGGTGGAGACAAGCAGATCCCTGAGACTTGCTGTCATCTATCTTATCTAGCTGAATCAGTGAGCTCTAGGTGCAGTGAAAGACCCTGTTTCAAAAACTAAGTTGGGATTGTTTGAGAAAAACACATAAGGTTGACCTATGGTCTCAAAATATACCCAAGTATGTGCATACATGTGTACCCCATGCACCTCAACATGCACACACAAATGAATGCACACTATACATACATACACATGTAAAATAACAACAATCCCAGCACCTGTGAGGCTGAGCCAGGGAGGCCATAAGCCAACTTTTGTACTGTGGGAGAAAGTGTCTCAGAAAGGAAAACTGGGTGAACAAGAACAGGGGAGGGCTAAACTGGGAAGAAAAGGAGCAGGATGGACTGAACAGGTCCACAAAATAGGATATGCCTTTATTTCATGTTTAACTTTTTGACACTTTCCTACAACATATTTTCATTATATTCATCCCATTATCCTTTCTAGATCCTCTTCGCACCAAACCCTTTCTTCCAAACTAGTTCCTTTCTACTTTCACACTATTTTTGTGATCTGATGGGCTTCATTAATGTTGTCTGTATGAGCATGAGCTGGGGGTTATTTATTAGAACATGGTTATTTGCTAGTGGCTTCATGACTGAAGAATGTGACTTCCCTTCACCCCCTGTGTAATCACAAACTGTCTATATCTCTTCAAAGAGGCGCTGGAATCTGTTTCCCTCTCCTATCCCATAAGGGAATGTTGATGGGTTCAAAACATGGATATTAAATAGGAAAGGAACTATAATAATGAAGTAAAGAGGGATGTGAGATTGCTTAGGGGTTAAAGGCATTATCTTGCAAAGTTTGATGATCCAGGGTAGATTCTCCAGTGCCCACTTAATGCTAGATTCACAAAGTAGCACATAAGTCTGGAGTTTTCGGTGACAGGACACCTTGGTGCGCACATGTCAAAGTTCAGATTTAACCAGTATCAAGTGATCTGTACAAAAGTCCTATGACAGACAAGAGAGGAAAATGTAAAATAGTAAAGCAGGTAATGAAATAAGTATAGGAAATTAAAAAGAGATAAAGGGGCTGGAGGGATTGCTTACTGGTTGAGACACTTGCCTGCAAAGTCAAATAACCCAGGTATGATTCCCCAAGATCAACATAAGACAGATTCACAAGGTGGTACATGTGCCTGGAGTTCGTTTGTAGTGGCTGGAGACCCTGACACTCCCATTATCTCTCTTTTTCAAATAAATAAAGATGAAAAAAATGTGATGAAGGCAGGTTGTGGTAGTACATGTCTTTAATCTCAATGCTCAGGAGGCCAAGATGAGAAAATATCTTGTGAGTTCGAGGCCACCCTGAGCTTACATAGTGAACTCCAGGTCAGCCTGGGCTACAGTGAGACCCTACCTCAGAAAAATAAAGAGATAAAGGAGACCAAGTTCATGTTTTCCTCTGAAGGATTCATTTGCTGGGATGTGATAGATCTGGGATCTGTACTGCTTTCTTCTGTAGCTTTTGGGGTCACATATTCTGATAGAGCAGGACTCTGTGGTCTCTCAATTCTCTCTATATTATTTCCCCTGCAACCAGAAGGTGTGGTTTCTGCCTCACTCAGGGGTTGCTTTTCTCTGCCTTTTTATTTTCAGGCATTTAATCCAGCTGCCAGAAATATTTCCACTGACCCAGCTACCCCAAGAAGGGGCTGGAATTTGTATCTCTCTCCTATACATGATGGAATTCAGATTGAATTCTGATGGAATTTCTCAGATCCTGGCACCTTTAACCATGCACCACTGCTGATCCTACTTCTGGGACCTAGTGACTTTCACTCCAGTCTGTGACTCAGTCCATTGTCCACTGTGTGGAACATTTCTTGAATCTGAAAAAAAAAATGTCCCTCTCCTTTATGACTGGGACTGTGTCTCAGTGGGTAGAACCTTTTCCTCGCATTCAGAAACCCTGGGTTTCATTCCCAGCTTCTCACAAACCTAGCATTGTGGTGCATGTCTGTCATCCTAGCACTTGGGAGGTAGAAACGGGAGGATCAAAACTTCAAGATGATCCTCCAATATGTAGTGAGTGTGAGGACAATCTGGGCTATATTTGACCCTGTCATACCTGACTGATTTCACTGTATCTAGAGGATATCTGCAGGCCAGTTTCCAGAGTATAATCACCTGACACTTGCTCTGGGTATCTAGATGGGGCTGTGAAATGAGTGTGTTTGCCTAGAGCCACCTAGCTGCAGACTTAGGAGGGCTTCTCACTATTTGCCTAGTCCAAAAGTCCAGAACTGGAGAGGAATTTCCCACACCTGAATATTATGCCTTCCTAGGATTCCTGACAGGATATTCCCACACCTTAATATTATGCCATCCCAGGATTCCTGACAGGATTTTCCCACATCTGAATATTATGCCAACCTATGATTCCTTACAGGTTCTCCCCACACATGAATATTATGCCATCCCAGGATGCCTGACTGCTTGTACTTCAGATCTGCCCAGTGATAGGTCCCCATTTGTGGTTTGGAGTTTTTGTTTTATATATATTTTTTCTGTTGTTCTTTTCCTTTCTCTACCACATGATTTCCCCCTTTTATTTATATAATTTACAAAGAACTTTTATGTGTTTTTGATGGTTTTTGCATATAACATACTTTTATCATCTTCATCCCATTAACCTGTTTCTGCCCCAGCCCACTACTGATGAACTTTTCTTGTGTCCATGTTCCTCTCCTACCTTTATGCCTTCTTTTATGGCCCACTGAGCTTCATTAGGGCTGGCATTACCCCAAGTTGGGGAGGGACAGCTTGGTTTTATTCTTTGGCCCTCAGTTCTAATTCTGCTCTGTTGCATTTAGGTTCAGCTTGCTGGCAGAAATCACCCAGCCAATAGCAGATTTGGGGGCGGGGGGAAGTATATATTTTGGCTGACAGGCTCGAGGGGAAGCTAGATGATGGCAGGGTAAAAAAATGGCATGAGCAGAGGGTGGACATCACCCCTGGCCCACATAAGGTGGGCAACAAGCACAGGAGAGTGTTCCAAACACTAGCAAGGGGGAGCTGGCTTTAACACCCATAAGCTCATCCCCACAATACACTGCCTCCAGGAGGCTTTAATTTCCAATTGCCATCAAGTGGGAACCTAGCATTTAGAACACCTAAGTTTATGGGGAACATCTGAATCAAACCACCACATGCTCTAATTCTTTTGGTACTGAAATTGAAGTGTGGTGGAGGTTTTGAGGGTCTGGTTGGTCTTGCTCTGCACATGCAGTGAACGCTGTCTGCATGGGAGTGAGCTCCATGGATCAGTATCTCTGGATCTCTCCACTTTCTTCCTTTCTTATTTTTCTGGAATTACAAAACTGACAACTTCAACCTTTACAGACAATAAACCAGGGTAATTGCCCCCCCCTCCATTTTCCCTTTGAAACTCCACTCTCCATCATACCCCTTCCCCTTCTCAATCAGTCTCTCTTTTATTTTGATGTCATCCTCTTTTCCTCCTTTTATGATGGTCTTGTGTAGGTAGTGTCAGGCACTGTCAATTGCTGGATATCCAGGCCATTTTGTGTGCAGAAGAGTGCATTGTAAGGAGTCCTACCAATATTTTGGCTCTTACATTCTTTTTGCCACCTCTTCCATATTGGACCATGAACCTTGTTTCAATGCTGAACACTCCTCTGTCACTTCTTCTCAGCACCATCATGCTTTCTGTATCACCCCAAGGTCACTGCTATCTGAAGAGAAACTTCTCTAACCAAAAGTGAGAGTAACTAATATATGGATATGACCATTATGAGAACAGCGTACCAGGCAGTTTGGTGTGTATAGTATATACATTTACCCAGACACCACTAGAAGTTATACCCCTAGGGCTCATGACTTTCCCTGTCATAGGTTTTCTGTATCAGGCCTGTATTCCCTCCTGTGGAGCTTGTCTTCTGATTCAACCAGAATGGGTCTATCATTCTCTCCTAGGTCCAGATATTGAAAGAAAATGTTAAAGTTAAAATTAATTAATAGCATATAGGAGGCAGAAGCAGGGGGATCATTCTGAGTTTGAGGACAGTGTCACATACATCAGTTCATGTCCAGCTAGTACCTAATGGCAAGACACTGTGCCTCCTGAAAGATCAATAGTCATGGTAGTGGGGAATAGGGACAAGGTGAAGGATGATGAAGGGAGTCAAAGGGAAGTTCCCACCCAGGTTATTAGCAGATGATGTCTCTATGACTCACCACAGTATCTTGTTTCCTTGTGTCATGTGTATTTTCAATTTGGCACTGATTTTGGAATGATATAAATATTAGGGATGCTTGAGAACAGATTTCTCCAGGGATGTATGGCTCTCACATCTGGTAGACTATTAGGGGGTTGAAAGCATGTCATACTTTCCTGGGACTGTTGTAATAGTGTGAGATGTCAATTTATTGTCATAGTTATAGAGACTTGAAATATGAAACAAAAGGCTAAACTCTCTGGACAGCAATCAGTATCACCTATCCTGTTTCTGTCTCAACCTTCTGGTAGCCTTGGAAGTTGCTTGGCTGGTATGTTTTGACTATCTTCACTGTGTGTTTGTTTTCCAGTTTTTAAAAAATATATATGTTGGTACTGGGTAATTGAACCCAGAATATCGGACTTTGCAAATAAGTACCTTTTACTATTGAGTCATCTCTCTAGTTGCACAGGATGTTTCTTGCCGTTATCTATCCTTTATGTATCTGTGTCTCTAAGCTTTTCCAGTGGATAAGAATGCCAATTATATTGCAACAGGGCTCCACCATCATGACCTCTTCTTTATTTAATGCCCTTTGTAATGACCTTGGCTTCAAATAAGATCACATTTTGAGGCCCTGAAGGTTAGCTTTTCAACACATCTTTCTGTTTTTTGGACACCCTCACATGTATGAACATGAGTACATACATTACACATGCATGTGCATGCACACACATGCAATATAGTGTAGCAATAAGGTATACACAGTCATTGCTTGCCTTTGGCACAGACACAAAGCAGTCAGAGGAGTGAACCAACTTCTTTGCAAAAGAGAAACCTGACCTTGAGTAAGTGCGGATAGACACCTTTGACACTGGGACGTTGCAGTGGGCTGTTAGAAGTGGGGTACCCTATGTGATTGATTAGGGGTGAATGCTGGCTTTCATTGCTCTCAGCCTACACTGGAAACAGGGCATCAGCTAGAGGAACTGTCACTCATGCATCAAGGCAGTGGCTCCGTGGGTCTGTGTCTGCCTTCTGGGGCTGGTTCTTAGAGCCAGGAGTCTCTCTGTGCAGATGGACATTGAAACCACCACAGATACCCTTACTTGGACTGCTAGGATCTTCAGGGAATGTATCTAGGATACTTAGAGTTCATGATTACTTAAGGGTTACTTTTGGTAGACAAATACCAGTTCTAGGAGCTAAGTGAGATAGAAAAACTTAAAGAGCAAGAATGCTCTTTCTGAACCTATTCAGGAGGGATTGATCCAAACTAGGGAGCATGTTCCTCACTGTGAGAGGGAGTCCAAGTGGAGAGGGTGTTCATAGCAATAGTTAGGAGTATAGTAATAGTTCTAAATAAAATGAGGCACTCACCCAGCAGTGACAACATTACCATGACAACCAGGAGCCATGACCAGGGACCTACCAGAGACAGGCTGTGCTCTGATATGCAAATGTGCTACCCCTAAGGTGGCTAATCAGCAGCCAGTATGACTGAGGAAAGAATGGATACAAAAATGCCAGCAAAAGCTCAGAACGCGATCACTCAACTCAGAGAGGCAGACTCCATGTCCCTCTGTGTGTTGGTACCCACCAAGAGAAGGTGCAGCCTGTGTGACCCCTTGGCAGCCTGGCAGGGAGTGGAACAGACAGAGGAGAACTCAGAAGCCATCTGCAGGCCAAGTGACTTTTCAAGTGAGTGCCTCAGCGGTTTAGGCTTGTTGAAAGAATAAAAGAGAAAGGGTTCTGGCTAAATTAACATGTGTGAATAGTGAGTAAAATGTGGCATAATCCACCTCCTCACTACTAAGTTTAGAGCTTCCAACACAGGGTTAGAATCATGTCTTAAGAAAACAAGAGAACCTTCCACTTTTGACCACGGTGCTGGGGGCAGGTAGAGGTATGAGAAAAACTTGGACTTGCTGGCTAGTCGAGTTAAAAACTGGGAAATAAGGTAGGAGAGGAGTAGAGGAGGACCCATGCATATCCACCACACACACACACACACACACACACACCAGGTATCTGTGGTGGTTTCAATGTAGGGTTCCCTCAGTCATGTGTGATATGGCCTCATACCTAATCCCCAGCTGGAGGAGCCTTTGGAATATTGAACCTTGCTAGACAAGGTGTGTCACAGGGCCAGACCTTGAAGTTTATTAGTCCAGACCTACTGGGTGTTCACTAACGAGCTAGCTCACTCTCACTGCTTCCACCCTGCTGCTGATGAAGGAAGATGTGAGCTGATTGCCTGCTGTGCCATGCTTTCCCCACTATGGTGAAACGTCCTCTTGACACTGTAGGCCAAAGTAAGGCCTGTTCTCCCATAAGCTGTTTGTAGTCAGGCATTTTGTCTTAGCAATGAGAAGGTGACTGCAACAGTATCATCTTCTGGAATGTATTTACCTTCTCATATCTTATGTGGTTTGGCGATCTGGGGTATACTAAACTTCTTAAGGAGATTGCAAACTTATGCTTCATTTCTGCTTTCTATTATAGTTAAAGGAGCAATGATGTTAATCCTCCCAAAAATTTTGGAAGAAGTCAGTAGTTAGTGTAGCCAACCCTGGGATTTTTTGTTATTCTTGTTGCTAGGACATTTCTTTTTGTCTTCTTCTTTTGGTTTTTCAAGGTAGGGTCTCACTCTGGCCCAGGCTGAGTTGAAATTCATTATGTAGTCTCAAGGTGGCCTCGAACTCACGGTGATCCTCCTACCTCTGCCTCCTGAGTGCAGGTATTAAAGCTGTGTGCCACCACATCTGGCTCTACTGGAACTTTTCTTACTGCTGTTTGAGTCACATTGCTTGGACTGGAGAGCTGGCTCAGAGTTTAAGGCACTTGTTTGTAAAGCGCAATGACCAGGATTCCATTCCTCAGGACCCTTTTAAAACCAGATGCACAAAGTGGTGGATATATGCACCTAGAGTTAGTTTGCATACCTGGAGGTCCTGGGATGACCATTCTCTCTCCTCTCCTCATTTCTATCTGTTTACAAATAAATGAATAATATGTTTATTTATTTTAAATCACATTCCTTTAGATTTTTAAATATCCTCATGCTTTAGTTATAGTGGGCCATACCTGTGTAGAAATTTTTCCATTTCTTCCTATTCCAGGTGTGTAGAGGGTCAATTTTCAAAAATATTACTCAATATTCAACAGATTTCAGTGATTATCTGCTGTAATATCTTCCCTTTACATCTCTGAATACTTTTCATGTCAGTGCTTATCTGCTGTAGTATCTGGCCTAGTATCTCTAAATACCCTCTGAGTTTCAGTAGTTATCTGTTGTACTATTCTGTCTTTACATATCTAATTTTACTCATTTTATTGTGTGATGGTTAGTCTTCATTGTGAACCTGAGTAATGTTAGAAAAGATCTAGGAAGCTGACACATGATCCAGGTGTGACTGTGAGGACATGTCCATGAGGGTTAACTGAGAGTAAAAACCTATTTTGGAGGTAACATCTCAAGGGTACTGAGCCCAGACAGAATAAGTGGAGGGGGGCAAGAAAGATAATGAAATACTGACGTTCTTTTTTCTTTGTTTCTGGCCTGACCATGCCATGAAATACACTGGTCCAAGTCACCTGTCCCACCATGAGAAATTAATACTTTTGAGACTGTGAGCCAGAATAAATCCTTCCTCCTTTTTTCTACTTCTGCCAGGTACTTTGTAAGACATGTTACAAGTTCCAATAAAATGGAAAATTAGTAGCAGAAATACGGGTTCATTTTTATGATTACAAGTGACCATGTGGTCCATCAGCTTTAGAAATGGTTTGTAGGAAGGATTCCACAGAGTTTGGACATGTGAGCTAGAGGCGCCAGAGTCCTGTAAGCAGAGCTGCATGGGTCACTGTGGCTGGAAGAGAAGGATGGTGACAGACATGCCACCAGTGAAGATAGCACTCATGACATTCTGTGTGGAAGCAGGGGATCAAGTGCAGATTGGACTCATGTTCATGTTTCATTCCGCTAAAGAATTGTTTCCACTGCAGCTGTCTACAGCCTCTGTAGGTGACTTACTTTATATGTTACAGAAAAATTAATTTGGCAGAGGAATTGTCTAAGCAGTATAGTACCCAGAATGTGGCATGGTTAGTGCTGGCTGCGTTTATCCAGGTTTAGGCTGAGAATTGGGAGTAAAATGCAAAACAGAAATAACTGGAACTATGTGAAGTCTGGCCAGAAAAGGAGCAACCTGAAGTTGTGGACAACGAGATTGTCTTGTTAAAATGTTAGAACAATAATAAAGAAGCCAAGCATTTTCCACCATCACAGCAGGAACGATGACCTGAAGCCCTTTTAGGTAGTGGCTAGATCCCTCTCATCAAAGATTTCAGGTTTTAATGTGTCAGCTCATTTGAAAAATGTTTCATTGAGAAGAGAATGTTTCTGGTGTTCCTGTGCCAATAGAAACTCCTAAGAAAGTGTCTTCTCAGGTTCAGTCATTCAGGCATTCTGAGACTGTTGCATCCATGGTCAAAAGGGGTCCAGCTCCTGCTTAAGTTGATGAAAGACTTCAGCACCTGTTGCTGGATTCACAGACATTCAGAATGCAAGCATTTCAGAGTCAAGGAGGCTTTCCCAAAACGTTTCCATAACTTGGGCTTTTATTTTATTTTTTTCTATTAATTTTTAACTTCCTCCTTCACTGAAACATATCACACAGAGCATGCTACTTAGTATCCAAGTATATGAATGCATTCAGAGCTTGATTTTAGTTTCCATTTCTTTATTTTTTTTTTGAGAGAGAGAGAATTGGCATAACAAGGCTTCAGCTACTGCAATTGAACTCCAGATACTTGCAACATTTAGTGAGCACAAGTGACCTTGCATTTACCTTACCTTTGTGCATCTGGCTTAGATGGGATCTGGAGAGTTGAACATGGGTCCTTAGGCTTCTCAGGGAAACACTTTAAATGCTAAGCCATCTCTCCATTCCAGTTTTCATTTCTCTAGTAGGCTGGATGCCAAGCTCCAGAGATGGCTCAGCAGTTAAGTTGTGTACCTGAAAAGTCTAACCATCTGGGTTTGATTTCCCAGTACTGATGTAAATCCAGATGCACAGGGTGGTACATGCATGTGGAGTCCATGCAGTGACTAGAGTCCCTGAGGTTCTCTCCTTCTCTTTCTATCCTTGTAAATACATGAATAAGTAACATATTGGATTCCCTTTTTATCTTCAATTGTCTCTCGCAATGAGTTGTTTGCTCTTTCTTTCTTTCTTTCTTTTTTTTTTTTTTTGAAACAAGGGATAGCTGGTTCTTATAGTTTAATCCAGTCAACTATTTCACATCTTTTCATTGGAGATTTACATTGGTGCTTAAGATTATTATTTTGATAGGGATGGTAATTTCTTAAGTTTTTGCTCACTATTTTTCTGGTTGGCTGGATTATTGTTTGCTCTTATTTTTCCTCTCCTACAAAAAGTATATCATACATTATAAGGAAGTTTCCAGAAAAAATAGAGATGGTTTTCTAGGGAGATGATGTAGTAGATAAAACACTTGTGGAAAAATGTCATTTTCTGGAGCATGGGTGACTTGCTACTCACTCCATCAATGAAGAACCTGGCCCCCCTCCACCCCTGAAATCATAAACAGTCTATAAGACTTCAGGGAGGGGCTGGAATTTCTTTCCCCCTCTTATCTCATGATGGTGTTTGATGGGCCCAAAACTCCATGCTACATACCAACAGTGAGTAGTGTCATCAGCAGTAGGGTCTTACCACTAACCTATAGTGGGTCCTCAAGTGCTCTGACATAAATCTGTCTTCCTTTGAGAAACCGTGTAGGTCTCTGTGATCAAAAGCTCATTGTGGATGATACCAGATGCTGGCACCAGAAGTTACAGGTCAGCAGCCAAGAAGAGAAAGAAGAACTGGATAAATGATATAACAGAGATAGAGATAAATGATATAACAGAGAGAAGAGGGAAACTATGCAGGCCTCACAGCATTTAACTCCCTCATTCTGTTAGCTAGGGCTGGCTGTGTCCCCCCTTCCTTACTGACCCCATTCTGTCTACATTCTTCTCTTCTATTTTTCTCTGTTGCTTGACTAAATCTGCATATCTTCTTTCCATCCTCACCCTTATTAGCTAATACCTAAATGCACAGCATTCTATCCTTCTCCAAAAATTGTTGATGCTGAGGGTTGACGACTTAACTGGTTATTCTTGTATATTCACAGCAGACCTGTCCCTGTGCGAAGCCAATCCTCTCCTGGCAAACCTTCGTGGCACTGGAAAGTATTATGTTAACCACAGAGTCACACTGGGCACCAAGGGCAGAATTGAGTGGGAGACCCTGCAAGCCCCACAATCCACCACCTGAACAAGAAACACACACTTGTGCAGTGGCACACAGCCTCTGTGGACAACCAACTGCCCTCCAATTGGACATGAGGTCTGCTCAGTGGGAGAGAAGTCATAACTGCTACTGGGAAGCAAGTCAGAGTCCCATGGGCAGGAAGTTCGCAACATCCAGAGAGAAGACACCATTGTTCTTTGGACATCTTGACTGGATATCTTCATGGAAAATTTTCCCAAAATCATATGACTATCCCCCCAAAACACAGCTGCTCTCACTCTTGCTTGGAAGATCTGCTTTATTTTACAGATGGCAGAGTATACTGGGAAAGTTCAAGATCCATCATTTAGACCAGAAAAGGTAGCCAACTGCTCACCATGAGATGTGCCACCTATACCACATTCACCAGGTTCCAGAAGAAACTGCAGAAGAATCAGCTACATGAGTATTGCTCCCAATGCTAGACTGGCAACTGCCTCCAGGGAAATAGCAACAAACATGTTGCAGAACTGAAACACTTCACAAAAGCCATGAAAATCCCTAGGAAGTTCACAAGCCATCTAGCCTGGCATATGCCTGAAACATGGAGGAAGATGAGAACCAACCCCCAATGTTGATATCTGACTTTCACACCTGTGCCACACTTGACAGGGAAAACCATACATGTAGATACTTAGTGACTCCTTAGAATGATGTGACAGCATCATGTAATGACATAGTGTGCTCTGTGACCTATGGATGTGACATTGAGTACAGGTACAAGACAGCTGCCCACTGGGAGAGTTTATGCTTTGTGATGTTAAACTGTGCATCACTGTGATACATGCACAGCCACCAATTTGGATTATATGAATTTCAAGTATTTGCTAAATATTCTACTTAATGAAAGAAACCATCACATAGTCAATTGTGAGTCTGTGCCTGCCCTTTTGGCATAAATGGAAAGTCACTGAAAGCACAGAATACTGACAATACTGTCTTCCTGGTCAAATCTTAAAGCAGCAGTGACTTTTGGTACTGGCCACTAACAGGGTGCATTTTTCACAATGATTATTTTTGCCACTATGGAATACATCTGTATCTTACATTTTTTGTACAGAATTTTGTCCACTCCTTTGTATTTTTACAGATTCATATCATATATACTTGTCTCTTCCTCTTTTTAAAAAATATATTGTATTTATTTATGTGTGTGTGTGTGTGTGTGTGTGAGAGAGAGAGAGAGAGAGAGAGAGAGAGAGAGAGAGAGAGAGAGAGAGAGAGAGACACGGAGAGGGAGAGACAGAGAGGGAGGGAGAAGAATGGGCACCACCCAGGGCCTCCAGCCATTGCAAACAAACTCCACATGCATGTGCCCCCTTTTGCATCTGGCTTATGTAGGTTCTGGAGCTTCATACCAGAATCCTTTGGCCTTGCAGGCAAATGCCTTAAATGAGAAGCCACCTCTCCAGACCTCTCTTTTCTTCTTCCAGTAATCTTTTAAACTGTATTTGCAATCTGTGACCAATGTGCATGGTGATGCTGATGGTGCTGCAAAGTGTTTTGTGATGTCAGGGGTGCAGAATCTGACCTTTCACTACTGGATGCTCTTGCCTCCATTCTCTTGTCATTTCCATCAATAGTCTCATTGTTGATACTTAATCACATTGCCAATAACACTATGCATAAGCTGGTTAGATCTGCTATAGACAATTCTACTGTTTCAATGAAGACTGTGCTCTACAGTTGGTATATGACTGGCAATTGCAAACTGAGAGAACAGGAGCAGTTTTCAATTCCTATGTCTCATAATAACTAGTTCTACTTAACAGAGGAGTAATGGGGGTTCTGATGTCATGAGGATTTGTAGGGATACATGGTTTGGCGATCCAACAACCGTTACTGGATAGTAGAAATTGGAACACAGGGATACTGAGTCATCAGTCATCTATATTAGTTAGATTGTCAGTGAGATTCAAAGCAAAATTTAAAGGGGAAGTAAACACAAAATTCTAAGTGGTGGTCCTAGTTGAAAAATAAATTAGGCAATGCTCTAGAATTTGAACAAAGTGCATATCATGAGTTTTTAATACAGCAGAGTAATTTGTTTGACCCAACAGCCCTATAACACTGGATGTTGGATAGAGATATTTTATGTGTATATTAGCAATAAGATTCCGGTACCTCCAAATCCTCTCCTGCTCTCACTTTCATCTGAGAGACCTATGTGCCTCAGCAACTGCTTCTCTCCAGACGTGTGCCCTGGGAATGTTCTTTATGACTGAAAAGAACATAGTTACAATTATACTAGCTTTGCACATTCAGGTGACACATCATCTTAGCACTGAACTCTAGGGATCCCATGGCTTGTTTCAATTCCCTAAATTCATACTTAATAAGAGGAACTCTAAGACAAGGAAAGCATTTTCATGCATTAATTACATCCTTTCAGAAGTTTCTTGGTAAGTGCATAGCCAGTTATGCCTGTTTGTCTCTTGCCCATCTGGTGGGTCACACAGCACCTCACATGCTCCATGTGCTTGGAAAGTGAACAAACCCCTTTCCTGCTCTCCATCCTGCTATTTCACTGCACATCTAATTGTCAAGAATTCCAGAAATGAGTAAATATCATGGTGGTGGAAATATTACCCTGTTCTGATTTTAAGGTATTTCAATTGCCTGTAATGTTTAGGGGGCATCAGTGACCTCTCTGCCCAAGAACTCACTGGAAGGTATACCATCCCTGTCACTGAGATTTTTGTAGTAACAATTTATGGCTTTTGAGTGTTTCATCATTCAAAAAAAGTAGGTTTTCATATGACATATTTATATCCTCTTAGATTTTGATTAGCCCTCCCTCCACCTTTCCTTTACTGACTCTCTTCCCCTGACCTCAGGCATTTTCACCCCCATTAATCTGTTCTACTTACATATATACAATACCATCCTATTAAGTCCCTCCTCCCGGTCTATTCCTTCTATATCCCCGTTCTAGCTTACTGTACTCTTTTACTGAGTTTTCATCCTACTCACATAGAATTGAATCATTTGTAGCTGAAATCCACATATGAGAGAGACCATGTGATGTTTGGCTGTTTGGGCCTAGGTTACCTCAAATCAGTTGGCTGCACAAATTATAACATAAGTCTAACTAGCATGTCTACCATGAAACCTAACTTAAAACAAATTTTCATACACATGTTATTGTGGGCACCTGGGTCCTCCTGGGCTGGCTGCGGTTCCCACCAAGGCATCCAGGCAACTGTGGTTAGCCAGGGAAAGAATCACTTTGGGGAGCCAGTCTCTGTGAATAGCTCAGTTTAATCAATAGGGAAGTGGGTGTATAAGGAGTTGAGGGTCCTAAGGGGACTGGAAGTACCAGGCTTGCTTGCTGATGCCTAATTAGCATATGGGGATATACATTCCAGCACGTAAGCAGTGGTCAGGCATAGGGGATGGGCTGTGCAAAGGTGGCTGGCTGATACCATATAAGGAGTTTCCTAGCACCTGGCCAAAGGTCACAGGGCAAATCCTAAATTCAGGTGTGCAGGGTTTGGAGAGGGCGTGTCCTCCTGTAGTCTGGGGATCCTTAGCCTTTCCTGGCAGCTTAGGCCCATCTACTGAATGCTCCAGCCTGTGTCTTTAAGTGCTCTTATTATTCTCTTTTCAGACACGTACGTGATTTTGAATAATTATCCTCCTCCTGCTGCTCTGACCCATCTCACTTCTGACTACTTTTCTTTAGTTACTTCCCAGTCTTCACAATTAGACTTTGGTGAACCTGAAGCTATGCTACCTTTCCTATCTATGATCCCTTAGATGCTGATGTTTTAATTGTCTTAATTTTAGAAAATAATGTTGGCAAAATATCCTCCCATAATACTAATATCCCATGACACATAATGTTCAATTTTATTAACATAATTATGTATTTTAATGAACTATTTTCTAATAGAGAGAGATAGGTAGATATTGATCAATAAATGATAGATGTAACATGTAGATTTATTTATGATATTATTTAATATACTAATAGTGTATTTATGTTGACCCTGTTCACATTATAATTGGGATGAAGATAACAAGCTCTAGGAAACATCATGAATGTAAAGAACAGCTTCTCCTCTATGATGCCTTTTTTTTTTTCTTTAGAAAGAGGCAAAGAAAAAGGGAGAGATTGAGGTAAGTACACACCAGGACCTCCAGCCACTGTAAACAAATTCCAGATACATGTGATACCTTGTGTATCTGACTTCTGTGGATCTTGTGGAATCAAATCTAGGTCCTCAGACTTTTCAGGCAAGCATCTTGACTGTTTAGACATTTCCCCAGCCCCAGATTGTCTTCTGAGGAAGAGTTTCTAATAATGGACTAGAAAATGTTCATCTTTATGTCTATCCTGTGCTGCTTTGTACATAGAAAATCTTTGCTTCAGATGTGCGTAGAAATTATCTTTAAAAATTTGTATAATTTCTTGGTATTTTCTATTTGTATTTTTTTAAGAAGCAATAATATGATTCAATTCACACTGAATGATAAAATGAAGTAAGTTAACATTATTTCTGTGGATTTATCTATTCATTGTCATATATGTTTAGTTATTATTACTATGATGAATATAGACAATCTGTTTACTGCAATATTTTTAGTCATGTCTTTCAGTGGATTGTTTTGTCCAAACCCTAGTGGACTTTACTTCTGCTTCAAGTGCCTGCCTTGATTATTTTATGAAACCTATTAAATACTCCATTATTTTATGTGTATACATACACATTGTAGGATCTTTGGGGACTCATTTGTTAGAGGACTTCAGAAGGAAACCTTGCTCTAATAGATAGCTTGCAGTATTCAATACAGTTTCATGGACAATTCTTATCAGAGGTGAAAGACCTGAATTCAGTGAGATCTATGGAGTGTGAGGATTGGCTCATGAGGGGAAGAATGAACTTTGTAGGTACTGGGTTAGAAGCAGCATGTATGAAATGCTTGCAGAATTCTGATTGCCAATGTCCTGAGAACTTATGCAAGATTGTGTTGCATAGAAATTGACTGGTGTGAGTGTATGGATGTGGCACAGAAAGAAATAAAAGCTTGGGGCTAAAGAGAGCAGCTCAGTTCAGCTCCAAATGTATGGGAGATCATAGCAATTGGCACAAGTCCAGCTGTTCTGCACTGGGACAGCAAGAGAAATGCTGACTCTTTTAAAAGTAAAAGGCCTGAAGTCTGAAAGAATGTCTTGCTCTTCAAAGTTGGCTTTATTCTTTCCTGGATTAACAAAATTGGCATCCCATTTAGTACTTTGTTATGCAGTATAACAATTGACAGAAAGGATTGTTGGATTTGCAGCATGTTTTTTTTTTCCTTCTTTTTGTGAGGTGGGGGAAATACCACGACTAATATGATGATGAATTATTGCAAGTCCCTGCATGTAGGTCCAATGGATCCATGAGGATGAACCTTGGGTTGTACTAGAGACCCAGTGGAGTTGCCAGATATATGAGATGGTTGCTAAAGAGAACTGCTGGTTTAGGATAGTATTTCCCACTCTGTGAGCAGCCAATATGGAGGGTCTGAAGTGGAAACTCCAGATTTTAGAGTTGTTGGACATGAAGGTACAAAATTTGATGCTTGCTCTGTTTCTGTTAAATCTTGCATTTGTTAAATCTTTCTTTTTCTTTTCTATGTCTAATAACTTTGCAACTTTAATGTTTATTCTGTACTATTATTGTATTTAATTTTTACTTTACAGCTATCCATTAAAAGGCCTTGCATTATGGTGATGTTTGTACAGTGTTAGGATTGATGAAACCTATGGGGATTTTAAAGCCTAACTAATCACACTTCATTTTATACAGATGATTAGAAGTTTATGGGGGCCCAGGGTGAAGTGTAGTGATTTGAATTAGTTGTCCCCCATAAACTTATGTTTTGGTATACTTAAACCCTGGATAATGGAAACTTGGGGTAGAGCCTTACAGAAGGAGGAGTGTTACTGGGGATGGACCTCGATTGTTTATTAGCACTGGCTTACCTGTGTTAGTTTGGCAGCCCATTCCCATAGCACAAGACCTGTCATCATGGAGTTTCCCCTGTAGTTTGTTTGCCAAAATAAACCTTTTCATCCCACAAGCTTGTTTTGGTTGGGTGATTTGTGACAGCAATGTGAAGGTAACTGCATCACACTGCATAACATAATAATCTTCAAGTCCACTCATTGTTTACTGAATTCTATCATTGTGTTCTTCATGCTGGATGAACCAATCTTCTTTGTTTGCATGTACCCCACATTCCACGTCTGCTTGCCTGTGTGTGAACATTTACTGATTCCATAATGCAGCTGCTGACCAATATGCTGACTGGAACTGGATATCAGGTGAATCTATACTGGGTTGACTTAGATCCCTTTGGCTATGTGTTCAGGAAGGTAGAGCTGGATACTGTAGGAGTTTTAGATGTTATGGAACATTGTGCATAACCATTTTATAGGCCTTTATATCACTATCAGAACAATATTGGTAGATCAATAATGATAGTGATATTGATAGAGGCTTATATACTCAGCAGGAAAATGTCAGGGTTTCCTCCTGGATCCTTACCAGACTTTCTGATACTTTGCTTGTGTGTGTGATGATTATTTGACTGGTTTACATGATGTTCAGTGGACATTTGTTTAATATTGTCCTGATGTTTAAGTATAATACATGTTTTCTCTATAATTACAGGTCATATATACCTCTTCTCCTACTCAGACTGGTCAATTTTCCCACTTATTGCTTGGCTCACTCATATATTTTTGTTTTATTGTTGCACTTTAATACATTTTGTGTATGAAGTCTTTCCCATGAATTGCTGTAATTATTTTTCTAGAAGGGCCACCATTTGTGTGGTTTGTTTCCTGTGCTGTGTGAAAGGTTGTGCTTTTTCATGCAATCTCACTTATCAAACCTTGCTAGCTTCCTGGAATTCTTAGAATATTTTCCTGGGGGTCCCAAGACTATGCCTGTATGTTGAAGTGATTCTCATGGTTTAATACTAGCAAGAATCATTTGCCTCATGTCAAGGTGCCTGATTCTTTTTGAATTAATGTTTGTACCAAATGTGGTCTGGAGGTATTACTACATTCCTTACCATGTGAATATTCCTTTTCCCTAGGTTCATTTGAACTAAAACTTTTCTCTAATATATATTTTGATGACCTATGTTGAATTAAAGTGGTATAATAACATGGTTCATATTGTGGCATTTCTATTAAATCACATTGGTGTCCTTTTCTTATTTTGCTAGACTTTCACATTTTTTTTTTCGGCTCTGTAGTGTATTGTGAAATCTGTTACCATGAAATCTCCTGCATTATGCTTCCTGCTCAGGAATTCTAAGCATTGGGAGAGAGTCTGTGAAAACAGATACATTTTAACATTTTTATTTCTATTTCTATTATAAATTTCATGATCCAAAGTTGTAAATTTTGCTTTACATAAAAGAGTTTTTTAAGAATTTTCTGGGAGAACTGAGGATGGTCTTTCATCTATATAAGAACCAGAATTAGTTTGTTTTTCCTAAAATATTTTACATGCTATTTTTCAACATTTTTTCAGTTTGGTCTGTGATACAAACTATCTCAGACTCATTCACATGTTATTTATTTCTGTCTTGAAAATTACAAGGTTACACTTCCTTTTGTTTATGCTTCAGCACATCTACTATGCAGGTATTTTCTCCCAGATCAGATAAAGAAATTGTTTGCATACATTTCTGCCACAATGGTTACATCTTTAACCATTGCAGTTATTTGTTTTTAAAGGCAATCAGTTATACGAAGAATTATTAGTTACACCTAGTTATTTCATTTGTATATTTAACAGGAATTTTTATATGCATTTTAACAAATTATGTTTCATGTTCCTCCTGCTCATCTGATGAGTTTCCACATCAAAATTTCACTAGCTAAGCAAGATGAATCTCTCTCATGGTAGCTTCAATAACACTTTATTGTACTTTTTTATAATACTTGTTTGGTGAATGAGCAGACATTGTAGCTTCGTTGTATATAGTTTTTGAACATTAGAGTAGGGCTGTAGTTTAACTGTGTCATTTTCTAATAGCCTGTGTGGTGAGTGACTGTCACATGTGGGAAGATTGTGAGATAATGAAGTGATTCACTAAGGGACATTTCAAATACAGGCAGTGAGCTCCCCACATAGATTGTAGAATCTCAATGTTTCTACCATTTTGTTTACATCCCTGTAATGACATGAGTGTTTGGTACACCACTTCCATATGATTCCCTGGGGTTCCACAGGTAGAAAAGCACTAGATATCCAAACCCCAAATTATGGTTTGAAATTTCCTAAATTTTGAGGCAAGCAAATCTTTACTATTTTTAAGGTGATTATCTCAAGTGTTGTGTTTTAGTAGCCAAAAGCTTAAACTAATGAAATTTGAGGTCTTCACATTGACTTATATCACATTCATAGGTTTGCTTTAGAAAAATAACAGATGAATTTTTACAATTTGCATGATTCTAAATTTCACTATTCCTGAACACCTGAAAAATGCTGATTGTTGATTGTTTTGCTTCTCACTTATTTTTACTCATATTCCTATCTTGTTTGTGAAATGACTGTCTAGAGTTTTGATTAATTTTTTCATTATTATTTGTGCATGTGTGTTTGTGTGTGTGCTCATGTTAATGCTTTCTGTGCTCTACTCACCTTCAGCTTCCAGAATATGCTCTTGTCTCTGCCTCATATATTGCATCAGCTTCATGTGGTCGAACTACAGAAGCCTGCCCCAGGTTCTGGCTTACTACATAGGGTCTGGGTATCAGAGCAATGTACCAGAGCTAGAGCAGTGAGTGCTTTATTCACTGAGCCATCTCTACAGACTCTCCAATAACTTTTTAAATTTTGAAAATTGTTGTTTGCTTTAACAGATTTTACTTCAAATACATGTGTATTGAGTACATAAATGATGATATTTCTTCACTGGAATACTCATAGTAACTTGCCCATACTTCTATATTAACCCACATTCATACTCATGCAAGCAACTCTAGTTAAACTTAAGTATCACATAAAGAAATACACACAAAGATAGAAATAGAAGAGTGATTAACTGGAGGCTAAAAGAAGTGCAGTTGATGGAGAAAGAAAATGGAAAGAGAGGAGATTATTTCCAAATATCTATGACTGGGGAGTTGGATCAATGAATATAGTTCTACCTGGAAAAGTCTACCAGCCCAAGTTGAATTCCTCTGTACCCATTTAAAGTCATGTGCACAAAGTAGCACATGCATGTGCAGTTTGTTTGCAGTAGTTAGAGGACCTGGCACACTCATTCTCTCGCTGTCTCTGTGTGTTACTATCTCTGTTTCTCTTTAAAAAAATTTTTTTTAATTTTATTTGAGAGTGATAGACATGCAGAGAAAGAGGCAGAGAGAGAGAGAGAGAGGGAGGGAGAGAGAATGGGCATGCCAGGGCCTCTAGCCACTGCAAACGACCTCCAGATGTGTGTGCCACTTTGTGCATCTGGCTAACGTGGGTCCTGGGGAATTGAGCCTTGAACTGGGGTCCTTAGGCTTCACAGGCAAGAGCTTAACCACTAACGATCTCTGCAGCCCAATATCTCTTTTTCTTTCTCTCTCTGTACATTGGAACTTCTTTCCTTGCAAATTGTTTTATGTTAATAAAAATTTATGTGGTACATACAATCAATAGCATATATATACATATATAATACATATATATATATATATATATATATATGTATAATTCAAGCTCCATGGTTCTGTTTCCAATGTTCTCTGGGTAATTCGTACCCACACGTATCTGAACTTATCAAACGTGTTTTCACACAGGTGCTAAGACCTTATACTGTCTTACTTGTCCTTTTCAGATAATTTCTAGGTTAAATTACTTAAGTTTATAAATCAATTGATACTGTTTTCAAGACTGGTAATAGGCTCTGCCTATATTTATAAATGTTAGATATTTAAAATGTGACATGTGCCTACTTCCTATGCCTCAGATATATGGCTTATGCTGCCACAGTACAACAAAAAATTTAAAGATAGGACAAAATGATTTTATAAGCCTTGTGCCATTGTTTAACTAAGTCTATTTCAGTAATCAAATGTGCTCTATATGTACATACATCCAGGCTGGTGTAACTTCCTTTCTGATTGTGTTAATCACCTATGTAAAAGCCAAAGCCAACTGGAATCATTGGAGTAAAGAGTAGAATATTTTGGCCTGTGCTCCCATGTCATGTGGCCACTGGAGATGATGGGACACTTCTACACTGGCCCCCTGGTAAGTCACCTGTCTTCCTGAGCAGGGAGGATATGGAGACCTAAACAAAACTGGTGTACAGTCTAAAACTGGGGAGTCACAATTGAGGAATAATCAGCCCTCCTGACTTCCAAAAGAAGGGAAAATTACTTGGCCAGCATGGCCCTGACTCAACCTAACAGACAAGACACCAGTATACTATGGGGCTACTCCTGTGTCCTTAAAGTCTCTTTGGAGAGCCATTAATGACCTCTAAAATTAATCCTTAATTAACTTTTGGCTATCTGCATGGTCTTAAACACTCAGAGAGAAATGTATAACCAAAGAAAAAGAAGGCTCTCCAAGAAATATCCTTCATCATGGCTTGTTTGTCCTAAACTTTTTAACCCTTGATACTCAGAGAAATACAGCTGCTGATCATTTTTGGCACACAAATACAAAAAATACCTTTGCCAAAGGCATGTGGAAAGATCCTTTAACTTTAAAATGGAATGCCCCGGACCCAGCACTCATTTGGGGCAAGGATCAGTATGCTTGTCTGACACCAAAAAAAAAAAAAAAAAAAAAAAAGCTGCGAGATGGCTGCCAGAGAGACTTGTAAAACAGGCTGATGATCCTCCAATGACATCTCACATATCCAGGGAAGAAACATTTCCCTGAGAAAATCTCCCTTTTTTCCTAACAGGACAAAGCTGGAAGGACCTCTACTTATCTTAATCCATTTACTCACAATCAAACCCATTATTATAAATAAAATCATGTCTTTTGTACATCAACAGATTGAAGCCATTAAGATGCAGCCTTTATAGGTCCATTATCACAGACTGGAGCTGGCGGATCCAGGCGTTGCCACTGAAGACCTACACCTGCAGTTGTCACTCTCCCTTGATCTTACATTCTGTACTCATTTACTATACCACTGTCCTCTACACCTCTGCTATCACTGCGGTCTACCTGTCATGGCCAAATAGCTACCCCTCCTATGGGAGCTGCATGAGGATCCAGACCTATGCATGTCAGCTCACAATGAAGTTAGTGCCATATGAGCACCAATGTGGGTGCGAGGCAAAGCACTGCAGGGGAAGGTCCTTATCTAAACATTTCTGGATTCCCTGAGAGGTATACCTGGCTTGCATGAAGGTTGGTACCATAACCATTATCACTAAGGCCGTGCCTCACTCTCTGGCCACCACATAGGCCCTGCCTCCCCTCTCCAAAAGGTACCAAGGGCCAAAGATTGTGTGCAAAGGACATCCCAGGGGAGGAGTCAGGACCCTACTCCCCCAGTTGGTTAATGCCTACCGCTGCAAAGTGGGCCTCCCCCTGTTTTTGTATAAAAGAAGGGAGGAGATGTTGGGAGCTATGAATCAAACCTTGGCCATGTTAACAGAAACCTCCATATAGCAAGTTAAGTTTCTACTTCCTTACCTAATATTCAACTACCAAGGGATTGTACGCTTGGCTGAATACTCCCCCATGCTGCCAGTAGCTGATGAAGAAACAAAGGCATTGCAGCCCACTGCTGAATTGCAGGCCTCCCCCTCTTGTATAAAAAAAATGGAGGAGATGTCAGGAGCCATAGAGCAAAAGCCTCTCCATTTTGCCTGGGCCTGCTCATAAGCTGACCCATTACTCAGAAAGCTGGTCCATCCAGCTTTCTGTTAGGTACTTCTGGAATGTCAATCAGCAGACTGCTTACAGAATCTTATCTTGTGCAAAAGGCCAGTTTATGGTCAGGATGTGAAGCCTGGTGCAGACAGGATGTTAAGCCATTGAGGCAAGATTAGATGAACACCTAATTACATCCCCTCTAGGTTTCCTGACAATTCCAAAGCCCTAAATCATGTCACCAGCTTATCCCCACCCTTTTCTTCCCCTATATAACCACTGTGTAAAAAATAAAGACTATGAGGCCTTAACAAACATCTAGCATGGTCTCCTTCTTGTGTCTGTTTGCCTTTTCTCATTCAGTTTAATTTCCCCTCATGTCCTTGTTCAACTCCCTGCTGGCCGGGACATGCCATCAGTAGAAAAACAGAACATTCTTACTATAAAGGCTCCTTCTATATAAATATACCATCAGTCATGGAAATAATTGTATTCATATGCTTCTATTTTTTACCTTTGCATAATTATATCAAGTGACACATTTATTTTTATAGTACTGTGATTCATTGAGACATTGTATGTATACATCCACTGAATATGACAACACATATCCACACCTGCTTCTTCTTACCCTGCATTTCTTCTCTGTCTCTATTGTCCCCTTACTTGGGCTTTATGGAACTTCTACAGCTATTTGATTACATAGTATTAATATCCCACTTTCAGTATTTAAGAGGAAACTTGAAAACCTGTGCTTTTGTGTCTGTCCTAACTTCATCTTTCTGCATATTACAGAAATTTTTTCCTATTCATTTGTAAATAGTAAATTTAAGTACATACACTATATTTTATTCAGCCATCCATGAATACATATGTGCAAATGCATACTGCTTTACCCTGTTATTTTGAACAGTGCAAGAATAAACCATGAGCATGAAAGTGCTTTTGATGTGTGCTGACTTTGTTTACCATGTGTTTATACTCAGTAGTGACATAATTGCCTCAAATAATTCTGTTTTTACTTTATTGGGATTCACAATGTAGTTACTGACAGTGACATGAAGTAATTACACAAAAACTTATAAGAGTTTACTTTTTCTGCATTGTCTCACTACTGTTTATTGATCGTCATATGAACACTGCACTCATATTCCCTGCAGTGAAAGAGATTCTCAATTCCGTTTTGCTTTGCATATTCATGACTACCCAACACTTTAATCTTTTTTTTTTTAATTTGTTTGAGAGATTGGGAAAAAGGGAATGATAAAGAGGCAGGTAAAGAGGTGGAAGGGAGAGAATGGGTGTCCCAGGACCTCCTGCCACTTCAAGGGAATTCCAGATGCAATCACCAACTTGTGCATCTGGCTTACCTGGGTACTGGGGAACAGAAGCTGGATCTTTGACTTTTCGTGCATCTGCCTTAACCACTAAGCCATCCTATCTAGCTCCTTGATTATTTTTATTAGGATATTATTGTATTTGTCTTAAAATCTGTCTCCTCCTTTGATTATCTACTTATTAATTTTGTTTGTCTCTCTTGTGGCAAATAATTGGTAGTTTGCTTTTTCTCCAGCTTCCTACCTTTGGAAGGTGGTTAAGAAGAAAAAAGCTCTCCCCATCCTGTCTTTTTACTCTATTCAGCCATTCACATGTCAATTCTTTCAACTACATATTCAGCAATATTGGGTGGACCAACATGTAATATGTTCTCCATGATTTTCACTAGTACTGACACAAATTCAGAGATATATTAAGGCTTTCATATACACAAAATTGATTTCTGTTTGGGAAAAGGGATATGTATCAGTTTTCAGTCTTGTCCACGTTGTTATCTAGTCTTCAGAATTCTACTTCTTGAAGAGGCTGCTCTAGTTGAAAGTATGCTTTGCCATGTTATTGAATATTCCAACATTTGTTTATAGCTTCTTTGTTATATTTATTGTCATGCTATGTAATAAATAATATCAGTTCCTTTAATCATCATCGTGTAAGTGAAAGTATATACATTTATTTTAGTGGAAGAGTTTAGAGTGTAAAAATAATCACACCTCATAATTTCCCTAGCAAGTAGACTCAAGAATATACCTAGATTTATACTAATCCACTTATGGTATAAGCTTAAAATTTTTATACTAGTAGATTTTAATTCTAGTTCCCATTCAAAATAAATTTTATGTGGATAAAGGGGATTGAATTTTTGTTCTCATGAATGCAAGGTTAGCACCTTACCATCTGAGCTTTCTTTATGGCCCCAAATCTATTTCTTATTTTAGAAAATTATAATAGCATGGACATTCCAGGAATTTTAATTACATAATCTTTGACTGAATTTATATTCATGACTTTTTCCTACACAAATGCATCAACATTTTATACCACTGCATAAACATAATATGCACAGATGGTTAAAGACAGGAATTGGTGATGCCTCCAGATGTATTTCTTTTGCTGAGGATATGCTTGGATATCTGAGGCCTTCTGCCTTTCTGTATGAATTTAGTGTTCAATTTTTTTTTTATCTCAGTGAAGAACAATGTTGGGATTTTGATTGGATTGGCACTAAACCTGTATATTGCCTTTGGTAGGATTGCCATTTTTACAATGTTAATTCTGCCTATTCCAGGAACCTAGGAGGTCTTGCCATTTATTTAAGACCTCCTCAATTTTTTTAAAAAATATTTTAATATTTTCAGTGTATAGATTTTTCACTTCCTTGGTTAATGCTATGCAAAATTATTTTATTTTATGTATTTAATTTTGCTATTGAAATGGGATGATGTCACATATTTCTTTCTCTGTATCTTTGACATTTGCATATAGAAAGGGTGCTGATTTTTGTGCATTGATTTTGTATCCTTCAAGAGCTTTGGGATGGAGGCTCTCAGGTCTCCTACATATAGAATCATGTCACCTGTGAATAGAACAACTTAACTTCCTCCTTTCCAAATTGTATCCCTTTTATTTCTTTCTTCTGTCTTATTGCTTGAGCTTGGACTTACAGTACTGTACTGAAGAGCAGAGGTGAGAGTGTACACCCCAGTCTTGTTCCTGATCTCAATGAAAATTCCTCCAGTCTCTCCCCATTAAGTATTATTTGGGCACTAGGAGATTTATAAACCTTTATTATATTAAGATATAAACTGACCATGCCAATCCTCTTCAAGGTTTTGATCATGAAGTGATCTGTGGTTCCCTAATTGACCAAGAAGAAGAGGACATCATATTTAATTTTGTGTCAACTGAAAGACTTCCAGAAAAATGTAATGTCTTAAAAACAGGAAAAAAAAACACCCACAAATCCAAATGTTCCTTATATTACTAAATTAAAAGTAACAACATCTATATAAAGCACAGTAAAACACAAGACAATATGCCATTGTTGATGATAACAAAGAGACAATGACTTATTTTCTGCCTCAAACTACAGTACAGATGCAGACAGTTATGGGGTTTTCTGACTAATTATTCACACACATGTGTAATACCAGAAAAGGCTGGCAGATGAAGGAACTCTGAGAAACTGAAATTTAATCTCAAGGACTCAATGATCTATAGCAGACTTGTACACTATTGGAAATCTAGATGATAACAGTCATATGCTTTTGAGTATGTGACAGACTAAATATATTAGAATAAATTCTGGATAAGAGTTCAAAGTTATTCAGGTATTAAATCCTGAAAATGGAACAATAAATTCCCATTTTTTTGAGATAATGCATAAAGCCCAATACTGTGCTCTGGTGTACTTGAAGTAGAGCACAGTATCATTGGAAGTATAGAAAAATGCAAAGTAAATGCAAAGGACAGTGCTCAAATAACACATTCATGATGAACACACATCAGATTCCAAAATCTCAGGTTATTAGAAGAGATGTGGGACATAAATTACATATGGACAACTCAAAGACAAATTAAAACCCATCCAAATAAATGTAAGCTCAATATCTCAATGTAATGTTAACTAACAAGGGATGAATATTAACAAAGGACTCATTAATGAAATATTTTGTACAGATCAGAGATGCATGAAAATTGTAATGTCAAACAAATACTTGTAATCCATTACTTCAGAGCCTAAAAGAGCAGGAATGAAATGAAGGAAGAGGAGAATGAAGAAGGAAAATAACTGTTACTTGAATTACCCATCACTTTAAGAGGCTTAGTAGAGACAACTCTTGGCAATGTTGACACATATGCTGGTAAGAGGAAAACAAAACACAACATATAAAGAACCAGAGAAGAAATCTTTCATTCCACATAATACCTAAAACATTAAACACAGAAAACAGGGAGAATACTAAGAGCTACCAGAGAAAATCATGTCATCCCTAATAAAGTTCAGCCCATCTGAGTACATCTGATTCTTCAATGGAAACCAAAAGCCAGAAGAGTATGACATTGAATATTTCAAGTTCTCAAAGATCATGGATGCCAACCTAAAGTAGTATACTGGCAAAATTATTCCTCATAATAGAAAATAAACAAATAAAAAACTTTCCATGGTAAGTGCTGGTTTTATAGGTTTTTAGAGAACTAAGCTGTCCCTACAGAGAAAACTGGAACAAATACTTCATACTTAGAGAACAAACACACTCAAAAGCCTACAGGAGGGAAAAAACAATGATCAAAATTGGAGGAGACAAAAAAGCATATGAAGATCAGAAAACTCAAAAGTCAAAATAGTCTTCAATTTAATCATACCTGTCAATTATAACTTTGATCGTTATTAGACTCAGCTCCCAAATCAAAAGAAAGAGGTTAATAGGCCCAGTCAGAAAACTGAATTCATCTCTTTGTTGTCTATAAGAAAATCACCTTTATTATTAATGAAAGACATTCATTTAAAGAGAAGGAATCAAAAAATATTCCAAGAAAATAAAAATGGGAAACAGCTGTGGCTATATTACTGTCTGACAAAAGAGACTTTAAACAACAAGTAACCAAAAGAGATAAAATTGACACTTTATACTCTTCAAGGGACAAACACAAGAGATTTTTACAATCATGAACATTTATGCACTGAACAAGATTCATCCTTCAGGCCCTTCCTTTGCAAAGAATTAGCACTACTCCTACTGTGCAGATGAGAACAGCTTGCATATCCTCAATGATGTTAATCCTTTAAAAATATTTCCAGCCAGGCATGGTGGCACATGCCTTTAATCCCAGCACTCTGGAGGCAGAGATAGGAGGATCACCGTGAATCGAGGCGACCCTGAGACTGCTTAGTGAATTCCAGGTCAGCCTGGGCTAAATTGAGTCCCTACCTCGAAAATCCCCCCCCCAAAAAAAAACAAAAACAAAAAGAAAAACAAACAAACAAAAATTTCAGCTAAAGGATTCTAAAACAGCCCACACTTCAATCTATGTAAAATTTTATATCCTTCATATCCTTCCACTCTGTAATTTTCTCCATCAAACAATTGTTCATTACTATTAAATTCAACTTTGCTCAAATTTCTTGCACATGTGTAGACTTCATCCAGTTTCTCTACCATAATATCACACAAACTATTTCTAGTCCATTTGCCAAAAACATTCTCTTTCCACTCTTCAATGTCAAATGACAAACCTTCCCAGTTCAAACTTCTGCATTTAGGCTTTTCAAACATTTACTAGGATAGTCTACCAAGCAATACTTTTATTACTGCTTCTCTAGTCCAAGCTCCATATCCTTCCATCTTCCTCCAGCAAACCAGTTGGTGTGGTTTATTGCAGCAATAGCTTCAATTCTCATTACCAATTTTTAGTAGCAGTTACCATCTGCTTGCTGGAACAAAATGCCTGAAAGAAGTAGGCTATGAGAGTAAAAAGATTATTTCATCCCACTGAAATGTAAGAGAAATCATAAGGGGAAATTCCATCACAGTGCAGGACACATACCAAGAATAGACAGAATGGAGTCACATCTTTTCACATCAGGTGGAAGAAGCAGTAAGAGTAAGTTAGCTTGTAATGTCAAGGGGGTGGACTATAAAAGCCAGACCCACCCAGAGTGACACACCTCCTCCAGCAAAGCTCTACCAGTCAATGGTTACAATAGCTAAGGATTGAGTCTAACTCTGAGTCATAAACACATGGGGATATAGAGAACATTTCACATTCATACCACCAAAACAATGAGATAAACTTATTTACAGTTATTACATTCTTATGAAATTTCAAATAATATTTTCTAAAGATGTCATGTTCACCCACCCCAAAATACAAGGAACTTGTACAGCAAGAGAAGTTCAGAGAGAATATCATTTGGACATAATGTTCAGTGTGCTTGATATGAAGCTTGTGATTGACACCTCATCCATACTGATGATTGTGCTCCCCTTTCAGATTGCCAATCAGAAGATTCCACCATGTGCTGGCATCGATTTTTGCCTTGAAGATGTTAACCATAACTCCCAGGTATTCAATGTGTCATTGAAATTGCATTCCATTTCTAAGATTTTTCAGAGTTTTTCATTTTATATTACTCAAGATAAACTTCCACATGACATGAGGGATTCTCCCAACTATATGTGTGAATAGAAAGCATGTCAGATAGCACTTACAGGACCCTCATGGGCAGGATCTGCCAGTCTACGGCCACTCATGCAGCTCTATGTAAGGTCACAGGTGAGTCTATGTTAATAGGGGGAGTTGAAACCAAGTCTCTTAGTGGCATTCTCAAGCAACTAAGCAAGTGGTTTATGCCTATGTTTATCTTGATTTTAACTGAACTAGTAAACACTCATTTCGTGGGCTATTAACACTCACCTGCTAGAAACAGAGAAGAACAGGGTAAGAAAAAATGCATTTCTCAAGATAAACCACTAGTAAGTAATTTGCTATAAGGTTCTGGAAAATAACTTATGTCTATAGTGACAAAAATGAACAAGTTTTTCTATTTCCTGCTGGTTTACAATGTAAGTCAGACGTTACCTTGCATGATGCAGTCCTCCTTTGGTTGATTACAATGTTCTGTTTCCTCTAGATTTCCTAAGGACCATTTCATAATATACTTAGTGACCGGGAGAAATTTCCTTATTTGTATCAGGTGGCCCCCAAGGATGCAAACCTGCCACTTGCGATGGTATCCTTGATGTGTCATTTCAGATGGGCATGGGTAGAACTGGTTATATCAGATGATGACCAAGGTTTTCAATTTCTATCCAACTTGAGAGCAGAAATGAAAAGCTATGGTATTTGTTTAGCCAATATAAATATGATCCCAGCAAATGGAAATATGTACTTGATAATGTCTAAATTGTTGCATAATATAATATTAACATCCTCAGCAAATGTTGTTGTCATTTATGGTAACTTTATTGCTATTTTGGAAATGTTCTTTTCAAAATGGGAATGTTTACACACATGGAGAATCTGAGTTACTACCTCACAGTGGGATCTCATGCCATGTGAGGTATATCTCATCCCTGACTCATTACGTCGGTGTTTTATGTTCTTACACCTCCATGGTGACATTTTTAGTTTAAAAACTTTTATCCAGACAATGAACATCTCCAAAACTACAGAAAACGTTAATTCTTTAAAATCAAAGTGGATGAGTTTTAATTGTTCTCTCTACAAATCCTACTATAAAGCACTGAATAACTATTCTTCCAACCCTTCACTGGAGTGGTTTTCAAGGCAGAGATTTGATGTGGCCATGGATGAAGAATGTTACATCATCTACAATGCTGTGTATGCTGTGGCCCATGCCTTCCATGAAATGATTCTTCAACAAGTAGATTCTCAGAGGATAGGAAATGAGTTTATGAAAAGTGGTTCATGCACTCATGTACAGTGTCTTAAAGTCAATGGTACTTATATGCAATAATGTGATGTCCTCAATGTTGTCAAGACATGCTCAAGCCTATTTGGATAGGACTCTTTTTCTCAGTTATTAAGACTATCTGTGCCCTGTCACTTCCCAACAAGTAAATTTGTATGTGTGTATATATCATGAGGAAGACTTTGAGTCAGGTTTGGTGAGAGACTCCTATAATCTCAACACTAGGGAAGCTAAGACAGAAATATCACTGTGGGACTGAGGCATGGCTGGGCTAGAAAGAATAGTGTCAGTTACTACTTGGCTACTGAGAAACACTTCCCAAATATACAGAAAAAAAAAATAGCGGAGAGCAAGGAAATTTTTAGTGAACTTCACTGATTTTAGAGAAAGATGTCCTGAATATAATGCTTAATTTTGTGGGGAGGGGTCATTGCGGTAAGGATTCACTCTATCCTAGGCTGACCTGAAATTCACTCTGTTGTCTCAAAATGGACAAAACACATGGTGATCCTCCTATGACTGCCTGCCAAGTGCTGGGGTTAAAGATGTGCACTACCAGGCTTGGCAACTTTTTCTTTATTGGAAATTCAAAGTCTGATTTTATCATATGATCTACAAATGAAGAGCTGATGATCCCATGCTCCTGACATAACAATAACGTGTTTTTCTTTTTGTTGTGGTTGTTATTGTTTGTTTAGTTATGGCAGGGTTTCACTCAAGCCCAGGCTGATCTAGAAATCACCTTGTAACTCTAGGCTGGCCTGGAACTCACAGTGACCCTCCTAATTTAGCCTCCCAAGATGAGGGCTTATGGTTCCAGAAAAGTCCTTGAACCCCACAGCCTGGGTTCATATCTACTTTTAACCAATGAATTGAATAAAATAAATCTGAGAAGAATAATTATTAAATTATTATGTTTATTTAAGGAAGTACAGAAACAAGAGAAGGAAAATGACTACATGCACATAGCTTGACAGCCCACATGATAGGCCTGAGAAAACCACAGAGAGGACAGACAGGAAAGTACAAAGAGCTCCTGCCATTTGGAGAGCAGGAGGGGGAAAAGCCCACATGGAAAGATGGGGTTAGGGGTTCTTTCCTCAGCTCAGCCCAGCTAGGCCAACCCAAGGAGAAATTCAACATAAGTGATGACTGGACCACCAAGAAAAAAAGAGGTTTGTCCCCTCACATAAGTCTGATTAAAACCTTACAATTGTGGTCCTTACCTTCTGGCTCAGGTGAGCCATAGAGACAGCAATTGGTCTGGGCTCTGAGCTGTCTCAGGAAGAGGCTAGCCATAACACCAAGTACTGGGAGCTGAACTTGATCAGCCACAATGTTTGGACTAGATTCAAATCCTAGGAGAGACCTCCATCCCAGGATGGGACCAGGTTGTGTGTGGAAAAACAGATCTAGGGAAAATGTAAGTAATCAGATCATCCTTTGATCTCTAGCAAAGTGGACACTGCAAGGATAGGCCCAAAGACATTCCTGCTTCTTACCTTAGGGGCCCAGTTTCCCTAGTTGCCTAACAAAGCTACCTGACTCACTCCATAAATGGCATAAAGTAGTTACTCCAAAACTAAACATGTTCCCAACCTCATTTTCACATCTGAGGTTCTAAAAGCAACCAAAGAAGAAATTAATATTGATATTGTGCATAGTCTACCTATTATCTCATTAGCAATTGTTCTGTCAGTTTTTGTAAGATAAACTAATGTTAATTTCTATTTTTCTTTCATTTTCAAGACAGAGTTTCCTTCTAGTCCCAGGTGACTTAGAATTTATAATATAATTGCAGGGTGGCCTTCAACTCCTGGTGATCCTCCTACTTTAGTTTCCTGAGAGCTGGGAATGAAGGCATGTAGCACCACACCCAGCTAACAAACTAATATTATAAAATCATTATGTTATTTTTAAGTGACCTATGCAATGTCATGTATTTAACCAATTGATTTTTAGCAGTGAATGTGTATTGTAGGGAAGAACTGTAAAAACAAAGGGCATTCCCTACATCATGCATGCAGTCATGACATGTGGGCCTTTCCAATCATGGAATGATGCGTATCTTTTAGGTACATGCTTTTCTGAAGAACATGCACTTTATTAGCCCTATTGGAGATGTAGTGAATATGAACCAGAAAGGACAAGAAAATGATGAGTATGACGTCCTCAACGTTTGGAATTTCCCCCATGGTATTGATCTGAAGATGAAAATAGGACAGTTTCCCCACATTTTCAACATGGTCAGCAGTTGTATTTATTTGAAAACATGGCACAGTGGGCCACAGGAAGGAGACAGGTGGGTTTTCCTGCTGTGGCGATCTACACTAGACATTAATAAACATTCTCTTGTGTTATGTGTGTCTCCTCATCATACATTGATTCCTAGATATACTTTATTTTCAAATATTTGACAAAAACTGTAATTTTCATGAATTTGTTTCCATATGTTTATATAAAGACATTATACAATATAACAAAATTACTATGATCATCAAGCACTAAAAATAAATTTTTCATGGTCCAATCAGGTAAAATTGTCTGGTTTGAGAGGAGTATCTTAGATTTCTTTCCCTGACACATATCTGAATTCCTCAGATCCTGCCTTCAGTGTGCAGTGTGCCGTGCCCTCCTGGGTTCAGGAAATCCTGTCAGGAGGGACAAGCAGCCTGCTGCTTTGATTGCTACCGGTGCCCAAAAAATGAGATTTCCAATGAGAAAGGTAACTGCATGTGTGAAAAATACATATATCAGACTAATTATCTTCTATAATACACATGAGGATTTCAAAGGTCCTAGAAGGAAATTGAAGAGAAGGAAATCAGACAGGCATGGGGGCATACATGTTTGATCCCAGCACTTGGGAGGCAGTGGTAGAAGAATCTCTGTGAGTTAGAGACCACCTTGAGACTACATAGTGAATTCCAGGTCAGCTTGAGCTAGAGTGAGACCACATTTTGATAAAACAACAGCACCAAAAAAATCCTTAATCATGTTAACTAAATTTGTAGGCATTTGGTAAACATTTAGAAAGTATACCATCATTTTATATAGCATATATGTGAATGAGAGCAATATGCTTTTACACACTTTTAATGGGCTAAATTATTGAAGTACTGAAAAAACACACAAGGTATTACTTCAACATATTATCCTCATTAAACTGATTCTATATCAATTGCTGATACCATTTTCTGAAGAAAACTATTTTAAGCACTAAACATTATGTACCTCCAGAATGAAAATGCACACGTTATTATTGTACCCATTTTTATTGGTTTTTAGTCTGCCCAAGGTCAGCTCCACACCTGAGTTCTCCACTTCCTCACCAATCCCATTTCCAGCAGATTCCTGCCAAAGAGGAGATGTACAGACTGTGTATTTGCACTGGCATAGAGCATGACCATGGATGGTGTAATTCCTGTTTGCTTTTAGTTCCAAAAGGAAGGGAGGGAAAAGTGCAGAGATTGAAATTGAGTATGGACCAGTGAGAGACTAACCATGGTCTTGGTCACTCCTGGACCTTACAGTACATATTCAGTATAAAAAATATTCTTCAAATTTATCTTATGAACAAATGTATTTAAAATTAAATATTGATATATGTCATAGCAAAATCTTCAATTTTCCAGGTAGGAGTAATGACTTCTTCCTTTTCACACTAAATGTCATTTTTATTCCTTGGGAATTTGGTTACTTATTTTTCTCATCCTACTTTCTAAGTAGGTCTTGAATAAATTACCAAGACAAAAGATTACAGAGGTAAAATTGAATAAAATGCATAGATGCTATGCATATCCTCTCAAGATTAATTTGAAAAATCCTTGTCCAAGGTGATGTTTTACAGGTTTGTGATAATTATATCCTGGTATACATTTGTATTCATAAATTACTATTACTTGACAAGACAAATGTGGGTTTGAATGTCTCCCCTCTGAATACACAACACAGAGCAGAGCTCCACCTGGAGTCAGAGAGTAGATTGTAGCTTCCACACTAAATTGGAATGCACAGTCTGACAGTCTGTATGTCTGTCTATCTATCTATCTATCTATCTATCTATCTATCTATCTATCTATCTATCTATCATCTATCTATCTAGATGAATTATCCAGTTTAAGGTATTTTTCAAATTTTTTTCTGAGAGAAGAAATCACTGTAGCCCATACTGACAAGGAAATCACTCTGTAACTCCAGGCAGGCTGGCCTCAAGCTCTCAGCGGTCTTCCAAACTCTGCCTTCCAAAGGAGTGATTTTATGTGTATCGGCAGCACACCAAGCAGTTAAGACTTTTATTATGACTCTGAATGTATTGACACAAGGGGTACTAAGATAATTACACTATTTCATATATGTGACATTAAGAGAAAATAACAATGGTTTCTAGGTGTCTTTCACAATACATGTAAAATCAATTAATTTTCAGTCATATCTTCAGGATAATCTACTTATATTGCTGTCAATGCCAACAACGCATGAATACATTCTTACCATGCTGCAAATACCTATGTGAGACATCAGTGACACATGAGAAATGAAGCTGTACTGATGAGTCTTTGCTCTCTACCTCAGACCATGCAGCAGTGTGTGAGTGTGTGAAGTGTCCAGGTGATCAGTATGCCAATGTAGAGCAAAACCATTGCCTGCAGAAATCTGTGACATATCTGGCTTATGAAGACCCCTCGGGGATCACTGTAGCCTGTCTAGCCCTGGGTTTCTCAGCACTCCCATGTCTTGTCCTTGGGGTGTTTTAGAAGCACCAAGACACTCCCATTGTGAAGGCCAATAACTGCACCCTCAGCTACATCCTGCTCATCTCCCTCAAATGCTGTTTCCTCTGCTCCTTGATCTTCATTGGACATCAGAACACTGTTACATGCATCCTGCAGCAGATCACATTTGGAGTTCTCTTCACTGTGGCTGTCTCAACTTTCTTTGCCAAAACAGTTACTGTGGTCCTGGCCTTCAAGGTCACCACACCAGGAAGAAGGATAAGGTGTCTGCTGGTGTCAGGGGTACCTAACTTTATCATTCCCACCTTCACCCTGATCCAACTTATTCTCTGTGCAGTGTGGCTGGGGTCCTCTACTCCCTTTATTGACATAGATGCACACTCTGAATATGAGCACATCATCATTGTCTGCAACAAGGGCTCAGTCACTGCCTTCTACTGCGTCCTGGGATACCTGGGATCTCTAGCCATAGTGAGGTTCACTGTGGCTTTCTTGTTCAGGAACCTGCCTAACATTTTCAATGAAGCCAAGTTCCTGATCTTCAGCATGCATGTGTTCTGCAGTGTGTGGGTCACCTTCCTCCCTGTCTACCAAAGCAGCCAAGGGAAATTCATGGTGGCTGTGGAAGTCTTTTAAATCTTGGCTTACAGTGCTGGGCTATTGGGCTGCATTTTTGTCCCTATGTGCTACATTATTTTACTAAGACCAGACAGAATTACTCTTCAAAAGATCAGGGATAAAACCAATTCTTGAGCCTGTATCATTCCTTACAATTTAAAATAATGTTCTCTCTATATTGTAGAATTCATGGCATTATTTTATAAGCCAAATGTGTTTTCTGCACCTCCACATAAGTGAGTTTCATTTGTTCCCAATGATGGCTATATATTATATAGTGGATTGTTGGGCTTTGAGAGGCCTGGACATGAGGCCTAGAGGAACTCCTGAGCCTAGCTAAAGTTTGGCCAACTGACTATGACTCAGCAGGGTGCCAAATGGCCTCTGGCCTGCTACTTCCACATAGGAAGTTAGAGTTCTCACCTGTGCATGCTTAGAACCAATCTTCTCAGAGGTTGTGGTATGATATAGGCCCTTACATCTCACCCCATCCTAAAATCCCCGCCTTTGTTCTCAACATTATATAAACACCTGCCAGTTACAATAAAGCGAGTTCCTGCCTTGACAAGACTCCCAGCTGGGTGGTTTGTTTGAAACTCACCCTCCTCCTCAACCCCTTGGGAGGAGCCAGCGGGCCTGGTCCTTCCTCAGTACTACCTGCCGGGGGAGCCCGGCAGTTTAGCGCCAAACGTGTGGCAACAGAAACCTGGCAGACTGGTGCTGCGTGTGAGGCATTCTTATTGAGGAAATCAATTTGTGTGCATGTATGGGTGAGTGTACCCTCATAAGTTATGAGGCAGTCTTCATATTTAATGTGCTAAGCTTTGCTTCTATAACCTGTACTTGCTTGTCAACATCTCTTCGTTCTCTTTCTCTTTCCTTTCACTTTCGGTTCACCAGCAAGCTGCATCTGCAGCTTTTGTACAGCATGTTTACCTGTCTTTTGGATCCTTGTGTTTGTGTTGTACTCGTGTGTCTGTGGGTTGCTATTGACTTAATTTTATGGACACTCCTCTCCTGATTTTATAATATGGGACAGTCTACCTCTAAATCCAGTCCTGCCTTAGAATCTGTCAGGGCACTCCTAAAGAGTAAAGGGCTTAATTTGACTGATAATCAGGCTCAACAGACCTGGGATTGCCTTCTTAAATTGGCACCATGGCTGCTGGGAGGAAATCTCTTTGATTGGGACACTTGGGATAGGGTAGAGGCCCATGATTATAGGACACATGTGGAGAAGGGTCAAATATCACCTTCAGGGGTCCTCCATATAATCTCGGCCTTCAAGGGCTGCTTCCCTCCAAGGCCAACCAAACAAAAACAAAAGGCACAGGAAAAAGATAGTATGCAGCCTGATCTGGCTACTCTTGGAGATACAGCTTTAAAAACCCCAGAAAAGGGTACATCTTTATATCCCTCACTCGATCCCTTTGAGAGAGCTCCCTGGACTTCAGGGGTACCTCCACCACCTCCTCCATCAACTAACCCATTCTGGACCCCCTCGGCCCCTTCTTCATATTTGGCCACCAAGCCTCCAGAAAATAAAGCTACTTTTTTATTTCCCATCAATCTAAATCCTGGGGGCAATTGCCCCATTGCCTAGTATCTATGGGAATCTTGGGACCTTAAGTAGCTTAAAAAGGCAGTGTCATTGAATTGACCTAACTCTCCTTGGGCTGAGACCCTGTTATAGGGACTCACTCATCAAACTTGTACAACCCAAGTTTGGAAAAATCTAGTCAGGGTTGTCTTGTTGGGTACCCTATACATTAAATGGTGTGCATTTTTTAAAGATGAGTGCCATACAGGCAGAATGCAACGAAAGTCAACAGCCCCCTGTGCCAATAACTTTTGGGATGCTTTCCGGTACCTCTTATCAATATTCTACAGGCACTCAACAGGCAGCTATACCTGATCTGTATAGGGACTAGGTCAGGGCACTGGGCTTGGAGGCATGGAAATGGCTTTATGAGGGACCCTCTGAAGCCCCCTTATGGGTATTACTCAAAAACCATCTGAGGATTGGCTACATTTATAGATCAGGTGGAAAAAAATCTCCAAAGAAAATTCCCCCCAGGGGCATTACAGGATCAGTTTACTAAAATGTTGTTCTGGGAAGGAATGACAGCTGATCACTGCCTTGCCTGTATGGGTCTCAAGGACAACTCCATGAGTAGATGGATTGTAGCCACCAAGGACGTTGGCACTATCTCCCATCAGGCTAGGGCCATGGCTGCCACAATTCAGGAAAATAAACAGAGATATTTGGCCACTACAATCTGCACATTACAGTTAAATCCTAAAAAATCAACATGTTTTGGGTGCAGGGACAAGGGCCACTTAAAAAAAAAAGTAAAATAGAGTGCCCCAACAAGACAAAGCCTCCCCTGCCATCTGGGGGAGGGGGGCATGACCAATTCCCCTCGCACCTACTGCCCTAAATGCAAAAAGGAGTTTCATTGGGCTAGGGAGTGTCGATCTAATTTTGACATACAGGGAAAGACTTTAAACTCCTCCTGGGGTTCCCCCCAGCCCCGTTAAATAAGGAGAAAGAGACCCTCAAAGTCCACTGGACCATCCCTCTGGTCCCCAGCCTTAGACCCAAAATAATTTTAAACATTGGCAATAAAAGATTCAAACTTCTCGTCAACACTGGAGCAGATTGAATGGTCCTGAGAAAGGAGGAAGTGCCCCCCTCCTGGCAGCTTGTGCCCGGCCCTCCTCTACTGAGAGTTGGCAGGCAACCCACCTCCTGGGAGACTGCCATGTGGCTCCCTTGGACTGACCCATATGGGGACAAGGGAGAAGTCCGCCCTCTCTTGGTGACTGGGCTCATTGCTAACTTACTGGGGCAAGACATCCTTGGAGATGGCAAGGCTTTCATCACTACTGACCATAAGGCCTTTTATAATTATTTGTTAGATAAAAAAGAATATCAACAACAGTTTGAGGGAGGGAGGGAATGTCATCCCAATTATAGAGATGACCCTTACTTTGTACAACTCAGACAAAAATACTCCAATGAACACCCCAAATTCTAAGGGCCACTGACAAGCTCCCCCCCCCTTTAAAATCCAGTGTGACTGGTGGATCCTATATGGGTTGAGCAGTGGCTTCTCCCTTCTTCTACGTTACACCAACCAAACATACTTATTGATCAACAGTTGGAGTCTGGACATATCCATCCCTCCACTAGTCCCTGGAACTCTCCTGTCTTTGTCATAAAAAAGCCTAATGGGTCCTGGAGATTTATACATGATTTAAGGAAGATCAATGAACACATGATCCCCTTCAGAACCCCCCAGAGGGGACTCCCATGGATCCCAGATATTCCCAATATGTACCATATTACTATCATTGACATTAAAGTTTGCTTCTTCTCTATTCCTCTCTATCCAGTAGACATGGAAAAATTTGCATTCTCTGTACCCGCTGTTAATTTTTGTGGCTAAGATAGGAGATTTGAGTGGACTGTCTTACCTAGGGCATGGATAATAGCCCATTTGTAAAAATTACCTGTCATCCATTTTCTCTTCTCTTATCAATCTCCTCAACACCCTGTTATATATTTACATGGATGATATTATTGTTGGGTGCCTAGATTCCTCCACACTCCAGGACCTTACCCACCAATGTCTAACTATCCTTCATACTCAGCTTTAAAGTAGCTCCTGAGAAAGCTCAAACTGTGCCTCCCTTTAAGATCTTGGGCTCAATCCTTACCCTAGATACAGTTTCATCTGTTAAACCACAACTCTATATTCAGGAATCTTACACCTTGCCTCAATACCAGAAGCTCTTGGGAGAAGTTAACTGGATGAGGCCCTGGATACCTATAACTGAAGAATTATCCCCCTTGTTCGACCTACTAAGGGGCCTTGATCTTTTGTCCCAAGTAACCCTAGCACCTGAACAGAGACAAGTCCTCCATAGAGTACAGGAGGCCATAGATAACTCTAATATCAAACGATTCAACCCTGATCTCCAACTTTCCCTCTACCTTTTCCCTCGGGAGACCCTGACCACTGCCCTGTTGTCTCAAAAGGGAGATCCTATTCAGTGCATTCACCTCTCTATTGGTGGGGTCCTTAGGGTCTATTCTTTAAGTAACCAAGTAGCTGATTACATCATTAAAGGAAGTGAAACTGCCATTAGACTCTTTGGTATTGAGCCTCACTCCATTATTACCCCATATAAAATAAGTGATTTCACATGGCTCCAAAGAAATAATGTAAGGGTCGCTATGGCACTTGAATGGTTCTAGAGTTCTATCAACTGCAATTATGGCCCTCATAAGTGGGTGAGCTCTTTTTCCAGGTTGGAGTGGAGACCCCCAAGGCTTTTCCTACCTTAACCTAACCCTGACTTCCTCAATGCCTTTACAGATGGGGGATGCCTGGGGGCTTCCCTGGTTGTGTATCCCCCCTTTAACTTGGTGGTCAAAACTGAGTAAATCAAGTCTATCTCTCAGGAAATAGAGGGATCAGCACAGTACAAAGAGCTTTTGCAGTTGTTCTGGCTCTACACACTATTCAGGAGCCATTCAACTTATTTTCTGACTGCCTCTATGTGGTAAACCTACTGCCCAATCTTATTGAAGCTCACATTAGACTTGATTCCAACTCTATATCCCCCTTAATGATCCAGGCTCATGCCCTACTCAAACAAAGAGTCCACCTGATCTTCAGGCAACATCTTTGAAGCCATCAAAATTTACTAGATTTCCTGTCTGAATGAAACAGCTTGGCCAAACAATTGGCCTCTGCAGTTCACTGTCACACTGTCTCGGAGGCTATCCAATTTCATGCACTACTCTACACCAACTGGAGAGGCTTTAAACAAAGATTCCCCCAAATACCAAATAAAAATCTTAAAAACATTATTAGGACATGCAAGTCTTGCTAACTCTTCCTCCAGGTTTCCCCCCTCCAAACTTCTGGGAGTAATCCTCAAGGCCTTAGCCCCAACCATCTTTGGAAAATAGATGTTACTCATTATTCCTCCTTTGGAAAACTTAAATATAACTTCTTATCAGTTGATAATTTCTCCCCAGCCTGTTGGGCATCTGCACATGCCAGGGAAAAATCTAAACATGCCATTATTCATATGCTTCAATGTTTTGCCACTTTTGGGCTGCCCGATCAAGTGAAAACTGATAATGGCCCCTGCTTTGTAAGTCAAAGCTTTACAAGTTCCCTCTAGACATGGCAAATTACACATGCAACAGGCATTTCATATAACCCTCAAGGCCAACTTATCATTGAAGGTTATAACCAAACACTTAAATCACAATTACAAAAACGAAAGGGGGAAATAGTAGCCCCCATGATCAGCTTAAGAAAGCATTATTTAGATTTCTGACCAAGATGGCGACTGCCTAGCTGTGCTGCAAATACCAGGGAAAGAAATTAAGGGTTATCAGGGTCTTCTTGCTAGTGGGAGGGCACAGAGTGGGGGAAAACAGGAAATGGCAGATCCCCTCTTGGGTGGGTAGTCTATCCCCCCATACAGCTGCCACACCCCGTGCCCCAAGTAGCTGTGCTACGATCACGCGCCAGCCAGCCTGCTGCACTGTGCTCTGATTGCACATCCATGGGGACCTCCACTGCTGTGCTCCATTTGCACACCAACCGGGACTTCCACCACTGTGCTCTGTTTGCACACATATGGGGATCTCCAAACCCATGGTGACCTTTGCTGTTGTACTCTGATCACGTGCACTGGCCCGCCATGCAGTGCTCGGTTCACACACCCACAGGGACCACCGCCACTCTGATCAGGCGGCCAACAGACCCCCAGCTGCTGTGCTCCAATTGCGCGCCATCCGACCAGCCTCCTCTGTGCCCTGATCACATGCATGCAGCAGCTGCCTCTGCACCACAATTGCACGTGCAGTGGGTCCAGTCCGACAGCAAGGGCCACACAAGCACACACTGAGTCACTAGCACCAGCTAAGGTGCCATCCCCTACCTGTTGGTCACCGCCCATCCCCACTCCCCTGTGGCAGGAGAGCACAGAGTGTTTGCAGGTCCCAGTGTTCCCTGTCAGAGTTAGGGCAGCTTCAGGGCTTGCTACCTCAGTCCCCGTCCAAGCTTGAACACAGGCAGCTTGAGTGCATACTGGGTGAGAATTCAGGCAACTTTGGCACCCATCAAGTAGTAGATAGGGGATAGTAGATAGGTGGGCAAGAGAGAGCCAAAACCCAGGTTGCTTGGAACTGCCCCAGGCTGCCTTGGAGTCTCATTGAGGTAGAGCCCAGGGTGGTCCAGCCACCTACCTGCCCATACACTGACATGGGTAGACCACAGTGAAAAAGAAATAACATGAAAAATAAAATGCAAGAAAATCCAGATAGATCACCCAGTCCAACAAGGATTACATCTAATCAAAACATAGAAGAGTTTTTAGGATCAGAACATCAAGTGGAAGTTATGAGCAATGCAACCCTGACCAACCTACTACTAGAACCTGCAGGAAAGCAATAAAGGACAGATAATCATATGGATGCTACCATCACTAAGCTAGAGCAATATGATAGGACATTGGAAGGAATTCAAAGAAAGCTAAGAGAGTTGAGGGAGAGTGAAAAAAAAGAGGACCTTAAAAATCAGCTGGCCACACTAAATGAAAACATAAAGAAATGCAAGGAGGAATTCCAAGAATCATCAAGAAAATCAGAAAATGAGGTGAAAAGGGAGCTGGACAGAGTGATGGAAGTGATACATAGGAAAGTAGTAGAAAATGCAAACTTAATTGAACAAGTCCAAAACTATCTAGAGGCTCTCAAGAATAGAGTCAGTGAAGTGGAGGATAGAAACTCTGATCTGGAAGACAGGATGGAAGAAACAGTTCGAGAGTTAAAAAATTTCAGTAAGTTCAAAAGTTCCTGTGAACAGAACATGAGGGAATTGTGGGATACACTTAAACATCCTAAATATCAGAATCATTGGAATACCAGAAGGAGAAGAATTTCAGACCAAAGGCATGAAGAACTTATTTAACAAAATAATTGATGAAAACTTCCCCAGTCTCTTAAAAGAAAGGCCCATCAAGGACATGGAAAGAATTATACTAAGTGGAGAATGAAAATACTTAGTAGCAGAGGCCAGTAAGTTTAAAAGGAGATATAAAGGGAAGAGAAAGGAAGGGAGGAGGGTACGTAATAGGTCGATAGTGTATATATGTAAGTACAATGATTGTGATGGGGAGGTAATATGATGGAAAATGGAATTTCAAAGGGGATAGTGTGTGGGGGGGAGGGAGGGAATTACCATGGGATTTTTTTTTATAATCATGGAAAATGCTAATAAAAATTAAAATATAATAAAATAATAAAAAAATAAATATATAAGAAAATAAAAAAAGAAAGGCCCATCAAGAAACAAGAAGCGAACAGAACTCCAAACAGACTGGACCAAAGGAGAAACTCCCCAAGACATATTATCATTAAGACTCTAAACATTGACACCAAAGAGAATATCCTAAAAGCAGCTAGGGAAAAACAGCACACCACTTTCAAAGGAAACCCCATCCGAATTACTTCAGACTTCTCAATGGAAACCCTGAAAGCTAGAAGGGCCTTGAATGAAACTCTCCAAACTATAAGAAACTATGGCTTCCAACCCAAACTACTCTACCCAACAAAAGTATCCCTCATAATAGATGGTGAAAGAAAAACTTTCCATGACAAAACTCAGCTTTACTATTATATGAACACAAAAGCTTTACAATTATATGAACACAAAACCAAACGTACAGAAAGTATTCTAGGAAATTCTTCATAGAAAAGAAACAAATAACCAAACACAAATGCAAACAGGAAGCAGATCACAACAATCAAATCCAGAGTAGACACAAAAAATTTAAAATTCCATGAAAACACCAACACACATCTACCACCACAACATGGCAGGAACCAAATCAATCTCACAATCATTACCCTAAACATTAATGGCCTCAATTCACCCATCAAGAGACACAAGATAACAGGGAGGATCAAAAAATTAGACCCCTCAATCTGCTGCCTTCAAGAAACCCACCTTACCACTAAAGACAGAGTGAAAGGGTAGAAAACAATATTCCAAGCAAGTGGGAATAAGAAACAAGCAGGTGTAGCTATATTAATATCGGATAAAATTGACTTCAAACCAAAAATAATCAAAAAAGACATAGAAGGCTACTTCCTACTTATCAAGGGAACAATCCATCAAGAGGATATTACAATCATATATCTGTATGCACCAAACACAGGGGCACCACAGTTCATAAAACAAAACCTACTTGACAATAAAACAGAAACAACCACCAACACCATCATAGCTGGGTTACTTCAACACACCATTATCAGTAATAGACAGTTCATCCAGAAAGAAACTCAACAGGGAAGTAAGAGAGCTCAAGTAAACCATAGAACTCTTAGACCTGACGGACATCTACAGAACTTTCCATCCCAAATCCACAGACTACACATTCTTCTCAGCAGCCCATGGAACATTCTCTAAAAAAAACCATATACTGGGTCTCAAAGACTGCCTCCACATATTTAGGAACATTGACATAATTCCATGTATGATATCAGATCACAATGCTATATTGCTAGAAATCAACAACAAAAAACCCACCAAGAATCCCAAGCACTTGGAAACTGAACAGCACACTCTTAAACAATAAATTGAGAGTGGATGAAATAAAAAAAAAAGAAATTTAAAAATTCCTGGAATTGAATGACAATGAGAACACATCATATCAACACTTATGGGACACAATGAAGGCAGTCCTCAGGGGAAAATTCATAGCACTCAATGCCTTCATAAAAAAGACAGAAAGATGCTAAATCAATAACCCAAACTTCCACCTAAAGGCACTGGGAAAATAAGAAAAATCCAACCCAAAGAGCTCCAGAAGGAAAGAAATAATTGAAATCAATGAATTGGAAACCAAGGAAGCAATTAAGGCAATTGACAAAACAAGGAGCTGGTTCTTTGAAAAAATAAAAAAGATTGACAAACCGCTGGCCAATTTGATCAAGGAAAAAAGGAGAAGCTCCAAATTAACAAAATTCAAAATGAAAAAGGAGAGATCACAACAGACATAAGAGAAATTGGGAGAATCATCAGGACTTATTTCTAAAATATCTACTCCACAAATCTGGAAAATGTGGATGAGATGGATAAATTTCTGGGTGCATATCATCTACCAAAGCCAAACCTAGAGCAGATTAATCACCTCAATGAACCCATCACACTCATGAAGATTGAAAAAGTACTAAAAAACCTCCCCAAAAAGAACCTTCATGGAAGAAATCAAACCAATCTTCCTAAAACTGTGCCACACAATTGAAGAACAGGGAAAGCTACCCAACTCCTTCTATGAAGCTAGTATCACCCTAATCCCAAGACCAGGCAGAGATGCCAGAAGAAAAGAAAACTACTGGCCTATTTCCATAATAAACAGAGATGCAAAGATCCTGAGAAAAATACTCGCAAGCAGAATCCAACGACACATCAAAAGCATTATCCACCTTGACCATGTGGGATTTATCTAAGGAACACAGGGATGGTTCAACATACGAAAATCGGTCAATGTAATACACCACATAAGCAAGCTTAAACATAAAAACCACATGATCATTTCGCTAGATGCAGAAAAGGCCTTTGACAAGATACAACATCACTTCATGATCAAAACATTGGAGAGAATTGGCATGGCCAATTCACATCTTAACATAATAAAGGCTATATACAAAGCTCCAAAGGCCCAAATAATACTTTATAGAGAGAGACTGGAGGAATTCCCATTAAGATCAGGAGCAAGACAGGGATGTCCTCTCTACCTCTGCTTTTCAATATAGTTCTGGAAGTCCTAGCTCAAGCAATAAGACAGGAGAAGGAAATAAAAGGGATACAATTTGGAAAGGAAGAAGTTAAGTTAGCTCTATTAGCTGATGACATGATTGTATATGTAAGAGACCTGAGAGACTCCATCCCAAAACTCCTGAAGGTAATTAACTCCTACAGCAAAGTAGCAGAATAGAAAATCAATGCATAAAAATCAGTAGCATTTTTGTATGCACATGACAATGATACAGAAAAATAAATAAGGGACATAGTATCATTTTCAATAGCAACAAAAATATAAAATACCTTGGAATAATGTTAACCAAGGAAGTAAAAGGTCTATACAGTGAAAATATAACAACTCTCAAAAAAGAAATTGAGGAGGACTTGAGAAGATGGAAAGACCTCCCATGCTCATAGATAGGCAGAATTAACATTGTGAAGATGACAATACAGCCAAAGGCAATATATAGATTTAATGCAAATCCAATTAAAATTCTACAGTGTTCTTCACAGAGATAGAAAAAATGATCTCAAATTTCATATGGAATAACAGAAGGCCTCGCATATCCAAACATACCCTCAGAAAAAGATATACCTCTGGTGGCATCATCATACCTGATCTAAAGCTATACTACAAAGCCATAGTAATACAAACAGCATTGTACTGGCATGAAAACAGCAGTATAGACCAATGGAATAGACTTGAGGACACGATTTTAGGTCAAGCAACTATAGCTACTTGATATTCGACAAATGCCTGAACAATATAGGCTAGTAAAAAGATAGCATCTTCAACAAATGGTGCTTGGCAAACTGGATAACCACATGCAGGAAACTAAAACTTGTCCACACATTTCACCATGCACTACACTCAAATCCAAATGAATCAAAGACCTCAACATAAGACCAGAAACTTGAATACTACTGGAAGAAAATTTAGGATGTACTTTCCATGATATAGGAATGGAAAAAGACTTCCTGAACAAAACCCCACTGGCTCACGTTCTTAAACAGTCACTCAACCAATGGGATCATATGAAGCTGAAGAGTTTGTTTACAGACAAGCATATAATAAGTAAAGCCAGTAGAATACCCACAGAATGGGAGAAAATATTTGTGTGTTATCCAACTGATAGAGGTGTAATCTCTAGAATTTACAAAGAACTCAAAATTCTAAACAATAAGAAGACAAACACCCCACTCACAAAATGGGGCACAGAGTTGAATAGGCAGTTCACAGAGGACAATATACAAATGGCAAACACACACTTAAGAAAATGTTCATCATCCCTAATCATCAGAGAAATGCAAATTAAAACAACTATGAGATTTCACCTTACCCCAATAAGGAGCACCAACATCAAAAAACCAAATGAAAATAAATGCTGGCAAGGATGTGGAGAAGCAGGAACACTCATTCACTGTTGGTGTGAATGTATGATGGTACAACCACTTTGGAAAGCAATATTGAGACTCCTGAAAAAGCTGACTATAGAGATACCAACAGACCCAGTTATACACTTACTGGTCATCTGCCCTAAAACCTTCAAACCACAGACCAGAGAGATTTGCTCAACCATGTTTGTAGTGGCTCAATTCGTAATAGCTAAAAGCTGGAATCATCCCAGGTGTCCATCACTACAAGAATGGATAACTAAGATGTGGTATATCTACACAATGGAATTCTATACAGCAGTAAGAAAAATGACACAAAGAAATGTGAGGAAAAATGGTTGAACCTGGAACAGATCATTCTCAGTGAACTTACCCAATCACAGAGAAAAAATCGACACATAGTCTCACTCATCTGCAACACCTAACCTGAATCTACCCATGATACCTTACATACCCAGCAAGCACTTCATGTACTAGACACTAGGATGAATGGGGAGGGCATCGAAGGTGTGGGAAACACTAATATGGGCCCAAACGGCAATGCTACCATAAAATTGTACTTCCTAAAAAGCAGACCAAATGGCTCAACCTTCGCTCGACCCTTATAGGAAACACATGAACCACAAGAGAATGGAGAGGGTAAGATCAAGACTAAACTAAATCTTCTACATCTTCACTCCCTCCCTCTCCCCCTCCACCTTTTCCTCTGTAACTCCTGTATATTAGTTACATTTTTCCTCATTTTCTTAGTGGGCACTGACCTGTAACCCCCACTACCAGCATAGGGCTATCATCTACAATGCCCTTTTGATCAGAGAAACCTGCAAGGTTTCCTAAACAATGACAGACTTCTTTCAGAGTACTTGATGATCCACCAAAGGTCAGTGGTAAGACCGTATTGCTGAAGACTCCATACGCAGCTGACACGTAAAATCGAATGGCATGGTTGGAAGCCAGGAGAGAGTCAGTCCCCAGACAGTCAGCATGTTAGTGCCAGAAGGTGCTACATGGGAGACTGGAAGAAATGACCAATATCTTTCCACTCAACTCATGGTCTAACCTAATTAGCAACAAGTAACCTGGTATGATGCCCACACAATTGCTATAGTGGCACACAGCCATGGTGGGGAACTAACTGCTCTTGATTTGGCTAAATGATCCCCTCAGTAGTAAGAGACCCATAGCTGGAGCTGGGAATCAAGTCAGAATCATATCCAAACATAAGCCCACTCTCAAATATGAAGCTACCATCAATCATGGAGTACAAGAGGGCCTACACCTATTAAACTCTCTATCAAAAAAGTAAGGGTTATTTAGATTGTATGGGTTCTAACTTACTCTCCATTGGAGAATATGCTTCTGTTTTTCAGATAGATGCAGATCCTAAGGAGAGAGCTTCCCCAACATACCTCAGTAGGGGCCAGACTGAAACTAAAGAAAATAGGCGAAACAAGCAAGGATGCTGTTTTCCTGATGAACCGGATACCAGCCCAAAGGGGAAGGAGACCAACACAGAGAAAAATCAACTCCTGCCAAATCAGAGAGCCAGAGCCTCAGAGGCCCCCAACATGTCAGAACTGAAGCAGACCAAAAATGAACCCAACATGGCTCAGGGAAATTTTGTGGAAGAGGGGTTGGAAAGAATGTCAGAGTCACATGTTGGGTCATGATATGCAGAGACATTTATCATACCAATAACTGTGGACTAACTCCACAATGCACGACCCATTTACATCAACAAGGAGGGTCCATTGGGAGGGAGTAGATCATGGATGAACCTAAACAATGGTACCAAACTGCCTGTATTTGCTGAAAATGAAGCTAATAAATTAAATTTTTAAAAAAGTAAGCATTATTCATCTTAAATATTTTAAATTTTTCTAGAAATGAGAACATGTCTCCATTTCAAGAACATTGGTCATTCTCTGTCACATACAGCTCGATCAAGGTCAAATGGAAAGCCCCATTGACTGGTGCCTGGAGAGGACCAGACCCAATCCTCACAGCAGGAAGAGGGTTTCGATGTGTCTTCCCTCAAGATGAAAAAAGACCCATTTGGATACCAGCGAGGGACCTAAAATATTTACCCCAACAAGGGGACACTGATAATCACCCCTCCAGGGAGTGTCCCACACCTGAGGACTGTTCATAAAATGTTCTTCACCCTGCTAAACCAAACAATTCCCTCCCTTGTGGAGGATTGCTTGCTTTGCCTCCAATCTGGGCCACCCCAGCTGCTTGCAGTAACCACCAATGATACAAATACAGTTGCCTGTATGATCCTACTCATTGGGTTGGGAATAACCACAGGCATGGCCACCTGGAATGCCAGAATGGGTATGGCAGTCCATCTCCACAGAAAGCTCTCTCTCCAGTCAATCAGTAACATAAAAGCCCTGTCCAACATTATCCTTGATCTCCAACAACAGCTGGAGTCCCTGGCTGAGGTAGTCCTACAAAACAGGAGTGGACTAGACCTATTAATGGCCAAAAAGGGAGGCATATGCTTGTTTTTACAGGAAAAATGCTGTTTCTATTCCAATTGATTAGGAATCACTCAGGACAAGATCAAAAGGCTTCAAGAGGACCTGGAGAGGAGACAGCGGGACCTTCAAGACAACCCACTGTAGATGGGCTTACATGTCTTTGTACCCTACCTTCTCTCCCTACTTGGGCCCCTCCTTCTCCTTCGCCTTATCCTCACTGTCAGGCCTTGTGTAATTAACAAAATTACAGAATTCAATCACCAGCAGCCAGAGGCAATAAAAATTCTTCAGGTTGAGATACATTATCACAGGCTGGAAACTCAGGAATTAAGTTCCTCAGATGACTCACTGCCACCTCCTCTGCCTTTCATGTGACCGGTCATGGGTAAGATCTAAGACTGACTGAGACAACCTAAGACAGGCCATGGAGTGGGTTCTCAGTGAGCTAAACACCTGGTACCCCCTGATGGGTAAGATCCCCAGAGGTGGACAACCTAACACAGGGGCCATGCTGACTAATGCTCTTACATAAACAAAAGGTGGAGATGTTGGGCCTTGAGAGGCCTGGACATGAGGCCTAGTGGAACTTCCTGAGCCTAGCTAAAGTTTGGAAAACTGCCTCCAGGCCGCCATGACTCAGCAGGGCACCAAATGGCCTCTGGCCTGCTACTTCTGCATCAGAGGTTAGAGTTCCCACCCGTGTGTGCTTACAAACAATCATCTCAGAGGTTGTGGCATGCTATTTGCCCTTACATCTCACCCCATCATAAAATTCCTGCCTTAGTTCTCAACATTATATAAATACATGCCAGTTACAATAAAGCGAGTTCCTCCTTCGACAAGACTCCTGGCTTGGTGGTTTGTTCCTGGCCGTCGACACTCACCCTCCTCCTCAACCCCTTAGGAGGAACCAGCAGTCTTGGTCCTTCCTCAGCACTACCTGTCAAGGGAGCCCAACAGTGGATTAACATGAATTGTTCTTATAAGTCAAATCTTATATCAGAAAGATAATAATTGATAAAGAGTTATTAAGAATAATATTTCACATAGGGACATGACCTATCCATGAGTCTGATGTTGGTTTCAGTCTCACTTGATGCCCATAGGATGATAAAGATAATAACACTGGGCAGGAGGGATGGCTTAGCAATTAAGGTATTTGCCTGCAAAGCCAAAGGACCCAAGTTTGATTCCTCAGGACCCACGTCATCCAAATACACAAGGTTGTCCATGTGTCTGGAGTTCCTTTGCAGTTGTGGGAGGTCCTGGTGCCCTTTTATCTCTATCTCCTTTCCTTTTCTTCTCTGTTAAATAAATAAATAAATAAATAAATAAATAAACATAAGGTGTTAATATCTATTGAGAAAGAATATGTTGTGAGGTTATGTGGTCATTTGAACAGATGGCTTGCAATATATTCATTGTTTATTTAATTTGTAGTTTGGATCTTCAGCCACTTGATAGAGAAGGGGTCACTGGGTGGATCTTAAAGTGTGTTGGTGGCTTTGAAATTCCAATCTAAAAATATGTAAAGTGCCTAGTTCTACTTGGAGTTCCTGAAGTGTGCTATGTGTGTGGCTTTTGGCTTGTGGCTTCTCTCTCCTTGCTTGAACCTGTGAAAGAAAGGCCAGCTTCTTTTGCATTATGGAACTTCCCCTGAATCTGTATGCATCAATAAACAGTGCCTGGTCTCGAAGTTCATCTCAGTGAACTGAAGCGTCTGCTACAGAAGTTGGTAATAGCGTGTAGGAGTGAGATGAATCTGGCCATGTGGATTTTGGTCTTTTGGAACTTTTGTTTTGGATGAATGGGCATGAATGTGGTACTTGAAACTAAACCCCCTGGAGTGATAAACTGACATTTATAGACTATTCTAATCAGAGTTTAAGAATGCTAAGTGCAGACAGTATTGAACTTTAAGGCTTGGCTTATGAACTTTCTAAGGGGAAGGAAAAACTGCACTGGATGTTGTTGGAATTGGGCTACTGGCATAAGGGCTGGCTGTGTTCTGCTGTCTAGGTGAAGAGAGTTTAATCAAGGTAAAATTTGTAGTAGACTGATGTGCTTGGTGGAAGATATTGGACAGAGATTTATGATTTTAAGTTCAAAACTTCAAGACACTTGGGCTGGAGAGATGGCTTAGTGGTTAAGCTCTTGCCTGTGAAGCCTAAGGACCCCGGTTCGAGGCTCGGTTCCCCAGGTCCCACGTTAGCCAGATGCACAAGGGGGCACACGCGTCTGGAGTTCGTTTGCAGAGGCTGGAGGCCCTGGCGTGCCCATTCTCTCTCTCTCTCCCTCTATATGTCTCTCTGTGTCTGTCGCTCTGAAATAAATAAATAATTAATTAATTAAAAAAAAACTTTAAGACACTTAAAATTACAGGTGTTGAGCCTAGTTTAGGTTGACAAAGCTGCTATTGTAAAACACATTAGCAATCATAAGGAAGATGACCCAACTGCTTTACATTAAAACAGTGGAAATGATGCCTGAGGAAAGACCATAATAAACAAGTAAAACTCCTTTGGAAAGAGTTGACTAGAGAATGAACCTTCTTTTCAAGGTTATTATTTATTTCCTCCATGAATTAAGAATATGGCTGTGTCCTTCACATCAGGAATTGGTTTTGGAATCATGAAAAGTGTGTGGAGTGGTCATAAATCACACATGGTTCCAGGAACCACTGATGAGATGCAGCATGAGGAAGGGTGTCAGGACCAGAGATATATCAGGATTATGCATGTGCTGCAATAGAGTGCACTGTTGGCCTGAGATGGAAGTTTTCCCTGGCTACTCTGACAAGCTGGAAGGGTGGAATTGGAAAATCCAGAGTCTGTCAGTCCCTGGTTATATGAGATTTGAGCTTCAGTAGTTTGATGTTCACTTGATAGTGGTTGAGGTTCCATTTTCCCAAATTCTCCCTCTTATGCCTTTTACTAGTTGAAAATATTTACTCTGTGTCTTTATATGTTGAAAGTATATAGCTTGTTTGATTTTACAGGACTCACAACTAAGAGATAATCTTAAATTTCAGAGGGCACTTAGGATTTTGGAACTATCTTAAGTTGATCAAGACTGTGGGGACCTTTGAAATTAGACTGAATACAATTTACAATGCATGATGGTTTTGAACCTATTGGGGACCAGGGTGGAATGTGATAGTTTGAATAGATGTCCACCAATATGTTCAGTGATTTATTAGTTTTGTAGTGGGACTCAGGGTCGCACAAGTAAGACTACTGACTCACAAATTGCTGAGTGTGAACCTATGCAAGTCGGGTTGCACATTAGAGGGCAGGATCTCTGAGAGCAACCCTGAACTGCTTGGAGTGTGAGCTTTTTATGGGGGAAAAAAAAACCCCAAACCACAAAATGTTTATTGTGAAAATAGGCTGTGAGTTGCACAATAATTCACCAGTCACATGTTACAGCTAGAACCATACAAGTCATTAAAAATATAAAGGGTAATTTGGTGTATTATAGCAGGGACATTCTATTTTTTGGAGGTTATAGGGAAGAAAAACAAAACAAACTTGTGAACAGGTCTGTTGGTCAGTTACAGGAAGCACCTGGGAGATGTGAGGTAGGCTTGCGACCAAGAGTCTCTGAATGTCCTACTTATTAGCCATTAAGGATTTTGTTCAACAATATAGACCCAGAGTAATGCTATTCAGACCAGCAGAGCATCCTGTTTATATACCATCCCCATCTGCTTAAGCAAGTGTTTCATTCATTTTTTTGTATGAGTTCTTACAAGGAAGTGACTACTATTTTTCTCTAAGCTTGATATAAAGCAATGTAGAGAAGTATAACACTTTTCTCTCTGTACAGTTTGTAGTTTGGACCTGCAGCCACCTGGCTGGAGGAGATGTCACTAAAAATATGCAAACTACCTAGCACTATGTGGACTTCCTGACATGTGCTATATGGGTTTTGGCTTTTGGTTTGTGGCTACTCTCTTTCTCCTGGGACATGAGATAGCAGGGCCAGATATTCTCCCATTATGGAATCTCCCCTGGATTTGTAAGCTTCAAAAACTCCTACATAACAGTATGTGGGTTGGAAGCTCATCTCAGTGAACCTGAAGTGGTATACTACAGGTGATATGGGAGCTCAGATTCTGCAAATCTTGTTACGGTCTTGTACTTTACTTAATGAGAAATGTACATTACTGAAATATTGAAAACATGTAGAACAGAATTCCTTATTAAAATGATATCATTGCTTTAATTGTTCTTTAGTCTGCTGGCCATCAGAAATGAAACTGTCATGAAGAAAAATGAAGGCAATCCTTGCATCTTGCTTACATATTGTTAGGTCATGACAAATGGAGTTACAGTAAGAGGGCAAAATTAATCATCCACATTCCTCAAGAAATTGTCTAGCCATTATCCCTCCACTACTCCCTGCCCCTGGCTCCAGGTCTAGATTTGCTTTTATCTGTCACTGGGTCACTCTGGCCTCACCCTATGGCTCATGAAAAGAACAGAGATTTACTGCCCTAACAAAGAATTTAATTCCCCTTACCACCTTCCCCTTATTGAAAAGCTTATAAAGCCCACTACCTGTAACCCTAAGCTCACTCATCTCAGCTCTTGAGAGTCAGTCCTGGAAGCTCATGCTTATCTCCAAATAAAAACTTCCATCATTGTGCTGGAGGGATGTCTTAGCAGTTAAGACATTTATTTGCTTGCAAAGTCAAACAACCCAGGTTTGATACCCCAAGTCCCTCATTAGCCACATGCACAAGGGGCACAGGCATCTGGAGTTGGTTTGCAGTGGCTGGGGCCATGGCACATCCATTCTCTCTCTCTTTCTCTGTCAAATAAATAAATAAATATTTTAAAAAACAAACTTCCATCTTTGCCTCAGTGGTCTCTGTGGTCCTTGGTCACTCCTGAACTTTATATGTGGTGCCTGACTCAGATAAGAAGTCTTCTGATTGCTCTCTTAGGTGGCCAGACCTCCTTTTCCTCTGACCAGATCACTGATCTGACATTCGACCCTCTGAAGACTTCAGACCATCTCTGCCTGATACAGGCTCTCACACCCACCACGATTCAGCCTCACTGTTTTCTCTGTCATCTTCTCCCTCCTTCTCAGTAAGCGTCCCTCTCTCTCAGGTTGGCCTGGCTCATGTTTCACCCCTCCTTGTGGAAGCTGTACCAGCATGCCAGGCTACACCCTTCAGACACTAGGCCTCAACCACAGGTCTCCAGGAAGACACAGTCTGCACACCTCAGGTCTCTTGCTCTCTTGTCTACTGTACCCTAAGGTGTGCCTTTTGGTTCAGTTGCACCAACTCGGACACCCCTCTCCCTCCCTCCTCTTCCTCTCGCTCTTGAGCTCTCATCTTCCACAGCCAGCAGCTTTCACCATTGGGAGCACAGTCACCCTCCTTGCACACTACCAGGCTAAAGAGCCAACAGCTGTGACCTGTATGTCCTCTGCCCAAGTGGGAGGTGAAGGCCACATTAACCCTAATGGGATAGAGGGTCATATTGGTGTTCTGTGCAAACCTAGCTTAAGCTCTGGTTTATTTTTCTCTCACCCTTGATTTGCTCTTTCAGTATCTTCTTAAGAGCTTAAAGCCTCTAGGACTCTTGGACAATATCTTGTCTTTCTCTGCAACTCTGCCTGGCCACATCCATCATCTGGACAATGGCTCCAAATGGCCTGAGAATGATATTTTTGATCTCCAAATTCTCACTAAATTAAAACAAACTTCTTACAATGTACAGGCAAATGGTCCAGAGTACCATATTTTTCACTCTGTATGTAAGGCCTTCTCTCTGCTCTCCCTGCCATTCTCACCAGGTTGTAGCCAAGGTCTATGAAATGCACTCTCACTCAACCCCTGCCCCGTACTAGTCCTCACCCTCTGCTTTTGACCCTGACATAATAGAGGACCTCACTTCAACAACTCCTCAGGCTCCTCTGGCTCCCTCAGCCTATCGTGAGAGTAACTGGTAACAAGGTTTGATTTTAATCTCCAGAGTTGTAAAATTCAAATATAAATTTAAAATGGGAATGCATAACTTCTGAATGAATGAATGTGTGAGTGAAATGGTTGTCTAGAGTCTATATGAAAAGTGCACTTAAAATGAATGTGTATATGAGTATGTACATGGCTCACAGATCTAAGACTGAAGAATAATTTCGGTTCTGAGCAGTGCTACTTGATTGTGGGGCTGTTTTCCACTAAGCCCACTGTACTACATGGCATGGCCAGTTTTTACTGTTGAGCGTCCCCAAGAAGGAACACTAAAAGTAATTAAGATCATAGAAAAGAAAATACAAGATTCTCCTACTCTTAAAGAGTTACTATATGGCAGGATTGAAAATCAAAACTCTCCCTGGAATTTAGAAAAAAAAAATGGGCTCTTCCTAAGCTTCCCTTTCTTGCAGAGTCAGGGAACTGCAAGCATAGGGAATCTCACGATCCTGACCCCAGCATGATGATAAATGAATGCCAAGTTGCTATGGGGACTTCTTATAAGAAATTTGTAACTATTTTATGCTTATAAAAATTTTGGGGCTGGAGAGATGGTGTAGCAGTTAAGCGCTTGCCTGTGAAGCCTAAGGACCCCGGTTCGAGGCTCGGTTCCCCAGGTCCCACGTTAGCCAGATGCACAAGGGGGCGCACGCGTCTGGAGTTCGTTTGCAGAGGCTGGAAGCCCTGGCGCTCCCATTCTCTCTCTCTCTCCCTCTACCTGTCTTTCTCTCTGTGTCTGTCGCTCTCAAATAAGTAAATAAAATTAAAAAAATATTTAAAAAAAATTTTGTAACAGGGCTGGAGAGATGGCTTAGCAGTTAAGCGCTTGCCTGTGAAGCCTAAGGACCCGGTTCGAGGCTCGATTCCCCAGGACCCACGTTAGCCAGATGCACCAGGGGGTGCACGCATCTGGAGTTCATTTGCAGTGGCTGGAAGCCCTGGCATGCCCATTTTCTCTCTCTCTCTCTCTCTCTCTCTCTACCTGCCTCTTTCTCTCACTGTCACTCTCAAATAAATAAATAAAAACGAACAAAAAAAATTAAAAAAAATTGTAACAGATTTTGTTTATTTTATCTTTCTATGATTATATGTAACTACTAACACATAATAGCCTCAAGATTTATGTTTAAATTTAAAAGTACTTAATACTAAATTTGTAAAAGAAGTTTTTTTCTAAAATTTCTAATAATGTTTAAGTCTGCTTTCATATAAAAAAAAATGTGTGTCAGGAAAGTTACAAGAAACAAAGTCCCAAAATCTATGCTTATCCTGGGTAGATAGCATAAGTCAAATCTGATTTTAAAGAAAAAAAAGGTCTTTCTTTTAAAAAGTTATTTCAAAAGGCCTTTTGAGGGAAAAATGGTCATATTAAAAGTGTTATGTTGAGAAAGATAAAAGTTTTTGTGGAGATTTATGATGAACTGACTGAAAAAGATAAATTGGAAAGAAAACTTAAACTGTTGGATGTTAAATGTTTGATGAAAAAGATTGTTACAGATTTGTTACATGGATTGAAAGGTAAAAGTATGGAGAAGAAGCTATGAGTAAAGTATGCAGATGAAGATGTGAGTAAGCTTAAATAGGTTAAAGACAAAGTACTTAATCAGATTACAGACTTCTTGAGATATAAAATGATTTAGCCTAGGGCTTACATCAGATTAACAAAATTTGGCCCTGGCTGGTAGCAGGATGCTATGGTATTCACATTGCAAACTTAACTTTAACTCATTGATGTTAATCTGGTCATAATAATGGTTATAAGAGACTAAATTTAGAGTACCCAACCAAGTTAAATAGGTTTGTCTATTTGTCAAGCTTTTAACTAAATCTTCAGATTAAAATTAACACATTAATATTTAATTCTATCCTAAGGTTATTATACCTGAAACCCTACCTCAAAAAAAGGGGGGGGGCTGGAGAGATGGCTTGGTGGTTAAGTGCTTGCCTGTGAAACCTAAGGACCCCGGTTCGAGGCTTGGTTCTCCAGGTCCCACATTAGCCAGATGCACAAGGGGGCGCACGCGTCTGGAGTTCGTTTGCAGAGGCTGGAAGCCCTGGCGTGCCCATTCTCTCTCTCTCCCTCTATCTATCTTTGTCTCTGTGTCTGTCGTTCTCAAATAAATAAATAAATAAATAAATAAATAAATAAATAAATAAATAAAAACTCACAGAGGAACTATTTACTCTTTTTTTCCATGCTTTTGTAAAACATTAAACAGTATTTATCTGCCATTCACTTAAAAATATTTACCTCATGGTGAACAGTAAAAAAAAAAAAGTCTTAAAACATTATGTTGTAGTTTAAGATGTAATTCCTCAATTTCTCCAACAATCAGTCTTAATACTTTAACTTTTAACTTATGTCATTACTATTGTTACATTATTATTATATTATACATATTATTACATTATTCTTGAGCTATGTATAATCATTCTCAGTCAGTTTCATTTAATTCTCTCATTTCTGATATCTTGAAAAGTTCATTACTTATAGAGATAGTGATACATGTTTTCTGCTCTAGAAAAATAATTTTAAATTGTGTTCTACTTCTAGTTTGGGGAGACTCTTGACAAAGCTGACTATATAAAAACCAGCAGACCCAGTTATTCCCTTACTGGACATCTACCCTAAAACCTTCCAACCACAGGCCAGAGAGATTTGCTCAACCATGTTTGTAGTGGCTCAATATATAATAGCTAAGAGCTGGAATCAATCCAGATGTCCATCACTAGAAGAATGGATAACTAAGATGTGGTATATCTACACAATGTAATTCTATATAGCATTAAGAAAAATTGACACAAAGAAATTTGAGGAAAAATGGTTGATCCTGGAACAGATCATTCTCAGTGAACTTACCCAATCACAGAAAAAAAAAAAAAAAATTGCCACATAGTCTCACTCATCTACAGCACCTAACTTGAATCTACCCAAGATACCTTACATACCCAGCAAGCATCTCATGGACTAGACACTAGGATGGATGGGGAGTTGGGGGGAGGGCATCAAAGGGGGTGGGAAACACTAATCTAGACCCAAACGGTAGTAACTGGTATTTGCATTGGTATACAGACTATGCAAAATTGTTTTCAAACAGAGATGCTAAGTTTTTATACTGTCTTGTCTTTTTCCTGGCATATAATTTCTAGATTAAATCAATTGCCTTAAAGTCATTGCTAAAGTAATTGACAAAAATATTGTATTTAGGGCTACTAAAATATTCTGCCTATACTTATAACTGACAGATATTTAAAAGATAAAATGTTTATGCTTTTATTTTCCTGATATAGCTTACAATGTCACCTGACAACTAAAGTTAAATATTAATCAGGATGATTTTAATCTATTATGTCATTGTCTAACCAGCTCAACTTTGCTTAACAGACATGTTCTGCACCCTTTTTCATTAATCTGTTTTGCTAATCAGATATGTAAAGTCTTCCTGAATGAGTAATCAGCATATGTAGAAGCCAAAATCAATAGGAAATATTAGAGTTAAAAGAATAACCAATATTTTGGTTCCTCTCCAAGGACAAAAGGCCACAGGAGATGATGGGACACTTGAACTTCTAGTCTGTGATAAGTTACCTATCTTCTTCATCAGAGAGGATGTGGAAACCAAGAAACTAATTCCAAGTCAGTGTACCTGCATCAGGAGTGTCACATTGGAGGAAAATCAGCCCTTCAGCCCTTCATGTTTCCCCAAAGAGGGAGGGCCCCTTGGTCAGCAGCACAGCCTTGACTTATCGTAGCAGATGAGAATTATAGAACATTCTCTTAATATTCAGACCCTTATATCAATACTACTCTCACTTTGGGTAGAGAATCTTCTCTTTTCAGATGGCCGTGACCTGGGATGACTCAGAAGGTATAATAGTGCTGGAAAGAAGTGACTGGAGTACTGAGTAACATCTCCATCACACACCTTCCAAGGCTCAGGGTCTAATGTGGAAGAGGTGGCAGTAAGAATGTAAGAGCCAAAGGAAGGGTAGGACTCATTACAACATGTTCCTTTAGACATAAAATGGCCTGGGTATCCATGACCTCATAGTACCTGATACTACCTACACAAGAACTACAGAACACCTCTCAGGTCCCTGAAAGCCTCTGCTACAGAACCATTATCGACCTCCAAAGTATACAGCTAATTCTGACAGCCTACATGGTCTCAATCACCCAACAAGAAAAATATATCTACAGTATAAAGAATGAGTCAGACTAGTAGGCTCCTCATCACCTGCCCTGAAGAGAGACCCATCACCTGCATTATCCAGTCTCTCTGAGCATAAGAACTCATTGCCGTTAGGGTCAACATTAAAATAATTAATCTGTAAAGCTTATCATTAAAAAAGACTAGAATGTTAGGTCAGGACAAAATGGAGTAACAGCAGAGGGCAAAGTGAATCATCCACATTCTTCAAGAAATTGTCCAGCTCTTATCCCTCCCCTGCCTAACAAGGCTCCCCACCCCTTATCTCTTACTGGGTCACTTCTGGTCTCACCCTATGGCTAATGACAAAAAGAGAGACAAAAAGAGAGATTTACTGCCCCAACAAAGAAATTCCTTCCCTTTCTCACCTTCCCCCAATTAAAAAGCCTATAAAGCACACTGTCTGTACTCCCAAGCTGACTTCTCCACTCTTGAGAGACAGTCCTCTCACCTCATGTTTTTCCCCAAATAAATACTTCAATCTTTGCCTCACAGTGGTCTCTGTGGTACTTGGTCACTCCTGACCTTACACATATTTGTTAACATAGGATAGAAAAGCTCTGTGTGTGTGTGTTTGTGTGTCTGTAAATATTATAAATGTTACCGTGTATCCATGGCTGTGGTTTGAGGCCACTTGTCTCCTAAGAGTCCTTGGGAGGAGACCCACTTCTCAGTATAGTAGAGTGTGAGGTTCAGTCATTAAGAGTTGTGTCCTAGTGGGCTATAGTAATCACCGCTCTCTCACTCTGAAATACAATCTCACCTTGAAGTTTGCATTCACATACATTCCCACTATTATAACCTTCACCATGAGTTCAGCATGCATGGTAACATGCAACAGACTGGAAAAAACTATTGGGACCTTTTGACTCCCAAACAGATCAGTTACCAAAGTAATGGAAAGTGAATTTCAAATGTGAAAGAGATGCATGCTTTGGGGGTTCTGGAGGGGTCCCACAAGTCCATAAACCCAAATTTGGGGTCCTGTCCTATTTCTAACAATGACTTGATAAAAATGAACATAAGCAGGAAAAATTATACATTATTAAGTTTATTTAGGGAGAAATCACAAATTGTGGGGCTCATGTAAGGGATGTTGGGCACTAAGAAGAACGGTAGAGAATAGTCATTCTCATATAGGAAGTAGGAAACATGCTTTCATGTCAAAAACACTATATAGCTCATCACTTAAAAATTTAGTTTTTTTTTTAAGAGAAAGACTGGTATAGAGCCACAAATACCTGGAGGGAAGTTCATAAAGCCTATTTAAGAGAATCTGAGTCTTTCCAGAAAAGACTACAGTACAGGCACAAGCACATGGAGAGTACATTGTAGGAGCTTGTGTAGGGAGACTTAGAAGAAGCAAACATAGTATCTGCCCTATGTTTCCTCATGGAAGAAAGTTAAGAGGGAAAATTGTGGGAGCATAAGGGTGAATAACATAGTGAATATATCAAAGCAGAGATGAAGAAATATGTGTAAGCAATCTTAAAGAGGAAATAGAGTTGTACCCAAGGTCGTCCCAAGTTTAGAGACATAGGTAACAGGCCTAGAGTTAGTGAAAGCATCTACATGGTAGATCTTGAGTGTAAGGGAAATAGACACATGGTAGATTTAGAGACCAGAGGAATATCATTCCAGTAATTTAAAGTTATAAATTACCACACACTAAAAAGTAGAGTCAAGCAAAACAGTTCATCTAGATCATGAAACGGTATTGTATTATCAAGGTTGGGTGGGGATAGAGCCCAGTCTCACATTTATTGCTCTGGCCATAGCAAGGACAGGGAATCCACAGAGAGTAGCAGAAGACCACAGCCTTTATAGTGTAGAAAATATATTCTTTTGTTAGATTCAGTTGTCTAAGGGAAAGACCTATTTTTTTTTGGTAGATTTGGAAGGACTCCAGGGCCAGCCCACCTGGATTATCTATCTAGGTAGCATGCTAGCCCCTCTGTATCAGGGATGAGCACTGTCGACCAGTCTAATTAGACTTTTGTTTTACCATACATTCAGAGACTCATTTGCCTTTCAATGTGAAGACATATGAGCCATTGTCAAGCCTGTAGGGGCTTTGGGAACCTACATGTATAAATTAAGTATTTGAGACCATGTCAATGACAGTGGTGCAAAGATAATTTTGTGTCGTGTATTAATTTGCCTAGCATTCATGGGACAGTGTCTTCATCCCCAGTATCACAAAAAAGATTCAAAACTATATCCTAGATGGTTTATACTGTGTGGTAGTTTGAATTTATGTCCCTCAATAGACTAAAATGTTGTATTAATGCTTGTTACTTGGATTTCAAGCTGCCTGGCTAGAAGAGGTGTCACTGTGGTGGATCCTGGTGTCCAGCCCTTAAGTGTTTCTGGGGCCTATTTGAATTGCATTCTAAGGTATGAAGAGTGAGTTCTGTCTTGGTTCCCTACAGTTTAGTTGCTGACTTTGCTTTTTCTTTTTTCTTTCTTTTTTTTTTCTTTTGGTGTTGCTACTGGTGTTTTTTTCCCCTATCACCATTAAGCAATTTTTCCTGAATATGTCAGCCTGAGATAAATCACTTCCTCCCATCAAGCATGTGTGGTTTGGAGGTTCATCCCCCAGTGTGGAGGGGGGCCTAGTAGAAAAGACCATAGGACATTATTGAGAGTGCCTCCTTGCTTGAGTGAAATTCAGGATATATTCCCAAAATTATGAAGAGAAACAAAGAAGAAAAGAGAAAAAAAATTATTAATATTTTCTATACTTCGAAGAAAACAATGACTTTCACAACCAAAATTGGAGTTTTATCTGTGAATTTCAAATAATGAAAAAAAATCACATAAAACCCAATATTGATCATCTGATCCATATTAAATGTCAACTTCCTTGTAATTTACCCACATTCACCTGTAAGGCAATCACACTATCCATCACCTGAAATGACTCATCTGTCCAGCTGAAACTCTGCTCTCATCAGACCAAATATAATCACTGATCTCTCTTCCACTATGGGGTATTCAGCTGTCACAACGGTACGTTGTGATGTCACTGTGGGGTTCTATAAAGCAACATTAGTGATTTGTGATGTCTGTAATTTGGGAACTATTATGTCACAGTTGGCTTTTGTGTTGACACAGAGGGACATTGTGGCATTAAGTCAAGACCTGTTACTATAACAGCAGGGTGTGGTGTGGAACACTGGGGCATTTGTGTGAGGTGATAATAGGGAATTGTGATTTCACTAGGGGAGTTATGATGTCACAGTAGTAAAATATCACATCACATTTGAAGTTTCTGATGAAACACTGGGCATTCTGTTGTCACAATAGGTTATATGCCCTCCTATTACCCCACTTTGATTCTTTTCCCTCAAGATTCTAGTTTTCATACCTTTACTAATGATGGTTACTACATAATAAATCATATTTTTATGTTAAGATCTACATTTAGAAAATAGGTTTTCTAAGTCTGGTTAACCAAACAGTACAATTTTTCCAGGTATATCCACATTGCTACTTTCATTTTTTCATTATCACCAAATACAATTTCATTGTGTCTAGATACTATAACTAAATTATTTATTCATCAGTTGAATGACATCTTGGTTGATTCCATTTCTAAACTGTTATGAATATAGCAGCAACAATCTTTTCTGTATTTTCTGTATAAGTTTATCTATAGTAAAGAGTTAAGATTTAGGTCATATGCTTCTAGAATAAGTGGTACATATACTTTTAGATTTTTATTTATTTATTTTTTAATCAGAACATTTGTTGTATGGTCAAATCTAGATGAGAACCTTCCACACTGATTCATATAATGCAAGATAATATTCCTGACACCTCCCACAAAATGAATGAGTATTGTTTTTATCCACACCCTTAAGAGGATTTCAATTTTTTGTTTTGATGTTAGCCATTTTGACTCATGGGAGGTAGAATATCCATATAGGTTTAATTTGTCTATCCTTGATTACTAGAGAACTTGTCCTTTTTCTTGACATGTTCCTTGTCCATATGTAATTTTTTTGAAAATTCTCAGTTCTTTATCTCACTTTATGACTAATCACATTGATTTTTTTTTATTGCTTAGCATATTTTATACTATGGGTAGATTATATACATTGAACTTCCACCATATGTATAGCTGTTGAATAAAGTCTCTGATGCATAAGACTTCTGGTCCCTGTGTCTTCATTTCAGGTCTCTCCTCCAGGATCCCATGAATTGAGAATTCACCGTCTTGTGTTTGTCACTAAGCCTTGTACCTAGTTCGCAGCTGGTGGAACCTTTGCAAGATAGAGATGTGCTTGAGTAGCTGTGTTGCTGAGCAGAACTTGAGTTGTCATATCAATGGAGCAATTACTGTACTGCACTCATTCTTTCTACTTTCTCCTGGTGATGTGGAGAAATGAGGTCCAGTTGTTTGCTTCTGCCATTCTCTCCCCATTATGATGAAACTTCCCTCAAAAGTGTAAGCCAGATAAAAAGTCTTCCCTTACATAAGATAGGTGCTTTGTCCTCAAAGGAGAGTAACTGCCAGAGTCATCTGGGAATTGTGATATTACAGTAAAATCTTGTGATTTCACATTGTATCCCTATGATGTCATGAATAATGTGATGTCAGAATGGAGCACTGTGATGTCACATTTAAATTTTATGATTTTCCAGTGAGGCATTCTTATTTTAGGGAAGCACTGCAATGCCATATTCAGGCTTTGAAAAGCTAGAGAGATACATTGTGATGACCCAGTGATCTATTTTCACTTTATTGGATATTTTAAGTAATTCAGATACTAGTATGTCACAGGAGATGTTTGTTTATCATGGTGTGATATTACAGTAAATATGAACCATTTGTGGGCATATGATGTAAAACTGAGCATTGTGATGACCCAGTTTACAGCCAAAATTATATTGTAATGTGTTTGTAAGAGTGTGTATTGCAGTATTACAATGGGTATTGTGATGTGACAAAAGGGCATTGAAATATTACAGTGCAATTCTGATGTCAGAGTAATATTTTTAAAAACCATATTAGCCATTGTGATGTCAAAATATAACACTGTAATGTCAAAGTAGTATATTGCCATGTTAAAATTTTGCATGGTGTTCTAATGTAGGACCTAATGCAATAAAACAAGGGTATTGTGATAACATAGTAGAGAATTGCTATTCCATAATAGGGCATTATTATCTCATGGTGCAGAATTGCGATTTCACAATACAGTATTGTGATTCACAGTGGGTACTTAGTTGCCAAATGTGAGAGGTTGATGCCTGTGGCAGGGGACAGTGATGTGAAAGTAGTGTATTAAGAAGTCACAGTTGCACTATCTGTCCCAACTAGTCATTGTGCTTTCATATAAGAGAACTGAGACGGCACAGTAGGCTATTGTCGTTACAGGTGGTAAGCTGAGGTCACAGTTCTCTACTGGGTTGTCATTTTTTGGCACTTTAATTCACACTGGGCATTTTGACGTCACAGTGTGGCTGAGTGTACCAATAGCATGGTGGTGTTATGAAAGAGTAAAGCAATATAGTATCACAATAAGACAGAGCAATGATTGGTCAAACTTTGGTGTCATAATGGTCTTTGTTATGTTAAATTTGAGGATTTAGATGTCACAAAATTGCATTGTGATTTCATACTTAGTCATTAGGAAAATGACATAAAATGTCAAATTGCATTAGACAGTATGATGCAAAAACCACACAAGGGGTATTACTGCATTGGCTTGTGTATATTATATGACAAGAACTGAATCAGTAGAGTATATATACCAAAAACAAATTCTGTAAGCATTTGGTATCTAGAATCCTTTGATATGACTTGTGTATCTGCTTATATCCGTGTAGCAGGCTCTTCCCTGTGTTGGGCTTCCCTGGCAGGTAGTGCTGGGTAAGGACGAGGCCCTCTGGTTCCTCCTGAGGGGTTGAGGAGGAGGGTGGGTATCGATGGCCTGGAACACACTGAGCCTGGAGTTTTGTTGAAGCAGGATCTCACTTTATTGTAATAGGCAGGTATTTATATAGCATGGAGAAAAAAGGCTGGGATCTCAGGAAGGGATGAGGTGTAAGGGCCAACAGCATATCTCGACTTTTGAAGTGATTGGTTCTAAGTGTGTGCAAGTGGGAACTCTAACTTTTTGCAGAAGTAGCAGGCCAGAGGCAATTTGGAGCCTTGCTGAGTCATAGCTGGCCAGAGACAGGTCACCAAACTTTAGCTAGGCTCAGGAACTTCCACTAGGCCTTGCATCCTGGCCTTTAAAGGCCCAACATCCCTGAACAAAAGCTATCAAATTTAAATATGGTTCCCAGGAAAGTCTTTACATTCCATGTGCCTCAAAATCTACAATCCTTAGCAGAATCCCTCATACCTCACATTTAGTATAGTCAATAGAGTTAAGTTTTCCTCATATATAATTTGACTACAGGAGCTGGACAATAAAATCATTGTAGAAGAAATTATAAATATCAACCACAACCTACAGATGATGCCCTGGAGCTGCTAATATGCTATATAGAGTCAACAAAATGGTGTAAGGTCCCTCATTTGGACATTTACAGGGATATGGTCATGCCACTGAGTCTTTCATACTGAAATGTAGATAGAACATACATTGGTTGAATTGGACAGAGGTAAGCTCGATTGGTAAACTAACGAGGTTGTGTTGACATTGTGAAATCAGGCTTATGCTGCACACTAATACGAGAATGTACCAAAAGAGGGAGAGAAAAAGTGAGGCCAGATACCTGGAAGGGAAAATGTGTGTTCAGCAAGAACTCTCCTCCAATGGCTGTCAAGGCTTAAATTAAGAACAAAGTGTGTTGATCAACACAGTTCTAGTCACCTGTGTCCTCCACCATTGCCCATCATCTCAAAGAACAGACAGCCACTGGAAAGCAGGAGTTGAAAGTGGTTATTGGTGAGATTGTCAGTTGGTACAAAAGGAAATAGAGGTCATTTGACTAAATATGATACAAATACCATGACATACACATATGAAAATATAAAATTAATTTACATTAGTAAAAGTACTTATATTATAAAGCAAAAATAATCATTCACAAATGTGTTCATACTCTTTTTGTCTGTAGACCATCTTTTTGTTTTCTTCAGATTATTTTTTTTTTAATTTTTATAGATAAGGTCACACAACCTCACACACACAAGTTAACCTGGAACTCACTCACTGGGACTGGTCTCTGGGTCATTCTTTCTCCACAGCCTCTAGATGACTATAAATATGAAATCAGAAGGTGTTCCAGTAACACTGAGAGTTACACTCCTGAGGACACAGTCTGAGCAGAATCGAGATCTAACAATCAGCCTCAAGTTGAAGTTGACCACATCTGCTTTAATCAACAAACACATATTGAAATGCACCAAGTATACACAATGGTTTATATGATAAAATTTTCATTCCCATGACAAAGGAAGTAATTGACAAAGACACTGTATGTCATCTAAATCAAAAGAATTTGATCTGTGAACCAGAACAGCAAATACAGGGCAGCTCCCATTCTGGATCATTAAATTATCAAGTGTATCTTCTGAAAGTCTTCCTGAGAAACAAATTCTGATTTTTTTTTCTGATGTCATGAATGGTGCCAGTTTGTATAGAGAGACCCAGATAACACAGGTCCAGGTGTGATTTCTCTGAGCGAATTTGTGCATGAGACAGAGTAATGTGCCACATTACTGTCTTCAACTCATCTCATCTCTGGTGTCAGAATGAATGTCTGAAGCAGGCAGGTACTGCTCTCAATGTCAATCATTCTACATGGACACAATTCATCAGAAGATTAAAAAAAATGTTAGACATTCTAGGTAATCACAGAATGGAGAGTTTCTGCGTATGGTACTAAGTGAATCATGAACTTGACAGTAACCCATGGGGTACTGAGTGACTCCAGCATCGCAAACATATACATAGCTTTGACAACATTGCATTGAAGAAAACAAGTGTAAAGATTCCAGTGATCCAGTGACTGTCAGGTGGAAGAAGCCACTCTTATTTATCTAGGGCCAAGCATAGTAGAGGAGGTACCTTCAAACAGTTCTGGCATTGGGGTAAGTTTTCCATTTTTTTCAAGATAAATCTCTATGTGGCTATTTCTCAAATTTAAATAACATAATGCATTTATTAAAATATATATAATGAATAACAGGCTAGAGAGATGACTTAGCAGTCAAGGCACTTGCAAGCAAAGCCTAAGGACCCAGGCTAAATTCCCCAGGACCCACATAAACCAGATACAACTATCCTCTTTCTCTATCTGTATTTCTCCCCCACCCCACACACAGTGAAATTTTAGAGAGTTTACAAAAAGGAAAAATATTTCTATTCTTCTTCTAAAGGAGTCTAATCATTGGGAAAACATAAGAGCACAGGAATGGTTAATCAGTGAAATTCTGGAGATTGACACATCACTTGTCCTTAGAGTACTGACTTGGTCAAGAAACATGAGACATTTCCACAGTGAAGAGAATAGAGAGAAATTAATACTGGTATGTATTATGTGCTAATCTTTTCATGAAAAGTTATACTGAAAATAAATGAGAGTTCTTTCACATATCAGATAGAGAAATAAGAATGGAGGTACTATAGAATAGAAATGGATGTTGTTTCCATCAAATCCATCACCCAAATAGAGGGTGGGTGAAAAGTACAGAGAATTTGTGTTGCAGAACTAAGAACAAGTTGTCAGGAAGAAGTTTATCAAAAATGAATTTGGATATAAGCCAAGGAACTAAATGAAGTAGTCTTGGAGATGACCAGGAGACCATAAGGCCTGTGAATTCACAGCTAATCCCTGCCCAAATCATCCCCAGCCCCCAAAACAGAGCCAGTCTAAACACATGTCCTCATCATTGAGAACTTCTCCTACTCTGTTTTACTCCTTGGCCATCTTTAATTTTCTCCATTATATATAATTTTTCCTCTCTTTTTACATGACCTTCTACTGACAGCGAATGGCTGAACCCCTTCTTTGTATGTCCCAGAGAAGCTTGTTGCAATCATATGATACACAAAAATATCCTAGAGTAACCCAAACCCAAGGCTGCCTGGAGTGCCTAGTAAGGAGGCCAGGTGTGTTGTTGTAGAATAGAAGACAGACCATGCTGATCCATCCCTCCAGTTGGCATCATGTCTCTTCCATCTCCAGTACAAGGCCAGATGGTATGAATACTGGACATGAACCAGGACACATGTGGAGACTGGTGCACTGCAGAAGAATTGACATTGGTGGTATAATGTGATACATGGCAGAGAACTTGCCAGGGAAAGGCCAGATTACAAGAGATTAGAACACAATAACAAAATTAAAAAATGGAGAATTAACTGTATTCTCTTTTGGACATAGCTTGTTTCCAGGACACTCTTTTTACAATGAGAAGGTCATCAAAATGACAAGTATATTAAGTATTTTTTCTCAATGCTGTGAAACATTCCTGACAAGAAGAAAGTTAAAGGGAAATTAGTTTATTATGGCTTACAGTTTGAGGAGATAAGTTCCATCAGGGCTTGGAATGCCTGGCAAAGAAGCTTCAGGCCTGCTGGTCACATTGAACCTACAAAAGGAAATCAGAGAATGAACCAGTATTGGTACTTAGAGAACCTTAAGATCTCCTTCAATATCTCCTACTTAACACAATGATGTGCTGTCTTTATTTTCCAAACAGTGCTATCTGCGTGGAGACATGGTTTTAACATATGAGGCTGTAGGGTACATTTCACAATCATAAGAGAATACTAATGTTTCAAATCAATCTGAGATCCAGGGTAAAATTATAATAAAGCATGATAGTGACAGAAGGAACACAACTGAAAGAGAGAAGGTGTGAACATGGAGTTATATTGACTAACTTATGTTCTCCACACTAGCTCATCTAAATAATTACTCACCTAAATAGTGCCCAGATTGGTACTGAAGGATTCCCTCCATCCATGGCCAGAATTTTGAACTTATCCATGCAGCCAGCCAGTTAACAATTGGCCCATTCAACTTCCCATTCGTCCTTCCCCTAAATGACCTCCAATCCAAGCATATATGTGTATAGACTGATGGATTAGTGGGTTATTGCACAGTGGCTCTGTTGTAAAAGCAAAGTGTCTGTGGCAACCTTGTTCTCTCACACTGTGACTTCCTACAACATCTTTGCATTCAGAACACATTCTTAGTCCTCCCTGTATGCAAAGCAGATGCTCTTTGTGTTGCTAGGACAATCAGCTTAGTAAGAATTTATATAAAATACTTATAAAGCTGTAGTGTCTTCAGTGATTGTTATTTTTATGCTTGATTAGATTAGGCTTTTGATGGCAAGAGGGCCTATCTGCTCAGCGGGAGAGAGTTGGTGCAGCCCTGGTGGGGACCTGGAGACCTGGTGGCATGGCAAGGAGAAGAGCCTGGAGAGAGGCAGGCGGTGGTGGGGGGGAGATGTGATGACACTGAGCAATTGGTTAGTGGTGGGTCATGGGGTGGGGATGAGACAGTGGCATGGACCTGTATGCATGGACCCATTGGTGGGTGGTGGGAGGGGGAATTGGATGGTGTGAACTTGGTGGTGGTGTGGTGTGGTGGGATAATTTGGACTGTGCAGACTCATTGGCAGTTGGCAAAGTTGGGAGGTGGTGCAGCACATACCCAGTGATGTGGACTCAGTGGTTAGGACTCTGTGGTGCAGAACAAGTGGCATGGATTCAGTAGCACAGTCCCAGTGGCATGGTGTGGAAGGAGTATTGGAAAGCACAGTCCTGGTGATGGGAAAGGAGCAGTAAGGGAGGAAAGTCATGGGAAGGAGGGAGGAATGGGAGCCAGCTGATGCAGGGAAAGGTGAGAGGCACCTGGCCCAGAGCCACAGAGCCTGAAGGTAGCACAGGAGCTAACCTGATCTGCAGTGTGGTGGCTGGGATGGCTGCTTGAGGGGTCTGGCAGTCTAGTAGGCAACCCAGAACATTGGTGGATTCACATGCTGGAATAGTGGATTCCCTGTTGTGCTTCTCCTCCCCCTCCCCCTGGAGGTTTTCTAGGCATTTTTACCCTAGGTCCCCACAGGTCTTGCCTGATATTACTCTGGGAACTGAAGCATGGTTATTTGGATAACATCTAGACCAGAAACATCAAATGGAACCCCGAAAAGGATGCCTAGTCCCAAATGGAAACAACAGTATCAGAACACCAAAATGAAGACACAAGGTATGTAACCCTGATGAAAAAATTGGTAGAATAGAACTTGCAGAAAGTCAACAAAGACCAACACTTGTGTTAATGCTGTCCTTGCTAGGATGGACCTAATAAGACGAGAGAGAGAGATAGAGAGGCTTCAAAAGAGAGTTAAGTGATCTGAAGGAGGTTAAAAAAAAGATAATAATAATAATAATAACAATAATAGTAATAATTTGGATAAGTTCAATGAAGACATAATTAAATGCAAGGATGAACTCCCAGAAGCATTAAGTAAATCTGAAAATGGCCTGAAAAAGGAACTCGACATAAAAAAGTAATAGAAGGGCTGAGAGATGGCTTAGTGGTTAAGTGCTTGCCTGTGAAGTGTGAGGACCCTGGTTCACGACTCAATTCCCCAGGAACCAAGTAAGCCAGATAACAAGGTGGAACATGCATATGGAGATTGTTTGAAGTGGCTGAAAGCCATGTTGTACTCATTCTCTCTCTTTCTTTGCCTCATTCTCTCTGTCCCCCCCCCCATCGCTCTCAAATAAATTTCAAAAAACAAAAACCAAATACATCAAGATAGAAATAGAAAATATAAACCAAATTGAAAAAATCTGAAACTCTTAGAAGCCCTTAAATAAAGAGTAAGTCATGTGAAGAAAAGAACCTCAGAACTGGAAGACAAGACAGAAGAAACAGTTAGCAAGTCCAAAAACATGAATAAGTTAAAAAAAATTGTCAAAAGAACATGAAGGAACTATGGGATACCCTCATACATCCTAACATTTGGAACATGGAAATACCAGAAGGGGAAGAAATTCAGACTAAAGGCATGGAGAACTTATTCAACAAAATTATGGAAGAAAACTTTCCTACCCTCTTGAAAAAGAGTCCCATCAAGACACAAGAAACTAACAGAACTCCAAACAGACTGGACCAAAGGAAAAATTTTCCAAGATATATTGTAATTAAGTCTCTAAACAATGAAAGCAAAGAGAAAATTCTAAAAACAGCAAGAGAGAAACAATATATTCCATAGTAACCTCATCAGACTCAGACTTCCCAATGAAAACCCTAAAAGTCAAAAGGGCCTAGAATGAAACACTGAAAAATTTAAGAACCTATGGTTTCCAACTCAAACTACTATACCCAGGAAAAGTATACCTCATAACAGATGGTGAAAGAAAAACTTTCCATGATAAAAGTCAGCTCTACAACTATATGAACAAAAAGCCAAACCTATAAAGAGTATTTCAGGGAATTCTTCACACAAAAGAGTCAAACAACCCTTCTCAAGAGGCTATAAGAAACAGACCACAATAAAGAAACCTAGAGAAGGCTCAAGAGACTACTAATTCAGCCAGGCATGGTGGCACATGTCTTTAATCCTAGCTCTTAGGTGGCAGAGGTAGGAGGATACGCAAGAGTTCAAGGACACACTGAGATTACATAGTGCATTCCAGGTCAACCTGAGCTAGATAGTAACCCTACTTCCAAAACCAAACAAACAAGCAAAAGACTACAAAGTCCAAGAAAACACCAAACCCCATAATGCACCACAATATGGCAAGGATTAAATCAAATCTCACAGTTATTAACCTAAACATTAATGGCCTTAGTTCACCCAACAAGAGACAGAACTTAACAGGGTGGATCAGAAAAATGGACCCCTGTCTTCAAGAAAACCACCTCACCACTAAATATAGACACCTCCTTGGGGTAAAAAGGAAGAAAATAATATTCCAAGCAAATGGAAATAAGAAACAAGCAGGCATTGCTATACTAATAGTTCATAAAATAGACTTCAAACCAAAAGTATTCAAAACGACAAAGAAGGCCACTTCTTACTCATCAAGGGAATGATCCAACAAGAGGACATCACAATCATCAGTCTTTATGCACCAAGCACAGGTGCACCATAGTTCATAAAAAAAACTACTTGACAAAAAATAGAAATAAATAACAATGCCATCAAAGTTGAGGACTTTAATTTTTCATTAACATTAATAGATAGATTACTGAAACAGAAAATCAACAGGGAAATAAGAAAGTACAAGACCATAGGTAAATTAGACATAATGGACATCTACAGAACATTCCTCCCCAAATCTATAGACTGAACATTCTTTTTTTTTCTTTTAAATTTTTATTAGCATTTTCCATGATTATAAAAAAATATCCCATGGTAATTCCCTCCCTACCCCCCCCCCCACTTTCCCCTTTGAAATTCCATTCTCCTTCATATTACCTCCCCATCACAATCATTGTACTTACATATATACAATATAAACCTACTAAGTAGACTGAACATTCTTCTCAGCAGTCAATAGAACCTTCAAAATATATCATACACTGGGTCATAAGGCCTGCCTCCTTATATTTAGGAAAATCAGCACAATTTCCTGCATGATATCAGACCACAGTGCTATAAATCTAGAAATGTGCCAGGAATGCCATTAGCTCCTGGAAACTGAACAACCCCCACTTTTAAACAATCAATGAGTAGTGGATTAAATAAAAAAGTAAATTATAAATTTTCTAGTGTTGAATGACACTGAGAACACATCATACCAAAATTTATGGGATACAATAAGGGCAGTCCTTAGGGGGAAATTCTTAGCATAAATGCCTTCATAACAAAGACAAAGTGATCACAAAATCAGTAACTTAACCATCCATGTAACAGCAGTAGAAAAACAAGAAGACCTCACCCAAAAAACCTGCATGTGGAAAGAAATAATCAAGAGCAGAGAAAAAAATTAATGAATTGGAAACTAAGAAAACAATTAAGAAAATTGATGAGACGATGAGCAGGTTCTTTGAAAAAGTAAACAAGGTTATCTGGGAGTGGTGGGGCACACCTTTAATCCCAGCACATGGGAGGTAGAGATAGGAGGATTACTGTGAGTTTGAGGACATCCTGAGAATCCATAGTGAATTCCAGGTCATCCTGGGCTAGAGGGAGACCCAGACCCTAACTGAAAAACCAAAAAAAAAAAAAAAAAAAAAAAAGAAAAAAAAGAAAAAAAGGAAAAACTTAAACAAGATTGAAAAATCCCTGGCCAACATGATCAAGGTAAAAAATGAAAGTAAAAGAGATATACTTCAAATTAACAAAATTAGACATGATAAAGAGAGATCACAACAGACATAAATGAAACTGGAAGAGTTATCAGGACTTACTTCCTCAGCAAAAGGCATCACCATACCTGATGTAAAGCTATATTACAAAGCCATAGTAACAAAAACCAGTATGGTATTAGCATAGAAACAGGAATATAGACCAATGGAACTGAATTGAGGATTCAGAATTTAGGTGAAGTAACTACAACTACTAAGTCTTTGACAAAGGCCCTAATAATGTAGACTGGAGAAAAGAGCCTTTTCAATAATTGGTCATGGACAAACTGTTTAATCATATTCAGAAAAATGAAACTAGATCCACTAATCTCAATATGAACAAAAATCAAGGCCAAATGGATCAAAGACCTCTGTTTAAGACTGTAAACTTTTCTACTGCTGGAAAAACAAACAAACAAATAAAAATCAGGAGGAACTCACCACAATATAAGAGTGGAGAAAGACTTCCTGAACAAACCTCCAGTAGCTCAGGAATTTAAATAATCACTTAACCATCGGGATGTCATGAAGCTGAAAAGTTTTTTCACAGACAGACATAAACATAGGCTGAGCCAATAGAGTACCCAGAGAATGGGAGAAAATTTTTGCTGGCTATACAACTGTCAGAGGCAAAATTACTAGAATCCAAAAAGAACTAACATACTTAAACAACAACAACAACAAAAACATCAAACATCCCAGTTACAAAGTGGAGCAAAGAAAACCTAAGCATCAAATCAACTCAGGATCCAAAAATCACATTACAATATAATATACACAAATATTCAAGACAATGCAATCCCATCAATAATTATAAATATACCAGAAAAGGAATTAAAGAAGAAAATAAACTCCTGAAGGAATTCCAAGAGAAAACAGGAAACCAGCCCAGTGAAAATAGGAGGTCATTATAAGACATGAGTGAGGAAATAGAAATGCAGAACAACAACAATAAAAAGCAGGCAAAAATTCTAGCTCTCAGGGCTGGAGAGATGGCTTAGCAGTTCAGGCACTTGCCTGTGAAGCCTAAGGACCCAGGTTTGATTCTCCAGGCCCCACTTTAGCAAGATGCACATTGTGGCACATTCATCTGGAGTTCAATTACAGTTACTAGAGACCCTGGTGCACTCATTCTCTCTCTTATAAATAAGTAAATAAAGAAAGAAAATTAGGATGAAAGTATGGAAAATGGTATTTCAAGCAAATGGGCCTAGGAAACAAGCAGGATGTGCTATCCTAATATCTGACAGAATATACTTCAGGTCAACATTAGTGAGGAAAGATAAAGAAAGTCACTTTATACTGATTAAAGGAACACTCCAACATGAGATGTTACAATCCTAACATATATGCACCTAACATGGGGCTCCCAATTTCATCAAATAAACACTATTAGACTTAAAGTCACAGATAGCACCAAAAACAATTGTAGGGGGTGAATTCAACACTCCACTTTCCTCAGTTGACAGGTCATTCCAGCAAAAAAATAGAGAGACATGTGAATTACATGATGTCATGGAACAAATACACCTATAGAACATTCCATCCAAATGCTGAATAATATACATTTTCCCCTCCCCACATGGAGCATTTCCTAAAATAGACTATATATTAGGACACAAAGCAAATCTTAACAATTATAGAAAAATTAAAATAATCCCTTGTACTCTATCTGACCACAATGGGATGAAACTACAAATCAGCAACCATAAAAACTACATAGCATACATAAATTCATGGAGACTAAACAGTGCACTTGAATGATGAATGGGTTATTGAGGAAATCAAAAGGGAAATCAATAAATTCATAGAATCAAATGATGAAAATAATACAACATACCAAAACCTTTGAGACACAGTTAAGGCAGTCCTAAGAGGGAAATTTATAGATCTAAGTGTCTATATTAAGAAATTAGAGCATTCATAGATAAAACATCTAATGCTTCACTTTATTCCTTGGAAAAAGAACAAGGCAAATCAAAAATCAGTAGATGGGAAGATTAGGACTGAAATTAATGAAATAGAAAAAAAAATCCAAAGAATCAATGAAACAAAAGTAGGTTCTTTGAATGGATAAACAAGGTTGATAAACAGGCCAAATAGCCAAATGAGTGCAATAGTGGCATATCTACTCTGGCAAAAACAAACTGTTCTTTAAATGGACTAGAGGCATGCTCTATGGGAGGGAATACATGCCCGGTACTGGAAATCTAATCAAGAGCCTATGGCATGGGAGGTCATGTGCCTTAGTGGTATAAAGCCTGTTCTTGTCTGCCTAAATGAATATGTAATTCTCACCAAACTGCCCTGAAAGTACCGTACTTAATTTCATATTCATATATTAATGTTACTCTCACTTTTGGTTAGAGACGCTTCTCTCTTCAGATGGCAGTGACCACTGGGATGACCCCAAAGGCAACACAGTGCTGAGTAGAAGGGGTGGAGGAGTGCTCAGCGCTGAAACATCTCTACCACACCCTTCAATGCTCAGGGCCCATTGTGGAAAAGGTGGCATAAAGAATGTAAGAGCCAAAGGAAGAGCACCACTCCTTACATACAACTGTCTAGACAGAAATTGGCCTTGATATCCATGAACTCTCAGTGCCCAGCAATACCTTCACAAGATCCACATACTAGGAGAAAAAGATGATGACATAAAAATAAAAGAGAGACTAATGGAGAGAGGAAGGGGATATGATGGCAATGTTAATAAAAATGTTCCACATCCTTAGCAATTACAGATAAATTTAAACAACTATGATATTCTACTTACTCCAATAAGGATAGCAAATGTTAAAAAATCAAATGAAAACAAATGCTATCCGACGTGGAGAAGTAGGAACCATCATTCACTGTTGGTGGTAATGTAAGCTGGTACAACCACCATGGAAAGCAATATTGAGACTCCCAGTTATTCCATTACTGGGCTCTTATAATATGTTGAGGATGGATTTGCAGTAAGAACACAGGCTTTAACAAGATAAGTAAATATATTGAAATTGACTGACATATATATATATATATATATATATATATATATATGAAAGGCTAGCATTGCAATGTGTCTATTTCTAAAACTGCAGGTGGTGCACACCTCAAAGGCACAGGAATGAGAAATGACATGGATTTACACTCCCTAAAGGTAAGTGTTTGAGATGGTTCAGTGGTTATATAAGCTTACTTGAAAAGCTGCCAACCAAAGTTTGATCCTCCTTAGTGCCCACTTACCAAGTAGGAATCAAAGGGACCCATAGATCTTTAATCCTAACAGGCTACAACATGAGAAGTACAGTCAGGAGAATAGGGAAACTAACAAGCCATGGCAAAGCAAGAGAGAGACCCCTTCTCCTATGAATGTGAAAGGAGAGGAGAAAAACCCTGTGGTTCTCATCTGACCTTCATTTATGCTGGGGCAAGCACACACACCTAAACACACCATACACACACAGTCACAAACAAACATCACACATATGCACACCTTGGATTCATGCACACAAAGTAATTAAAATAGAAAAAAAAATGTATACCTATGTGAAGACATCACTAGGAACCACCCAAAATAAAAAAAGTTATTATTTGTCCATATTCAACAAAATATAAACCTGTGCCCAGGTATATGACATCTGAAACTTCCAAGTGGCCCAAACCTCATCACAGTAGTCCCTGTACCTATGGAGATGCCACTTCTGAAATGATGTCTAATACAAATGCCCTTAATGACTGTTTCTTTAACATATCAGGAGAATCAGTTCACAAACTCCCCAAACCAAAGAGCCGATCTTGCAGATCAGAACCTAAGGTCAGCAGCAGCCATCTCCCTCAGAGTGCAACAAACACATCTTTAACAACATGCAGATGTATTTGGCAAAATGCGGAAAGTAGAAGAGACAGATGAATGTAAAAAAAAAAAACTGAAAGGGACAAAAGATCATGAATGGAAGATGCAATAATGAAAAACGTCTTTTAGAGCACAGAACAGTCAACAACCCCAGTACTGCCATTGATATTCCTGTTGTGTGGAGACTGCAGGCAGCACCTGTCACGTTACTTGTCTTCTTTTGCCTCAGTGTGGGAACCAGTAGGGTGGGGCCCGGAGCTTCCAGATTCTCTTGACCCTAACTTCCATTGTCATATACACAGAGATCACAGCCCCATGCACCACTTTGCTTGTGTTGTGATGATTTTTGGGAACCAAACAGGCCATCAGGCTTGTAGTTAAGCACTTTATCTGGGAGATAACGAACAGTAACAGTTTGAATATACTGTATAGATCAAAGTGGATAGGCTTAGACATTTAAAAAACTTTCTGATGGTCATGCAATTTCATTTTAGCCAAAGAAAACTGAGAGCTTTCCTTAAGAGTCTATGAGCTTCTGTGCCATAGGATTCTGACTTGTTTCTTAGTTCCAGTTATGAATTCACTCCCAATGAATGGGCCTCATGTCCAATAATAGAGCAATTTGTTACTCCCATATCTTGTGTTTGACTATTGCCCTGGTGTGTGAATCTAGGCTGGCATGTTTATTTTATACCTTTCAATCTCCACTGCATGTTGAGGTTGTTAGTGACCATTATAGCCTATCAGCTAGAATAACAGTTTCCAGCACTATGAAGGCTACCCAGAAGGGATCTGGCTTCCTACTCTGTCCCGGGATCTCTCCATGTCTATGACTGCAACCTGTGTATCTTTTTTTGTTTCTTGTCTTATGTTTTTAACACTCGTTATCTTTTCTTTTATTCTTTTAAGTTTTTAATTTTTGTAGTCAGTGAATATGGTCAAGTTGGTACCATTGTCAGCCTCCTCCCTGTCCTCCTGCCTCCTCAGGGACCCTCAGGGATACGATGGAGTATCTGAGTTGTGCCTTTAGTTTTGGGTATGAGGGAATGTCTCTGTGTGTCAATATGTGGCTCTGACATTCTTTCCACTCCCTCTTCCATGAATTTACCTGAGCCATGATGTGTTGCTATTAGTTCTGCTTCCATGTTGAGATCTTGGGCACCTCTGTGTCTCTGGATATCTGGTTTGGTAGGGGTTTATTGTTCTCTGTGTCTATCTCCTTAATCATTGTGCTGGTTCCTGGTTTGCCAAGAAAACAGCATTCTTGCCTATTTCCCTAATTACTCTTAGTTTCAGCTGGGACCCTTCTGAGGTAAGATGGGGTGATTATCTCCTTAGGATCTGTGTCTATCTGAAAAAGAGAAGCAGATTCTCCAACAGAGAGTAAAGTTATCACCAAGTAAATGTGAGAACCATTGTTTTTTAGAGAGCTTAATAGAGAGTGGGCTAACTTTGGAGATGGTTCTGACTTATTTCCCAGTTCCAGCTATGGGTTCCATTCCATGGAGCAGATCAGTTAGCCAAATCGAGAGCAGTTGTTTTCCCACCATGGCTATGCACCACTATTGCACTTGTATGAGCATCACATCAGGTTTTTTGCTGATGAGTACCTTAGACCATGCCTTGCTTGGACAGATATTGGTCATTAACCTGTCACTCCTGTGGCAAATTCTGGCAATAGATGTGCTAACTGTCTGGGGACTGACTTTCTTCCAGCATCCAGCCATGTTGCTCCATGATACATGCCAAAAGTATATGGTGTCTTCAGCAGTAGGGTCTTATCACTAACCTATGCTAGATCATCAAGTTCTCTGACAAAAACATATATTTTCTTTTGGGAGATTTTGTAGGTCTCTGTGATCAAAAGCTCATGTGGATGATATCCACCTGCTGGTACTGGGAGTTACAGGTCAGCACCCAAGAAGAGAAAGAAGAAAAGGATAAGTGATATAAAAGAGGGAGGGAGGGAGGAAGGCAGGGAGAGAGAGAGAGAAAAACAGAGAGAGAGAGAGAGAGAGAGAGAGAGAGAGAGAGAGAGAGAGAGAGAGAGAGGGAGGGAGAGAGAGAGAGACAGAAACAAGAGGAGATAAAGAACGGTTTTCATCATACCCTCTCCAGGGGCTTGCGAATCTGGTGTTCCCTCTAAGGTCCTGGTGAAGGTTCAATCATATGGTCTGTCTTTTAGGATGTAGAGGTTTATGGTACCATGGCATTTGTTGTCCAGTTTTGTTTGCCTTACCCCCTCCCTTGCCCTACACCCCTCCCTCCCTTCTCTCCCTATTGTCTGGACATCAATATGCTTGATAGGTATGTCGGCAACTTGGGAAAATTCAGGTTAGGGCTATAGATGAGTGAGAATATGTGACACTTATCTTTCTGTGATTGGGTGAGTTCACTGAGAATGATCTGTTCCAGGTTGGACCATTTTCTTTAAATTTCAGTGTCGTTTTTGCCTACTGCTGTGTAGAATTCCATCATGTCATTATACCACATCTTACTTATCCATTCTTCTAATGATGGACATCTGGGTTGATTCCAGCTCTTTGGTATTATGAATTGAGCATCTATAAAGATGGTTGAGCAAATCTCTGTGACTGAGGTGTGGAGCTTTTAGGGTACATGCCCAGTAAGGGAATAACTGGGTCTGTTCGTAACTCTATAGTCAGATTTTTTAGGAGTCTCCATATCGCTTTCCAAAGTGTTGTATATGGCAAGATGTATGATCAAGTTTCAGTTTCCTTCATATGGTTATCCAGGTTGTCCACCACCATTTGTTTTGAAGATGCTGTCTTTATCACAGCCTATATTGTTAGGGCCTTTGTCAAACATCAAGTAGCTGTCTTTAGTTGACCCCAAATCTGGGTCCTCTATTCTATTCCATTGGTCTATACTCCTATTTTTATGCCAGTACCATGCTGTTTTTATTACTATACCTTTGTAATATAGCTTTATATCAGGTGTGGTGATACCTCTGGAGGTTTTTCTTTTGCTGAGGATATGCTTGGATATCCAAGGCCTTCTGCTTTTCCTTATAAATTTTGAGACCAATTTTTCTATCTCTGTGAAGAATGATTTGTGATATTGATGGGAATTATATTAAATCTGTAGATTGCCTTTGGAAGGATTGTCATTTTCACAATGTTAATTTTGCCTTTCCGGGAACATGAGAGGTCTTTCCATTTTCTTAAGACCTCCTCAATTTTTTTTTTTTTTAGTGTTTTTATGTTTTCATTGTATAAATTTTTCACTTCCTTGCTTAATGTTATTCCAAGGTATTTTTATTTTTATTTTTTGGTGCTATTATAAATGCAACAATGTCACTTATTTCTTTGTCTGTATCTTTGTCATTTGCATATTGAAAAGCTACTGATTTTTGTGCATTGATTTTGTATCCTGCTACTTTGCTGAAGGAGTTTATCACCTTTAAGAGTTTTGGAATGGAGTCTTTCAGGTATCTTACATACAGAATCATGTCATCTGTAAATAGCACTAAATTGAGTTCTTCCTTTTAAAATTGTATCCCCTTTATTTCTTTCTCCTATTTTATTGCTTGAGCTAGGATTTCCAGTATTATATTGGTGAGCAGTCGTGAGAGTGGACACCCATGTCTTGTTCATGATTTCAATGAGAATTCCTTCAGTTTCTCTCCATTAAGTATCATTTGGGCCTTAGGAGCTTTGTGTACTGCCTTTATTGTATTAAGATATAAACTGACAAGACAGATTCTCTCCAATGTTTGGATCCTGAAGTGATGTCATATTTTGTCAAAGGCCTTTTCTGCATCTATCGAAATGATCATGTGGTTTTTGTGTTTAGCCTTGTTTATGTGGTGTATTACATTGACAGATTTCCATATGTTGAACCACCCCTGTGTTCCTGGGATGAAACCAACTAGATCAAGGTGAATAATGGACTTGATGTGTTGTTGAATTTTGTTTCTGAGGATTTTGTTCAGGATCTTTGTGTCTAAGTTCATCAGAGAAATAGGCCTGCACCTTTCTTTTCGTGTGTCTTCTGTACCGGGTTTTGGTATTAGTGTGCTAGTAGCTTCATAGAAGTGGTTGGAGAGCTTTCCCTGTACTCCAATTGTGTGGCACAGTTTGAGAATGTTTGGTTTCAGTTCTTCCATGAAGTTCTGACAAATTTCATCTGAAAAGCCATCAGGTCCTGGACTGTTCTTTTTGGGGAGGTTGTTATTACATTTTCAATTTTGATGGGTGTGATAGGTGTGCTTAGGAGATTAGTCTGTTCTGAGTTTTGCTTTGGTAGATACTATGTGTCTATGAATTTTCCCATTTCCTCCATATTTTTTTTTTCAATTTTGTGGAGTAGAAGTTCTTGAAGTAAGATCTGATGATTCTCCCAATTTCACACTTGTCTGTTGTGATCTCTGCTTTTTCATTTCTAATTTTGTGAATTTGAAGCACCTCTTTTCTTGATCAAATTGGCCAAGGGATTGTCAATCTTCTTCATTTTTACAGAGAATGAACTCTTTGTTTCAACAAGTTTCTTAATTGTTTTCTAAGTTTCCAATTCATTAATTTATGCTCTGATCTTAATTATTTCCTTCCATCTGGAGCATTTTGGGTTGGATTTCTCATGCTTTTCCAGTACCTTTAGGTGGATGGTTAGGTTCTTGATTTGGGATCTTCCTGTTGTTGCTATGAAGGCATTTAGTGCTATCAATTTTCTGCTGAGGACTGCCAAAATTGTGTCCCATAAGTTTTGGTACAATGTGTTCTCATTGTCATTCATTTCTAGAAATTTCTCAATTTCATTTTTTGGTTCATCTCCTACCCATTTCTTGTTTAAAAGTGTGCTGTTCAATTTCTAGGAGCCAGTGGGATATTTGCTGGGTGTTTTGTTTTTAATTTCTAGCAAAATAGCATTGTGATCTCATATCATGCAGAGGATTATATTAATCTTCCTAAATATAGAAGGCAAGCTTTCTGAACCAGTATATGATCTACTTTAGAGAAGGTTCCATGAGAAGAATATGTTGTCTGATTATTTGGGATGGACTGTTCTGTGGATGTCCATTAAGTCTAAATGTTCTGTGGTTTTCTCAAGCTGTCTCATTTCCCTGTTGAATTTCAGTTTGGACAATCTACCTATTGCTGATAATGGTGTATTGAAGTCCCCAACTATTATGGTGTTTGTGGTTATTTCTGTTTATTGTCGAGTAGGTTTTGTTTTATGAATTTTGGTGCACCTGTTTTTGGTGCATAAAGATTGAGGATTGTAATATCCTCTTGCTGGATTGTTCACTTGATCAGTAGAAAGAAGCCTTCTTTGCCTGTTTTGATTATTTCTGGTTTGAAGTCTATTTATGTGATGCTAGTAAGGCTACACCTGTTTGTTTCTTATTCCCATTTGCTTGGAATATCATTTTCCAACCTTTCACCCTAGGAGGTGTCTGTCTTTAGTGGTGAGGTGGGTTTCTTGAAGACAAAAGCTTGAGGGGTGTAATTTACTGATCCTCCCTAATGGCTTGTGTCTTTTGATGGGTGAATTAAGGCCATTGATATTTAGGTTAATGACTGTGAGGTTTTATTTTATCCCTGCCATATTATGTTGGTTTATGTGGCTTAGTATTTTCATGGACTTTGAAGTTTTCCATGCCTTCTCTGAGCTAGGTTATTGTGATCTGCTACTTGTACATACTTGAAGCTTATTTGATTCTTCTGTGTGGAGAATTTCCAGAAATACTCTCTGTAGGCTTGGTTTAGTGTTCATACAGTTGTAAAGTTGAGTTTTGTAATAAAAGGTTTTACTTTCACCATCTATTATGAGGTTATACTTTTGGTGGGTAGAGTAGTTTGGGTTGGAAGCCATAGGTTCTTGGACGTTGCAGTGTCTCATTCCAGGCCCTTCTGATTTTCAGTGTTTCCACTCTGATGGGGTTACCTTTAAATGTGATGTGCTCTTTTCTCTAACTGCTTTTAGGACTTTCTCTTTGATCTCAATGTTTAGAGTCTTAATTACAATATGTCTTGGAGAGTTTCTCCTTTGGGCCAATGTGTTTGGAGTTCTGTTAGCTTCTTGTATCTTTTAAAATTTTTTCTCAATTTTTATTAACATTTACCATGATTATAAAAAATATCTCATGGTAATACCCTCCCTCCCCCTCACTTTCCCCTTTGAAACTCCATTTTCCATCATATCCCTTCTCCATCTCAATCATTCTACTTACATATATACAATACCAACCTATTAAATACCCTCCTCCCTTCCTTTCTCTTCCCTTTATATGTCCTTTTTAACTTATGGGCCGCTGCTACTGAGTTTTATCCTTCTCATGCAGAAGCCCAGTCATCTCTAGCTAGGATCCACATATGGCAGAGAACATGTGGCACTTGGCTTTCTGAGCCTGAGTTATCTTACTTAGTATAATCCCTTCCAGATCCATCCATTATTCTAAAACTTTCATAATTTCATTTTTCTTTACCGCTGAGTAGAATTTCATTGTATAAATGTGCCAAATTGTCATTATCCACTCATCAGTTGAGGGACATCTAGGCTGGTTTCATTTCCCAGCTATTATAAATTGAGCAGCAATAAACATGGCTGAGCATGTACTTCTAATGAAATGGGATGAGTCCTTATAATATATGCCTAGGTGTGCTATGGCTGGGTCATATGGTAGATCAATCTTTAGGTGTTTTAGGAACCTCCACACTGATATCCACAATGGCTGGACCAGATTGCATTCCCACCAACAGTGTAGAAGGGTTCCTCTTTTTCAACATCCCTGTCAACATTTATGATCATTTGTTTTCATGATGGTAGCCAGTCTGACAGCAGTGAGATGGAATCTCAAGGTAGTTATAATTTGCGTTTTCCTAATGACTAGGGTCATAGAACATTTTTTTAGATGCTTGTATGCCATTCATATTTCTTTCTTTGATAACTCTATTTAGCTCCATAGCCCATTTTTTGATTGGCTTGTTTGATTCCTTATTATTTAACTTTTTGAGTTCTTTGTATATCCTAGATATTAATCCTCTATCAGATATATAGCTGGCGAAGATTTTTTCCCATTCTGTAGGTTGCCTCTTTGCTTTTTCCACTGTGTCCTTAATCTTTGTAATTTCATGAGGTCCCAGTGATTAATCGGTGGTTTTATTGCCTGAGCAATTGGGGTTGTATTCAGAAAGTCTTTGTCAAGACCAACATTTTGAAGGGTTTCCCCTACTTTTTCCTCTAGCAGTTTCAGAGTTTCAGGTCTGATGTTAAGGTCTTTAATCCATTTGGACTTAATTCTTGTGCATGGAGAGAGAGAAGAATCTATTTTCATCCTTTTACAGATACATATCCAGTTTTTCCAACACCATTTGCTGAAGAAGCTGTCTTTCCTCCAATGAGTATTTTTGGCATTTTCATTGAATATCAGGTGGCTATAGCTACCTGGACTTACATCTGGGTCCTCTATTCTTTTCTACTGATCTACATGTCTGTTTTTGTGCCAGTGCCATGCTGTTTTTGTTACCATGGCTCTGTAGTACAGGTTAAAGTCAGGCATGGTGATACCACCAGCCTTATTTCTGTTGCTCAGTATTATTTTAGATATTCGAGGTTTTTTGTGATTCCAAATGAATTTTTGGATTGTTTTTTTTCTATTTCCATGAAGAATGCTTTTGGAATTTTGGTAGGAATTGCATTAAATGTGTAGATTGCTTTTGGTATGATTGCCATTTTCACAATATTGATTTTTCTAATCCAGTAACAAGGGATGTTTTTCCACTTCCTAGTGTCTCCTGCAATTTCTTGCTTGAGTGTTTTAAAGTTCTCATTGTAGAGATTCTGTACTTCCATGGTTAGGTATATTCCAAGGTACTTTATTATTTTTTTTGGATGCAATTGTGAATGGGAGTGATTCTCTGATTTCATCCTCTGTGTGTTTGTTGTTAGCATATATGAAGGCTACTGATTTCTGTGTATTTATTTTGTATTCTGCTACATGGCTGTAGGTTTTTATCCGCTCTAACAGTTTGCTAGTAGAGTCTTTAGGGTTCTTTATATATAGAGTCATACCAACTGCAAATAATGATAACTTGATTTCTTCCTTTCCAATTTATATCCCTTTTATGTGTGTCTCTTACCTTATTGATATGGCTAAGACTTCTAAAACTATATTAAATAAAAGTGGGGACAGTGGACACCCTTGTCTTGTTTCTGATTTCAGTGGAAAAGCCGCCAGTTTTTCCCCATTTAGTAATATGTTGACTGTATGCTTGTTATAAATAGCCTTTATTATATTGATATTTGTTCCTTCTATTCCCAGTCTCTGTAGGACTTTTATCATAAAGGGATGTTGGATTTTGTCAAATGCTTTCTCTGTGACTAATGAGATGATCATATGATTTTTGTTCTTCAAACCATTTATATAATGTATTACACTTACAGATTTGCATATATTCAACAATCCCTGCATCTCTGGGATAAAGCCTACTAGGTCAGGGTGAATGATCTTTCTGATATATTCTTGTATTCTGTTTGCCAATATTTTGTTGTGAATTTTTGCATCTATGTTCATGAGGGAGATTGGTCTGTAATTTTCTTTTTTTGTTCTATCTTTGCCTGGTTTTGGTATCAGGGTGATGCTGGCTTCATAGAAGGGTTTTGGTAGAATTCCTTCTTTTTCTATTTCATGGAAAAACTTAAGAAGCAATGGTGTTAGCTCTTCCTTGAAGGTCTGTAAAAATTCAGCAGTGAATCTATCTGGGCCTGGGCTTTTTTTAGTTGGGAGATTTTTGATAACTCTTTGGATCTCCATTCTTGTAATAGGTCTATATAAGTGATTAATCTCGTCTTGATTTAATTTAGGTAGGTCATATAAATCAAGGAAATCATCCATTTCTTTCAGATTTTCATACTTTGTGGAGTGTATGCTTTTATATGATGTCCCTGTGATTTTTTTTAAATTTCTCTGGCATCTGTTGTAATGTTACCTTTTTCATCTCTAATTTTATTAATTTGTGTATCTTCTCTCTTTCTTTTGGTCAAATTTACTAAGGGTTTATCAATCTTGTTTATCCTTTCAAAGAACCAACTCTTTGTTTCATTGATTCTTTGGATTGCTTTTTTGTTGTTGTTGTTGTTGTTTCTATTTCATTAATTTCTGCCCTAATCTTTATTATTTCTTCCTGTCTACTGATTTTTGGTTTGCCTTGTTCTTCTTTTCCCAAGGCTTTAAGGTGAAGCATTAGGTCATTTACTTGCAACCTTTATAATTTCTTTTTTTTTTAATTTTTGGTTTATTTTTATTTATTTATTTGAGAGTGACAGACAGAGAACGAGGCAGAGAGAGAGAATGGGCATGCCAGGGCTTCCAGCCACTACAGACGAATTCCAGATGTGTGCGCCCCCTTGTGCATCTGGCTAACGTGGGTCCTGGGGAATCGAGCCTCGAACCGGGGTCCTTAGGCTTCACAGGTAAGTGCTTAACTGCTAAGCCATCTCTCCAGCCCCCTTTATAATTTCTTAACATAGGCACTTAAAGCTATAAATTTACCTCTTAGAACTGCCTTCATTGTGTCCCAGAGATTTTGGTATGTTGTGTTCTCATTATCGTTTGATTCTATAAATTTTATGAGTTCCTTCTTGATTTCATCATAGACCCATTCATCATTTAGTAGTGTATTGTTCAGTTTCCATGATTTTGTGTATGCTCTATAGCTTTTCTTGCTATTGATTTACAGTTTGATTCCATTGTGGCCAGATAGAATGTAAGGAATTATTTCAGTTCAGTTTCCATGATTTTGTGTATGCGCTATAGCTTTTCTTGCTATTGATTTGCAGTTTGATTCCATTGTGGTCATATAAAATGTAAGGATTTATTTCAATTTTCCTGAATTTGTTAAGATTTGCTTTGCGTCCTAATATAGGGTCTATTTTAGAGAATGTTGGCACTGCCTCTGCATATGATTAAACAGTTTTGTTTTTTGAGAAAGCATCTTTGATTTAGAAACAAAATAGAGGGGACCCAGTTGTTTTACAATGTGGACCTACCTCAGTTAAACAGTTGGGTGCTATTTACTAAGTCTGTCAGTTAAATTGGAAAAATGTAATCAAACAGTGAGATGTGACTCCACCTGAAACTTGAAATTGTCATTTATGTTTACTTAATAATACTTTTATTTATTTTGTGCCTTTTATGTTGAACCCTCACACATTTTTAACCACCAGAATAGAATTAAGTATGTTCTCTTGCAAGTGGGAAGCCCAGCTGACCATGACAATACCCAGCCAACTACTACAGTGCATTAGGATTCCAACTGCTGTCTTGGGAAAAGGAAAAAAAAAAAATGTGTCCAGGGTCAAATTTAACATTTTACAAATAATAAATCCCAAACTTTCTTATGCATTTATAGCTATCATTTTATTTTCTGTTTCAATGAGGGGGCGGCCAAAAAAGAATCACGACTACTTTTACATTGCTTTTTCAGCGATTCATACCCCTCTTCCTCTGGCGTGTTTTCTAAGAGCTTCTTTCATAAGCAGCAATGGACCAGTGTTGGTTCTAGCTCCAGATGTATGTGGCAGAGGTGCTAAGGACCATGGGCAAGCTCACAGCTGGCAGGAGGCTTGTGCTCCGGCACAGCCCCAGGGGTTCTGGAAATTAGGAAAGTTTTCCAATGAGTAAGAAAATAAGATAGGAGATCAATGACTTTCCATGCTTTTCTATTTGGCAGTTTACAGTTCTAGACTTTTCCTACTCTACTGTGGCAATCTTTTTTACCTTAATTTTTTTGGAGGTAACACAATATTTTGGAGTCTTAAGAATTTGATTTTATACCAATAAAAAATAAAAGTTAGGGATCTTTCCTGTAGTATATAGTTTTACTATTTTAAGGGGGTCTCTGGATTTTATAAGAGAAACAACATTCCTTAGTGGCAAAACTTTGAAAGTTGACTCGCAGCTTTTCTTTTTTTATTTTTCCCTTTTTCCTTTTTTTCCTTCTTTCTTTCTTTTTGTTTCTGATGCAGGATCTCAAATAAGGAAAAAATAGAAAAAACACATGATTGTAGTTAACTGTTTTTAATGTTTTAGCTTCCATCAGGTTGATAGTAAGCTATATTTTGTAAGAGAATCATCCTTGGGTATGCTGCATTTTAAGTTCCGTGATGTTGCACTTTGTCCATAATAATAAATGCCCTGCAATTGGCTTGCCGGGAAGTGCTTTGTTTTAGCCTCACAGGAGTACTTGGGGCAGGTGATTAAATTTATATAGGTACCTCAAGAAAAGAACCTGTGTATGCTGCATTTTATTTCTTTAGCTTTTACATGTAGCATTTTGTTTATTTTGTTTAGATATATGTTTTTGGACCCCAATAGACTGTTGAAAGAAAACTTAAAGTTATTATCCTTTTTTTAATTTTTAATTTAACTGCAATATATGGTTCAAAGGTCGCCCTACTTTACTGCTTTCCCTAAGCACACCTGAGGAAAAGATACTGTGCTTCTCAGTAGACAGTGCCGTTGGGATCCTCTCTGTCCATGCTGCTTCCCTCACCCCTTCCCCATGCCACCCAGGGGTGGGGACCTTGCTTCTAAGCCCCAAGCTCAAAGTCGTGGCACCTTAGCTTGTTGACACAGACCTCGCGGCTTGCCATGAGTAAGTAGCATGACCCCACAGGTACAGCTGCGGGAGGCCCCTGGTCAGTCTGCCCCAGAGGTGTAGCCTCGACTTTCTTTCTCGGCACTCCCCTGCGCTGACCCGGTGGGGTGGTCCTCATGGACAAGACCACTGGTGAAGAAAGCTAACCGCTGAGACACTGAGCAATTCTTGTCATGTTTAAGCTTAGCTGGGTCTTTTCAAGTTTGTTTTCACAGCTACTAGGTTAAATAGTTTGCACTATTTTTGCAATAAATTCATGGAAAACCTAACAGTTACTTGTTTTTGTTTCTCACTGTATGTATATAAACTAATACTGAAACTTTGGCATAGTGGTTTTTCACCTCCTTACATAGCCCCTAACATGCACAGAATGCTGTAAGTCTGATGAAGATGATGTGAATGATATTTTATAAAGTAATTTTGTATGGTGGTGATTTTGTTTTGCCTCATAGTATGTCAGCAAAAAAATAAAACTCCTCATATTTACAACTGAAAAAAAAATATTTACTTTGTGTCCTTATATATGCTCTATTTTAGAGAATGTTCCATGTGCTGCTGAAAAGAATGTATATTCTGCAGCATTTGGATGAAATGTCCTATATATATCTGTTAGGTCCATTCCTTCTATGACCTCATTTAGTCCAGATGCCTCTGTTTATTTTTTCCCGGGATGACCTATCAATTGATGAAAGTTGGGTGTTGAAATCACCCACTACCACTATGTTTGGTGTTATCTGTGACCTTAGTTATTTTTTTTAAATATTTTTATTTATTTATTTGAGAATGACAGACAGAGAGAGAAAGAGGCAGAGAGAGAGAGACAGAGAATGGGTGCACCAGGGCCTCCAGCCACTGCAAACGAACTCCAGATGCGTGTGCCCCCTTGTGCATCTGGCTAACGTGGGTCCTGGGGAATTGAGCTTCGAACCGGGGTCCTTAGGCTTCTCAGGCAAGCGCTTAACCACTAAGCCATCTCTCCAGCCCGTGTGACCTTAGTTCTAATAGTGTTTGTTTGATGAATTTGGGAGCCCTCAGGTTAGGTGCATATATTTTTAGGATTGTAAAGTCCTCCTGTTGGAGTGTGCCATTAATCAATATAAAGTGACCTTCCTTATATTTCTTGCCTAATGTTAGACTGAAGTCTACCTTGTCAGATATTAGGATAGTAAACCCTGCTTGTTTTCTAGGCCCATTTGCTTGAAACACCATTTTCCAACCTTTCACCCTAAGATAATGTCCGTCCTTTGTAGAAAGGTGAGTTTCTTGGAGACAACAAATTGTAGGATCCTGCTTTTTAACCCAGTCTGCAAACCTATGTCTTCTGATTGGGGCATTGAGGCCATTGATATTAAGAGATATTATTGAAAGGTGTGTATTTATGTTTGCATTTTTTTTTTTTTTGTGGTTCTGCTTCTACCTATGCTCTCTTGTGTTAACTAGTATTTGAGTATTGCTTGTTTTTTCCAGGTTCCTTATATGTCTGCTTTTTCTTCTCTTCAGCATGGAGGATTATTTCACGTATTTTCTGTAGAGCTGATTTTGTCTTCAAATACTCCTTTAGCCTGCTTTTGTCATGGAATGTCCTTATTTCTCTGTCTATTTGAATGGATAGTTTTGCAGGATAAAGTAACCTTGGTTGACAGTTGTTATCTTTCAGAATTTGGCATACATCACTCCAAGCCCTTCTGGCTTTTAATTTGTGTTGAGTAATCTGCTGTAATCCTGATAGGCTTGCCTTTGTAGGTAACTTGATTTTTCTCTCTAACTGCTTTCAATATTTTTTTCTTTGGATTGTGTGTTTGGCAGTTTGACTATAATATGGTGATGAGATTTTCATTCCAGGTTTTGTCTGGCTGGTGTTCTAAAGGGTTCCTGTAACTGCATTGTCACCTCTTTCCCAATTTGGGGGAACTTTTCTTCTATGATTTTGTTGAGGATGCCTACTATGCCTTTGGAGTCAAATTCTTCTCCTTTTACTATGCCCTGAATTCTTATGTTTAATCTTTTCATAGTTCCCCAAATATCTTGAGATTCCCATTCAAACTTTTCTATAAGTTTGTCTTTCTCTTTGTGGAACTGTATAAGATCTGCCACCTGGTCTTCTAGCTTAGATATTCTGTCCTCTCCTTCATCCATTCTACTGATGAAATTTTCTACAGAGTTTTTTATTTCATTAACTCTGTTCTTCATTGCTAGTAATTCTGACTGGTTTTTGTTTATTATTTCTATTTCCTTATTTATGTCTTGTATTGATTTCTTTATTTAGTTAAATTGGTGTCTTGTGTCTTCTTCGATTCCTTTGATTTCCTCTTTGACTTCTTTGAACATATTTACAATCATTCTTTTGAAATCTTTCTCATGCATTTCCTCTAACTTGCTCTCACTGGAGGTCATTATTTTTTGGTGGATTTATATTGTCTTGATTTTTGGTGTTTCTTGTGTTATAATGTATATATTTTTGCATCTTGGATTAAGTTAATGCTTAGATTTTCTAGTTAGCTGGGTATTCTTATCTGTATCAATTGATCTGATGTTATATATCTTCAGTGTAGGAGATTAAGATGTTAGGTGTGGCTCTTAGCACTCTCAGAGTATCTAGAAAAGTGCCCTACGGGCTGAGTTTGCCTGCTATGGGAGTATTCAAGTAGGCTAAGTGGAACAAAATACAGGTAGGTTCTAAAAATTAACTAAACACTGAACACATTCAATCAAAAACAGCCCCGAGTATTTATGTAAGAGAAGGTATTAAAACAACCAAATCCTCTATCAACAAAGAGTAACCTCTGGTTTCTGGTTTCTGGTCTGTTGAGGGTTCCAAGTCAGCTTGTGACCAAGTGAGACCCTTCCCTGGTGCAATCCCAGTTACCTTTTTGGATGATTTTGGTTTCAGTCAAGTAAGCTGGCTGGGTCACTGTTCTGTTTTCTGGAGCTGGGCACTGGATTTTCTTGTGGGGTAAACCAAGCCTGGCAACTGTGGCCCCACAGATCAGCACTGCCACTGCTGGACCCACCACTGCTGCTGAAGCTCCCACTGCTGGACCCACCATTGCTGCTGAAGCTGCTGCTGCTGGACCTGCTGCTGCTGCTGCAGATGCTGGAGCTGCTGCTGCTACTGCTGGATACACTGCTGCTGGATCCAATGTTGCTGGTGCTGTAGCCACTGCTGTTGCTGCTGCAGCCCAGCCAGAGCCATGGCTTCCACTGCTACTTTTGCTGCCAGAGCTGCAGCCACAGCTGCCGGAGCCGCATTGGCCTGCCTGTGTAGACTCTGGATGCTCTTGATCTCTCCTACTTCTCTGCTGCCGTTTTAATTTCTTGTGCACCTCACTTTTTAGTAAAAATGTGCATTTTGCTGGGTTTTCTTTGGCTTTTTCTCCCCTAGGCTGCTTTGTCGTGGTTCCTATGCCGCCATCTTAACTGGAAGTCCAGCTTCTTGTATTTTGATGGGCCTTTTTTTTGAAAGAGTGGGGAAGTTTTCTTCCATTATTTGGTTGAATAAGTTCTCCAGGCCTTTGGTTTGAATTTCTTCTCCTTCTGGTATTCCCATGATCTGAATTTTAGGACTTTTGAGTGTATCCCACATTCCCCTCATGTTCTGTTCATAGAAAAATTTGAACTTATGCTTTTTTGCACTCCTGAACTGTTTCTTGTGTTTTGTCTTCCAGATCTGAGTTTCTATCCTCCATATGGCTGACTCTATTCCTGAGAGCCTCTATGGAGTTTTGGGCTTGCTCAATTAGGTTTGCATTTTCTACTACTTTTCTCTGCATTGTTTCTACTCCTCTGTCAAGTTCTCCTTTCATATCATTTTTTGATTTTCTTGATGCTTCTTGGAATGCCTCCTTGCATTGCTTTAGGTCTTCATTTAGCATAGCCAGCTGGTTTTTTAGGTCCTTTTTTTTTTTTTCTTTCCTTTATATCCTTTAACTGTGTTAGGACCCCTTCTATTTTCTTATCTATTTGGTCTAGTCTAGTGATGGCAGCATCCACATGATTATCAGTCCTTTGATGGTTTTGTTCAAGTTCTACCAATAGCTTGATCAGGATTGCATTGCTCAGAACTTCATTTTGGGGCTCTGATCCTATAGTCTCTTTTATGCTTTGATTAGAACCATCCATTGCAGGACTGAGAGATCTTACTGGATTTGCTTGTATTTTATTTTTTTATGTTGTTTCTTTTGCAATGTGGTCTGCCCATTGCAGTGTGGGAGAAGGGAGAATGGGACTGTGGTTGCAATGTGTGGGGGAGGTGGTGCAGCTTTGCAGGGAAGGAGACAGGTGCAGGGGTGGGGGAGTAGACTATCTTGATCTGAAGTCAAGCAGAGACAGGTCGCCAGGTCACATGGCATCAGGGCACAGCAGCAAGGGTCAAAAGTCATGTTGGGGTGGAGCAGATCATGTCTGAATTCACAGAGGCAGGAGCTAAGCAAAGAGTGTCAAAGTGGTGCAGGGCAGGGGTGAAGCAGAGCAGCTCAGGTGCAAAGTAGCAGGGGGACAGGGTGGGGGCTGGGGGTGGAGAAATGCTGAGTGTGTGGTAAGTTGAGTGGGTGTGTGGGGGCGGGGCTGGGGTGGAGCACAGTGGAGTTTGTTGAAAGTTTCCTGGGGGCAGAGCAGGGTGCATCAGAGCAGGTCTGTATTTGAGGAGGGAGGGCACCAAGCAGAGTACAGAAGTTGGGAAGTTGTGTGGTGGCAGGGCAGTGTGGAGCAGAATTGATCTAAATTCGCACAGGGCAGGGGCAGAGCAGAGAGCAGTGGGTCAGAAGTCGCCTATGGGTAGGCCAAGCAGGGTGGATCCGAAGCAGCTGGGGCAGGGTGGGGCCAAGCAGAGCTGTTGAAGTGGGGGTGGGGGTGTGGAGTAGAGCTTTTCCCAAGTTGAGGCAGATGGGGCAGGGCTGAGCAGGACCGAAGTGGGGGCCTAGCAGGGCTCTGAAGACATGTGGGTGTTGGGGGGCATCTCTGAATGTGCAGTGGGGGTGTTGTGGATTCCTGCAATCGCCTGTGCCTGGAGGCGAAGGAGGAACTACTGGCCTGGGTCTCCTTGCCTGTAGCCTGATTTTGGGACTCTGGCTTGGGCAGCTACTTGGGGGGATTGAGAGACTGGTGGGTTACCCAAGAGTGTGGGAATCAGCAGATTTTCTGTTTTGGCCCTCTGCAACTTCCCGCTGGCAATCTATTAGAGATTGCTCTGGCCTAAAAGTCCCAGTGACCCCTTAATTACTTGTCTCTTCTTCCTGGGAGTTGCCCTGTGGCTAGGTGGATGCAGTCTTATCTGGAGCTTCACCTGTGGTATCTTAAACAATATGTACTCACTGTTTATATATGGATTTCTTTTCTTTGACTTTTTGTATTTATTTTATTTATTTAAGGTGGAGACACAGAAAGAGGCAAATGCAGAATGAGAGAGAAAATGGACACACCAGGTCTTTCAGCCACTGAAAATGAAATCTGGAAGCATGCACCACCTTATGCATCTGGCTTAAGAGAGTTCTGGGGAATTGACCCTGGTTGGTTCACCTTTCCAGGCAAGTGTCTTAACTCCTAAACCTTCCCTCCAGCCCAAGATGGATTTCTTGATCACTGAAAATTGATGGATCTTGTTTTCTAATCCAGCCTATTACCCTATGGGTTTAGATTGAGGAGATGAATTTGTTGGTGTTTGAAGTTACAGTTGAGAAATGTGAACTCATCACTGTCATATAGAATACTTAATTGCTAAGTCATGTCTCCAGCCCTCAGTTTTATTTCCCATTGGGGTTTTCTTCAGTGTCTTCCTCTGCTTACTGAATTCCATTTTTATTTCTGGGTTTGATTTTGTTATGGTCTTTTTGGAATTCATTCTTGTATTTGATCATGTTCTCTTTGAGTTCCTTATTCTGTGTATAAAGTGGTTTTTGTTGATTTATATCTCCTTAATTCATACATTTGTTCAATACACCATGACCATAATCCCCTCCCACCTCCAAAAGATTCCAAATGTTGAATCCCATCTTTTTTTCAAGTAGTTTCTCTTCTATTTTGTTACCAACTTTTTCCTCCAGTTATGAAGGTCTTGTGTGGGTAGAGTCAGCTACAGTGAGGGTATGAATATCAAGGCTGCCTTGTGTATGGAAGACAGCATTATAAGTCCTCTCCCCCTGAGAGTGCTTATATTCTCTCTTCTCCCTCTTCCACAAAGGTCTCTAGCCTTGGAGAGTGTGATAAAGATGTTCCACTTAGTGCTGAATACTCCACTGTTACTTCTCAATACTTCAGTGTGTTCTGAATCACTTCCATGGTCATCAACATCTGAAAAAGAATCTTTGGCAGCCAAAAGTGAGAGTAGCATTAATATATGGGTATAAATTAGGTAATTAGGTCACTTTTTGGTGAGCATAACATATCAAGTTAGCAAAACAAGAGTATACTCCCCCCCACTTAGGAATTATGATCTCATCCATCTCCTTTTGATTAGGTTTTTAGTACCAGTCTGGAATTGTTTCCCTTGGACCTGGTCTGAAATATAATCAAAGAGCAGTTTATTTCCCCTAAAACAGACATATTACTATTTCATTAGTTAGCATATTTTGCCTGGCTGGCCTGCCATAAAACTTGCAGAGCCCACTGATGATTAATAACATAGATGACTTTTCTCCCCCAACAGGCTACATAGCTCTCTCCAGCATCAAGACTGCTAGTCAACAGGAAGGATCAGTATCAGTTTAGCTCAAGCTTGGTTGCTCAGTGATCTGAAGCCCAGGCATGTGTTGTCCTCAGCCAATGGTTTTACAAAATACTTCCAGTGAGGAATCAAGAGCCTTGACACTCGTCTGTAATGTCATTAGGCATCTCCCTAGCCAACAACTTGCTGGAAGACATCCACTCCTGGCAATGAGATTTTCCTAATAACAATATATGGCTTCTAGGCATGACATCCAGGAGACTTATGACTAAGCTCTATCTTTTTTAGCATATACATTATTCTCTAGTGAAGACATTGGTTTATATATGTCTTATTTATAACATCTTTAATTTAGATTAACACTCCTCCCATGCCCTCTTCTATTCCATCTCCTTCCTTAGCCCCACTTAGTCCATTTTACCCCCAGTATTGTGCCTCCCCCAATAACATACACAGTGTATCCTCACCCAAAGCCTTCCCCTCTACTCCTTCCTTCATAGACCTTTTTATCTTCCTGGACTTTATTGACATTTAAATTTTTTATGTTATTTTTACTTATTTACTAGAGAGAGAGAGAGAGAAAGAATGAGGCAGAGAGAGAGGGAGGGAGAGTGGCAAGAAGGGAGAGAGATAATGAGTATGCCAGGGCATGCACCACCTTCTGCATCTGGCTTACGTGGGCCTTGGCAATGTGAACCTGGGTCCTTTGGCACTGTGGGCAAGTGCCTTAACTGCTTAGCAATCTCTCCAGCCCTCTACTGACTTTTATCACAACACACATACAAACCTAAACATTTGAAGCTAGGATTTAATATGAGAAACCATAAAACTTTTAACTTTCTGAGCCAGGGTTAACTCAGTATAATCTTTGTGAGATCCATACATTTCCTTATAAATTTCCAAATTTTGTTTTTCTCTAAACCTGAATGAAACTTTGCTGTGTAAAAACATACCACATCTTCATTTTCCATTCATCAGTTTAAGGGCATCTAGGCCATTTCCATTTTCTAGCTCCTTTATTAATTCTACTCAAAGAACTCATTTGCACTTTGATGACTATCATGAGTAAGGAAGACACAGTAATTCCACTTTAAGACAGGAGACATTTACCCACCTATGCCACTCCCAAGTGTATATCCTGAAGACTCCACTTGGCATATAATGGTACTTGCTCAGCCATGTTTGTGGATGCTGTGTGAACAACAGCTTGGAAGTGGATCTGGTCCAGTTGACCTTCAAATAATAGATGGATAATAAAGACATGGTACACGTGCACTATGAATATCAATTTAGTGGTAAGGAAAATACAATTTTTAGAAAATAATGGAAGGACCTGGAATAAACTATATAATGTGAAGTTACCAAGTCTCAGAGAAACAAGCTGTGTGTGTTCTCTCATATGTGGATCCTTACATGGAATACTTTTATTTATTTATTTATTTTTTGGTTCATTTTTTATTTATTTATTTGAGAGCGACAGACATAGAGAGAAAGACAGATAGAGGGAGAGAGAGAGAATGGGCGCGCCAGGGCTTCCAGCCTCTGCAAATGAACTCCAGACGCGTGCACCCCTTGTGCATCTGGCTAACGTGGGACCTGGGGAACCGAGCCTCGAACTGGGGTCCTTAGGCTTCACAGGCGAGCGCTTAACCGCTAAGCCATCTTTCCAGCCTGGAATACTTTTATTTGTCTACAAGTTGTATTAAGCAAATTTAGTCCTGATTAGGGAGATAGATTTGGAGAGAGGGAAGTGAGGGAGGACTATAGGTGTGCATATTAGACACTGCAATACTGTGATACAATAGAGGAGGTAAAAGGCTTAATAGGGACAGGTATAAGGGAGGGATCTTAGAGGATTCACAAAAGTAATGATGATAGATAAGTCCTTCTTGTTTAGTTAATTAAAACATATAACTCTCTTAAACATAGACAAAGCATTATAGGGAATTTGGACAAACCCACCTTGCTAGGATTGTGAAAGATTTACTGTAAAGCAATAGGCTGTTTAAGGTGAATCAATCTCAAGGCCAGCATTGGGCCACCCCAACATGAGTTGTTACACCATGAGGTTCATGAGGCCCTCAAAACAGTGTGGACCACTGCCAAAGTACCACACAGCCATAGTAATTAAACCAGTCTGTTGCTGAGAAAAATACTTGCATATAGATCAATAGAATATAATATATAAATAAACCCACATATCTGTAGCCACTTAGTTTTTTACAAATGTATGAAAAACACATTGAACAAAGAAGATAGCTTCTTTAAAATACAGTTCTGAGAAAATAGGACATCCACCAGTATAAAATGAAATTAGATCAATATATCATACAGTGTGAAAAATCAGCTCAAAAAGGCCAAAGTCTGAATGCAAGATTGGAAATTCTGAAACTGCTTTAGGAAAACAGTGAAAATACTTTAAATAAAGTCATGGTAATGAATTGTCTAAAAAAAAAAAAAAAAGACTCCAGCAGCACAGGTAATAATTAAAATTGAGTTTCATGGAAATAAAAACATTGCGTGCAAGTACTAGCATTGTTAAGGGACAAACTAAAGAATAGGAAAAATTTTGACATTATGCATACATACACATCTCAGTGTTCATATATAGAATCTATAAAAAGTCAAGAAATTTTAAAAATATTCAAACACCCTATCAATAAGTGAGCAGTTGAATGAAAGTTGTTTAAGCAAGAAACACAGCCAATGAATATTTAAAAGTTTTCAACATCCTTAGCCATGAAGGAAATGAAAATTGTAACTGCTTTGCAGAGCTGAAGAATGATGGTTTAGTGATTAAGGCAGTTGCTTGCAAAGCTTGCTAGCCTGGGTCTGATTCTCCAGTGCCCACATAAATCAAGATACACAAGGTGGGATATGCACCTGGAGCACTTAGGCAGTTGCAAGAGTACTTGTAATGCCCATCTAATCTCTGTCTTTCTCTCTCACTTACCTGCTCACTCTCAATTTTGTTCTTCTCTCTCTCTCTTTTTTTTAATTTTGTTGTTGTTCTCTCACTCACTGTTTCTCTCTGAAATTTAAACAAAAAAATAACTGATTTGAGATCCTACCTCACCCCATTCATAATTGCTACCATCATGAAAGAAGGAAATTTCTGGTGAGAATGTGAGATTGTGGGGAAAGAGGATCCTTTAAACCCTGTTATTAAGAATCAAATGTACACTGGGTGTGGTGGTGCACACCATTAATCCCAGCACCAAAGTGGCAGAGATAGTAGGGTTGGTCTGAGTTCAAAGCCAGCCTGGGGGTACTAATTGAGTTCCAGGTCAGCCTTGGCTACAGTGAAATCCTAACTCTAAAAAAGGGGGTGATTAAAGACTGAAGAAATGTACAAACACACCCAGCTAACAAGCTAATATTATAAAACCATAATGTTATCTTTAAGTGATCTGTGCAATGTCATGCATTTTATCAGTTGGTTATCAGCAACGGATGTGCATTGTAGGGAAGAACTATAAAAATAAAGGGCATTCCCTACATCATGCTTGCAGTCATGGCATGTGGGACTTTCCAATCATGGAATGATGCATATATTTTGGATAAATGCTTTTATTGTTTTAAATATTTATTAGTTTTCTATTCAGCAAATACAGGCAGTTTGATACCATTAATAGGCTCATCCATGACCTACCCTTTCCCCATTGGACCCTCCTTTTGAGGTAAATGGGTCGGGCTTGTGGAGTTAGCCCACAGTTATTGGTACAATAAATGTCCCTGCATATTATGACCCAACATGTGGCTCTGACATTCTATTCACACCTTCTTCCATAAAATTTCCCTGAGCCATGTTGGGTTCATTTTTGGTCTGCTTCAGTGATGAGGTGTTGGGGGCCTTTGGGTCTCTGGATATCTGATTTGGTAGCAGTTGATTTTTCTCTGTGTTGATCTCCTTCTCCCTTGTGCTGGTATCTGGTTCATCAGGAAAATAGCACCCTTGCTTGTTTTGCCAATTTTCCTTAGTTTCAGTCAGGGCCTTTTTGAGGTATGATGGGGTGGCTCTCTCCTTAGGATCTGCATGTATCTGAAAAAGAGAAGCAGATTCTCCAACAGAGTGTAAGTTAGCACCTGGACAAATGAGATAACCCTTAATTTTTGTTAAAAGAGAGTTTAATAGGTGTAGGCCCTCTTATAGCCCATGATTGATGGTAGCTTGATAGTGGAGAGTGGGCTTATGTTTGGATAAGATTCTGAGGTGTTTCCCAGCTCCAGCTATGGGTCCCATACCAGTGAGGGGATCGGTTAGCCAAATCAAGAACAGTTGGTTCCCCACCATGCTGTGTGCCACCATTGCACTTGTGTGGGCATCACAATACGCTATTTGCTGCTAAGTAGGTTGGACCATGAGTTGCTTGGAAAGATATTGATCATTTCCCCCAGTCACCCATATAGCACCTTCTGGCACAAGACACACTGACTGTCTGGGGACTGACTCTTTCCTGGCTTCCAGCCATGCAGTTCCATTTTACATGTCAGTCGCATATGGTGTCTTCAGCAATAGGGTCTTACCACTAAACTTTAGTGGGTGAACAAGTACTCTGACAGAAATCTGTCAATCTTTTAGGAAACATTGTAGGTTTCTCTGATCAAAAGCTCATTGTGGGTGATAGCCCCATGCTGGTACTAGGAGTTACAGGTCAGTGCCTACTAAGAAAATGAGGAAAAAGATAACTAATATACAAGAGTTGAGAGAGGGAGTAGGAGGGAGGGAAGATTTAGATTTAAGTTAGACTAGATCCTACCCTCTCCCTTGTCTTATGGTTCAGGTGTTTCCTGTAAGGGCCTGGTGAAGGTTCAGCCAATTGGTCTGCCTTTAAGGAAGTAGAATTTTATGGTACCATTGCTGTTTGGGTCTAGACTAGTGTTTACCACCCGTCTGATGCCCTTCCCTCCCTCCCCATCCATTCCAGTGTCTAGTCCATGAGATGCTTGCTGGGTATGTAAGGTATCTTGGGTAGATTCAGATTAGGTGACGTAGATGAGTGAGACTATGTGGCAATTTTTTAAATCTGTGATTGGGTAAGTTCACTGAGAATGATCTATTCCAGGTTCAACCACTTTTCCTCAAATATCTTTGTGTCATTTTTTTCTTACTGCTGTATAGAATTCCATTGTGTAGATATACCACATTTTCATTATCCATTCTTCTAGTGATGGACATCTGGGTTGATTCTAGCTCTTAGCTATTACGAATTGAGCTGATATAAACATGGTTGAACAAATCTCTCTGGCTTGAGGTTTGAAGGTTTTAGGGTGGATGCCCAGTAAGGTAATAATTGGGTCTGTTGGTATCTCTATGGTCAGCTTTTTAAGGAGTCTCCATATTGCTTTCCAAAGTGGTTGTACCATTCTACATTCACACCAGCAGTGGATAAGTGTTCCTACTTCTCCACATACTTGCCAGCATTTATTTTTGTTTGATTTTTGGATGTTTGCTATCCTTATTGGGGTAAGGTGGAATCTCATAGTTGTTTTAACATGCATTTCTCTGATGATTAGGGATGATGAACATTTACTTTTTTTTCTTTTTTTTTAAATTTAATTTATTGGTTTTCTTTTCAGCAAATATAGGCAGTTTGGTACCATTGTTCAGGCTCATCCATGATATACCCCCTCTCATTGTACCCTCCTTGTTGATGTAAATGGGTCGTGCATTGTGGAGTTAGCCCACAGTTATTGGTACAATAAATGTCTCTGCATATCATGACCCAACATGTGTCTCTGACATTTTTCCGCCCCCTCTTCCACAATATTTCCTGAGCCATGTTGGGTTCATTTTTGGTCTGCTTCAGTGCTGAAGTGTTGGGGGCCTCTGACGCTCTGGCTCTCTGATTTGGTAGGAGTTGATTTTTCTCTGTGTTGGTCTCCTTCTCCTTTGGGCTGGTATCCGGTTCATCAGGAAAACATCACCCTTGCTTGTTTTGCCAATTGTCCTTAGTTTCAGTCGGCCCCCTTTTGAGGTATGTCAGGGCAGCCCTCTCCTTAGGTTCTGCATCTATCTGAAAAAGAGAAGCAGATTCTCCAACGGAGAGTAAGTTAGCACCCGGAAAATTGAGATAACACTTACTTTTTTGATAGAGAGTTGGATAGGTGTAGGCCCTCTGGTACCCCATGATTGATGGTAGCTTGATATTGTGATGGTAGCTTGATATTGGAGAGTGGGCTTATGTTTGGGTATGGTTCTGACTTGTTTCTCAGCTCCAGCTATGGGTCTCGTACCACTGAGGGGATCACTTAGCCAAATCAAGAGCAGTTGGCTTCTCACCATGGCTGTGTACCACTATTGCACTTGTGTGGGCATCACACCAGGTTATTTGTTGCTAATTAGGTTAGACAATGAGTTGCTTGGACAGATATTCGTCATTTCCCCCAGTCGCCCATGTAGCACCTTCTGGCACTAGACATGCTGATTCTCTGGGGACTGACTCTTTCCTGGCTTCCAGCCATGCCATTCCATTTTACGTGTCACCTGTGTATGGTGTCTTCAGCAATAGGGTCTTACCACTGACTTTTGGTGGGTCACTAAGTACACTGACAGAAGTCTGTCATTGTTTTGGGAAACCTTGTAGGTTTCTCTAATCAAAACCTCATTGTGGATGGTAGCCCCAAGCTGGAAATGGGGTTTACAGGTCAGTGCCCACTAGAAATTGAGGAAAAACATAACTAATATACAAGAGTTAGGAGAGAGAGAGAGGGTAGAGGGGGAGAAGGAGGGAGGGAAGATGTAGAAAATTTAGGTTAGTCTTGATCCTACCATCTCCAGTGTCTTGTGGTTCAGGTGTTTCCTGTAAGGGTCTAGTGAAAGTTCAGCCATTTTGTCTGCCTTTTATGAAGTAGAATTTTATGGTACCATTGCAGTTTGGGTCCATTTTACTGTTTTCCACCCTTTGATGCCCTCCCCGCCCTCCCCATCCATCCTATTGTCTAGTCCATGAGGTGCTTGCTGGGTATGTAAGATATCTTGGGTAGATTCAGGTTAGGTATTGTAGATGAGTGTGACTATGTGTCGATTTTTTTTCTGTGATTGGGTAAGTTCACTGAGAATGATCTGTTCCAGGTTCAACAATTTTTCCTCAAATTTCTTTGTGTCATTTTTTCTTACTGCTGTATAAAATTTCATTGTGTAGATATATCACATCTTAGTTATCCATTCTTCTAATGATGGACATCTGGGTTGATTCCAGCTTTTGGCTATTATGAATTGAGCCGCTACAAACATGGTTGAGCAAATCTCTCTGGCCTGTGGTTTGAAGGTTTTAGGGTAGATGCCCAGTAAGGGTATAACTGGGTCTGTTGGTATCTCTATAGTCAGCTTTTTCAGGAGTCTCCATATTGCTTTCCTAAGTGGTTGTACCATCCTACATTCCCACCAACAGTGAATGAATGTTTCTGCTTCTCCACATCCTTGCCAGCATTTATTTTCATTTGATTTTTTGATGTTGGCTATCCTTATTGGGGTAAGATGGAACCTCATAGTTGTTTTAATTGGCATTTCTCTGATGACTAGGTATGATGAACATTTTCTTAAGTGTGTGTTTGCTATTTGTATATCTTGCTCTGTGAATTGCCTGATCAACTATGCTCCCCATTTTTTGAGTGGGGTATTTATCTTCTTATTGTTTAGAATTTTGAGTTCTTTGTAGATTCTAGAGATTAGGCCTCTATCAGTTGGATAACCCGCAAATATTTTCTCCCATTCTGTGTGTATTATATTGGCTTTGTTTATTATATGCTTGTCTGTAAACAAACTCTTCAGCTTCATATGATCCCATTGGTTGAGTGACTGCTTAAGAACTTGAGCAACTGGGGTTTTGTTCAGGAAGTCTTTTTCCATTCCTATATCATGAAAATTACTTCCTAAATTTTCTTCCAGTTGTATTCAAGTTTCTGGTCCTATGTTGAGGTCTTTTATCCATTTGGATTTGAGTGTAGTGCATGGTGAAATGTGTGGATCAAGTTTTAGTTTCCTGCATGTAGTTATCCATTTTGTCCAGCACCATTTGTTTGAAGATGTGGTCTTTTTTCCAGCCTATATTGTTCGGGCCTTTGTCGAATATCAAGTAGTTATAGTTCCTTGACCTAAAATCTGGGTCCTCAAGTCTATTCCATTGGTCTATTCTCCTGTCTTAATGCCAGTACCATGCTGTTTTTATTACTATGGCTTTTTAGTATAGTTTTAGATCAGGTATGGTGATGCCACCAGTGGTATTTCTTTTGCTGAGGATATGTTTGGATATGCAAGGCCTTCTGTTTTTCCATATGAAATTTGAGATCATTTTTTCTATCTCTGTGACGAACATGGTAGGATTTTAATTGGAATTGCATTAAATCTATATATTGCCTTTGTTTTTTTTTAAATTTTTTATTTATTTATTTGAGAGCGACAGACAGAGAGAGAAAGACAGATAGAGGGAGAGAGAGAATGGGCGCGCCAGGGCCTCCAGCCTCTGCAAACGAACTCCAGACACGTGCGCCCCCTTGTGCATCTGGCTAACGTGGCACCTGGGGAACCGAGCCTCGAACCGGGGTCCTTAGGCTTCACAGGCAAGCGCTTAACCGCTAAGCCATCTCTCCAGCCCTATATATTGCCTTTGGTAGGATTGTCATCTTCACAATGTTAATTCTGCCTAGCTAGGAGCATGGGAGGTCTTTCCATTTTCTCAAGTCCTCTTCAATTTCTTTTTTGAGAGTTTTTATATTTTCATTGTATTTTACTTCCTTGGTTAATGTTATTCCAAGGTATCTTATTTTTTTTGTTGCTATTGAAAATGGGACTATGTCCTTTATTTCTTTTTCTGTACCTTTTTCATTTGCATTCAGAAATGCTACTGATTTTTGTGCATTAATTTTGTATCCTGCTACGTTGCTATAGAAGTTAATCACCTTCAGGAGTTTTGGGATGGAGTCTCTCAGGTCTCTTACATATATAATCATGTCATCAGCAAATAGAGCTAACTTAACTTCTTCCTTCCAAATTGTGTCCCTTTTATTTCCTTCTCCTGTCTTATTGCTTGAGCTAGTACTTCCAGAAGTGTATTGAAAAGCAGAAGTGAGAGAGGACATCTCTGTCTTATTCCTGATCTCAATGGGAATTCCTCCAGTCTCTCTCCATTAAGTATTACTTGGGCCTTTGGGAGCTTTGTATATTGCCTTTATTATGTTAAGATGTGAACCAGCCATGCCGATTCCCTCCAATGTTTTGATCATGAAGTGATGTTGTATCTTGTCAAAGGCCTTTTCTGCATCTGTTGAAATGATCATGTGGTTTTTATTTCCGCATCTGTTGAAATGATCATGTGGTTTTTATGTTTAAGCTTGTTATGCGGTGTATTACATTGACAGATTTTTGTATGTTGAACCATCCTTGGGTTCCTGGGATAAATCCCACTTGGTCAAGGTGGATAATGCTTTTGATGTGTTGTTGGATTCTGATTGCAAGTTTTTTGTTCAGGATCTTTGCATCTATGTTCATTAGGGTAATAGGCCAGTAGTTTTCTTTTCTTGTGGCATCTCTGCCTGGTTTTGGAATTAGGGTGATACTAGCTTCATAAAAGGTGTTGGGTAGCTTTCCCTGTTCTTCAATTGTGTGGCACAGTTTTGGAAAGATTGGTTTGAGTTCTTCCATGACGGTTTGATAAAATTCGGCTGGGAATCCATCTGGTCCTGGACTCTTCTTTTTGGGGAGGTTTTTTTTATTACTTTTTCAATCTCCATGAGTGTGATGGGTTCATTGAGGTGATTAATCTGCTCTGAGTTTAGCTTTGATAGATGGTATGCATCCAGGAATTTATCCATCTCCTCCACATTTTCCAGTTTTGTGGAGTATAGGTTTTTAAATAAGTCTGCCAATTTCACTGATGTCTGTTGTGGTCTCTCCTTTTTCATTTTGAATTTTGTTAATTTCGGTCTCTCCTTTTCTTTGCTTGATCAAATTCGCCAGAGGTTTGTCAATCTTGTTTATTTTTTCAAAGAACCAGCTCTTTGTTTTGTCAATTGCCTTAATTGTTCCTTGGTTTCCAATTCATTAATTTCTGCTCTGATTTTAATTATTTCTTTCCTTCTGGAGCTCTTTGGGTTGGATTTTTCTTGTTTTTTTTCCAGTGCTTTTAAGTGGATGGTTAGGCTATTGATTTGGGATCTTTCTGTCTTTTTTATGAAGGCATTGAGTGCTATGAATTTTCCCCTGTAAGTTTTGGTATGATATGTTCTCATTGTCATTCAAATCCAGGAATTTTGCAATTTCATTTTTTATTTCATCCACTATCCATTTATTGTTTAAGAGTGTGCTGTTCAGCTTCCAGTTGCCGTTGGGATTCTTGTGGTTTTTTTGTTGTTGATTTCTAGGAATATAGCATTATGATCTGATATCATGCAGGGAATTATGTTGATTTTCCTAAATATGTGGACGCAGTATTTGTGACCCAGTATAAGGTCTATTTTAGAGAATGTCCCATGGGCTGCTGAGAAGAATGTGTAGTCTGTGGATTTGGGATGGAATGTTCTGTAGATGTCTGTTAGGTCTAAGTTTTCTATGGTTTTGTTGAGCTCTCTTACTTCCCTGTTGTGTTTCTGTTTGGATGATCTGTCTATTACTGATAATGGTGTGTTGAGTCCCCAGTTATGATGGTGTTGGTGGTTATTTCTGTTTTATTGTCAAGTTTTATGACCTGTAGTGCCCCTGTGTTTGGTGCATACAGATGTATGCTTGTCATATCCTCTTGATGGATTGTTCCCTTGATAAGTAGGAAGTAGCCTTCTTTGTCTTTTTTGATTGTTTTTGGTTTGAAGTCAATTTTATTTGATATTAATATAGCTACACCTGCTTGTTTCATATTACCATTTGCTTGGAATATTGTTTTCCACCCTTTAATCCTGAGAAGGTTTCTGTCTTAATGGTAAGGTGGGTTTCTTGAAGGCAGCAGATTGAGGGGTCTAATTTTTTGAACCACCCTGTTAGCTTGTGTCTCTTGATTGGTGGATTAAGGCCATTAATGTTTAGGGTGATGACTGTGAGATTTGATTTGATCCCTGCCATGTTGTGGTAGTAGAGGTTTGTTGGTGTTTTCATTGTATTTGAAATTTTTTGTATCTACTCTGGGTTTGGTTGTTGTGATCTGCTCATTGAAGGCATTTGTGTTTGGTTATTTGTTTCTTCTCTGTGGAGAATTTCCTGGAATACTTTCTGTCGGTTTGGTTTTGTTTTCATGTAATTGTAAAACTGAGTTTTGTAATGGAAAGTTTTTCTTTCACCATCTATTATAAGGGAGACTTCTGCCAGGTAGAGTAGGTTGGTTTGGAAGCCATAGTTTCTTAGAGTTTAGAGAGTTTCTCTCCAAGCCCTTCTAGTTTCAGGGTTTCCATTGAGAAGTCTGAAGTAATTCTGATGGGGTTTCCTTTGAAAGTGGTGTGCTGTTTTTCCCTAGCTGTTTTTAAGATTTTATCTTTGGTGTCAATGTTTAGAGTCTTTATGATAATCTGTCTTGGGGAGTTTCTCCTTTAGTCTAGTCGGTTAGGAGTTCTGATTGTTTCTTGTATCTTGATGGGCCTTTCTTTTAAGAGACAGGAGAAGTTTTCTTCAATTATTTTGTTAAATAAGTTCTCCATGCCTTTGGTCTGAAATTCTTCTCCTTCTGGTATTCCAATGATTCTGATATTAGGACACTTAAGTGTATCCCATTATTCCCTCATGTTCTGTTCACAGGAAACTTTGAACTTATTGAAAATTTTGGACTCTCGAACTGTTTCTTCCATCCTGTCTTTCAGATCAGAGTTTCTATCCTCCACTTCGCTGAGTCTATTCTTGAGAGGCTCTAGCGAGTTTTGGACTTGTTCAATTAAGTTTGCAATTTCTACTACTTTCCTATGTATCACTTCCATCGCTCTGTCCAGCTCCCTTTTCACCTCATTTTCTGATTTTCTTGATGATTTTTGGAATTCCTCCTTGCATTTCTTTATGTTTTCATTTAGTGTGGCCAACTGATTTTTAACATCCTCTTTTTTATTCACTCTCCCTCAACTCTCTTATCTCTCTTTGAATTTCTTCCAGTGTCTTATCATATTGCTCTAGCTTAGTGTTGGTAGCATCCACACAATTATCTGTCCTTTGTAGCTTTCCTGAAAGTTCTAGCCGTAGGTTGGTCAGGGTTGCATTGCTCATAGCTTCCTCTTGATGTTCTGATCCTAAACACACTTGTATGTTTTGGTTAGATGTAATCCTTGTTGGACTGGGTGATCTGTCTGGATTTTCTTGCATTTTATTTTTCATGTTATTTCTTTTTCACTGTGGTCTACCCATGTCAGTGTATGGGCAGGTAGGTGGGTGGAGCATCCTGGGCTCTAACTCAATGAGAATTTAAGGCAGCCTGGGGCATTTGCCAGCATCCTGGGTTTTTGCCCTTTCTTTCCAAAGCCGCCTATCTATTGCCTGATAAGGGTGCCAAAGTTGCCTGAATTCTCACTCAGTAATGCACCAAAGCTGCCTGCCTTCAAGCTTAAAAGGGGACTGAGATAGCAAGCCCTGAAGCTGCCCAATCTCTGGCTGGGAACACTGGGAACTGCAAACAGTCTGCGCTCTCCCACCTCAGTGGAGTGAGGGATGGGTGGCAACAGACAGGTAGGGATGGCACCTGAACTGGCACTAGTGACTCAGTGTGGGCTTGTGTGGCCCTTGATGTGGGACTGGGCCTGCTGCAAGTAAAATTGTAGTGCAGAGGCAGCTGATGTGGGCACAGGATCGGGACACTTCAGAGGCTGGCTGGCAGGCAAGTGATTGGAGCACAGCAGCGGGGTGTCTGGCAGCCACCTAATCACAGCAGAGGTGGCCCCCATGGGTGTGTGAACTGAGCACAGCATGGCGGGCCAGTGTGCGTGATCAGAGCACAATGGCTGTGGTCCCCGCATGATCAGCACAGTGGGCTGGCGTGCGTGCGATCGGAGCATAGCCGCTTGGGGATGGGGCACAGCAGCTGTATGGAGATCCCCTGAGAGGGGATCTGTGATTCCCTGTTTTTCCCCACTCTGTGCCCTCCCACTGGCAAGAAGACCCTGATAAACCCTTAATTTCTTGCCTTTCTTTCCCTGGTATCTGCGGCACAGCTAGGCGGTCGCCATCTTGGCCGGAAGTTGCCGATGAACATTTTCTTAAGTGTGTGTTTGCCAGTTATATTTCTTCCTCTGTGAACTGCCTGCTCAGCTCTTTGCCCCATTTTGTGAGTGGTGTGTTTATCTTCTTACTGTTTAGACTTTTGAGTTCTTTGTAGATTCTAGAGATTAGGCCTCTATCAGTTGGATAACCCACAAATATTTTCTCCCAATCTGTGTGTAATGTATTGGTTATGCTTATTGTATGACTGTCTATAATGAAACTCTTCAGCTTCATGTCATCCCATTGGTTGAGTGACTGTTTAAGATTGTGAGCTACTGGGGTTTTGTTCAGGAAGTCTTTTTCCATTTCTATTCAACCTCCCTTGTGTTCCTGGGATGAATCCCACTTGGTCCAGGTGGAGGATGCTTTTGATGTGTTGTTAGATTCAGTTTGTCAGGATTTTGTTCAGGATCTTTGCATCTAAGTTTATTAGGGAAATAGGCCGGTAGTTTTCTTTTCTTGTGGCATCTCTGCCTGGTTTTGGAATTAGGGTGATACTAGCTTCATAAAAGGCGTTGGGTAGCTTTCCCTGTTCTTCAATTGTGTGGCACAGTTTTAGGAAGATTGGTTTGATTTTTTCCATGAAGGTTTGATAGAGTTCAGCTGAGAAGCCATCTGGTCCTGGACTCTTCTTTTTGGGGAGGTTTTTTTAATTACTTTTTCAATCTCCATGAGTGTAATGGGTTCATTGAGGTGATTGAGCTGCTCTGAGTTAGCTTTGATAGATGGTAGGCATCCAGAAATTTATCCATCTCCTCCACATTTTCCAGTTTTGTGGAGTAGAGGTTTTTGAAATAAGTACTGATGATTCTCCCAATTTCACTTATGTTTGTTGTGATCTCTCCTTTTTCATTTGAATTCTCTTAATTTGAAGCTTCTCCGTTTTTTGCTTGATCAAATTGCCCAGGAGTTGGTCAATCTTGTTTATTTTTTCAACGAACCAGCTCTTTGTTTTGTCAATTGTCTTAATTGTTTCCAATTCATTAATTTCTACTCTGATTTTAATTATTTCCTTCCTTCTGGAGCTCTATGGGTCGGATTTTTCTTGTTTTTTCCAGTGCCTTTAGGTTGATGGTTAGGTTATTGATTTAGGATCTTTCTGTCTTTTTTATGAAGGCATTGAGTGCTATGAATTTTCCCCTGAGGACTGCATTCATTGTGTCCCATATGTATTGATATGATGTGTTCTCATTTTCATTCAATTCCAGGAATCTTGCAATTTCATTTTTTATTTCATCCACTATCAATTTATTGCTTAATAGTGTGCTTTTCAGTTTCCAGGTGCCATTGGGATTCTTGATGGTTCTTTTGTTGTTGATTTCTAGCAATATATCATTGTGATCTGATATCATTCAGGGAAATATGTCAATTTTCCTAAATTTGTGGAGGCAGTCTTTGTGACCCATTATATATTTTAAATAATGTTCCATAGGCTACTGAGAAGAATGTGTAGTCTGTGGATTTGTGGTGGAATATTCTGTAGATGTCCATTAGGTCTAAGGGATCAATGGTTTTGTTGAGCTATTTTACTTCCCTGTTGGGTTTCTGTTTGGATGATCTACTACTGATAATGGTATATTGAATTCCCCAGCTATGATGGTCTTGGTAGTTATTTCTGTATTATTGTCAAGTAGGTTTTGTTTTATGAACTGTGGTGTCCCTGTGTTTGGTGAAAGACAGATTTATGATTGTAATATCCTCTTGATGGATCATTCCCTTGATAAGTAGGAAGTAGCCTTCTTTGTCTTTTTTGATTGTTTTTGGTTTGAGGTCTATTTTATCCTATGTTAATATAGCTACACCTGGTTGTTTCTTATTCCCATTTGCTTGGAATATTGTTTTCCACACATTCACCCTAAGGAGGTGTCTGTCTTTAGTGGTGAGGTGGGTTTCTTGAAGGCAACAGATTGTGGGGTCTAATGTTTTGATCCATCCTGTTAGCTTATGTCTCTTGATGGGTGAATTAAGGCCATTAGTATTTAGGGTAATGACTGTGAGATTTGATTTGATCCCTACCATATTGTGATGGTAGATGTGTGTTGGTGTTTTCATGGGCATTGTAGTCTTTTGTGCCTACTCTGAGTTTCGTTATTGTGATCTGCTTCTTGTAGGTATTTGAGTTTGGTTATTTGTTTCTCCTTTGTGGAGAATTTCCTGGAATACTCTCTGTAGGTTAGGTTTTGTGTTCATATAATTGTAATGCTGAGTTATGTCATGGAAAGTTTTTCTTTCACCATCTATTATAAGGGAGACTTTTGCTGGGTAGAGTAATTTGGGTTGGAAGCCATAGGTTCTTAGACTTTGGAGTGTTTCTTTCCAGGCCCTTCTAGCTTTCAGCGTTTCTATTAAGAAGTCTGAAGTAATTCTGATGGGGTTTCCTTTGAAGGTGGTGTACTGTTTTTCCCTAGCTGCTTTTAGGATTTTCTCCTTGGTGTCAATTTTTAGAGTGTTAATGATAATATGTCTTGGAGAGTTTCTCCTTTGGTCCAGTCTGTTTCGAGTTCTCTTGGCTTCTTGTATCTTGATGGGCCTTTCTTTTAAGAGACTGGGGAAGTTTTCTTCAATTATTTTGTTAAATAAGTTCTCCATGCCTTTGGTCTGAAATTCTTCTCCTTCTGGTATTCCAAATATTCTGATATTAGGACGTTTAAGTGTATCACACAATTCCCTCATGTTCTGTCCCCAGGATCTTTTGAACTTACTGAAATTTTTGAACTCTTGAACTGTTTCTTCCATCTTGTCTCCCAGACCAGAGTTTCTATCCTTCACTTTGCTGACTCTATTCTTGGGAGCCTCTAGAGAGTTTTAGACTTGTTCAATTAAGTTTGCATTTTCCATTACTTTTCTATGCATCATTTCCATCACTCTGTCAAGCTCCCTTTTCACATCATTTTCTGATTTTCTTAATGATTCTTGGAATTCATCCTTGTATTTCTTTATGTCTTCAGTTAGTATGGCCAGCTGATTTTTAAGGTCCTCTTTTTTTTCACTCTCCCTCAAATCTTTTAGCCCTCTTTGAAGTCCTTCCAATCTCTTATGAATTTATTCTAGCTTAGTGATGGTAGCATCCACATGATTGTCGGTCTTTTGTTGCTTTCCTAAAAGTTCTAACAGTAGATTGGTCAGGATTGCATTGCTCACAGCTTCAATTTGATGTTCTAATCCTAATGACTCTTCTATGTTTTGGTTCAATGTATTATTCATTGTAGGACTGGGTAACCTTACTGGATTTTCTTTTATTTGATTTTTCATGTTATTTCTTTTGTGCTGTGGTCTGCCCATGACAGTGTATGGGCACGTAGGTGGGTGGATCAGCCTGGGCTCTATCCCAATGGGAATCTGAGGCAGTCTGGGGCAGTTGCCAAGCAGCCTGGGCTTTGGCTCCCACTTGCCAAAGCCGCCTATCTAGTGCCTGACAGGGATGCCAGTTGCCTGAATTCTCAAGCTGTAATGCACCAAAGCTGCCTGTGTTCGAGCTTGGAGGTGGACTGAGGTGCCAAGCCCTGAAGCTCTGGCTGGGAATACTGGGACGTGGAAACTGTCTGTGCTCTCCTACCACAAGAGAATGGGGGTTGGCACCTGAGCTGGCGCAAGTGAGAGACACAATCTGGGCTTGTGTGGCAGTTACTGTGGGACTGGGCTCTCTGAATATGCAGTGGCAGGAGCAGTAATGTGGGCAAATGTGCAGAGCAGTTTAAGCTTTTGCACTTAGGGATGGACTGGTGCATGATCAGAGCACGGCAGCTGCGGTGGTGGGGCAGGGTGTGGCGGTGGCATGGGAGGGGTGGTTGACCCACCCCTGAGGGGATCCGCGATTCCCTATTCTCCCCCCCACCCAGCCCTCCCACTGACAAGTAGACACAGAAAACCCTTAAGGTCTTGCCTTTCTTTCCCCAGGTTTTGCAGCACAGCTAGGCGGTTGCCATCTTGGCCAGAAGTCTGGGTAAATGCTTTGCTGAAGAACCTGAAGATGGAGATGTAGTGAGTATGAACCAGAAAGGACAAGAAAATGATAAGTATGATATCCTCAACATTTGGCATTTCCTCTGTGGTCTTGATCTGAAGATGAAAATAGGACAGTTTTCCCCACATTTTTCACATGATCAAAGGTTGTATTTATCTGAAGGCATGCCAGAGTGGGCCACAGGAAGTAGTCAGGTGGGTTGGCCAGCTGTAGTGCTTTATTCTAGGTATTAATAACCACGTTTTCATGGCATGTGTGTCTCCTCATCATATATTGATTCCTAGATACATTTTGAAAATTTTTAAATATTTGAGAAAAACTGTAATTTCCATGAATTTGTTCCCATATGCTTATAATAAAGACATTATACAATAGATCAAAATCACTATAATCATCAAGCACTAAAAATAAATTTTTCATGTTCTAATGTGGTAAAATTATCTGGTTTTAGAGGAGTCCTTTAGAGCTATTTCCCTGAAACATATATGAATTCCTAGATCCTGCCTTAGGTGTGCACTGTACCATGCTGTCCTGGGCTCAGGAAATCCCACCAGAAGGGACAAGCTGCCTGCTGCTTCAATTGTTATTGGTGCCCCCCAAAAATGAGATTTCTAATGAGACAGGCAACTGTATGCAAGAAAAAAAAATACCTACCTCAGATTGATTTTATCTTCTATAACACATGTGGGGATTTCAAGGGTCCTGGAAGGAAATTCAAGAGAAAAAAATCAGCCAGGCTTGGGAACACATGCTTTTCATCCCAGCACTGTGATACAGAACACTAAAACCCTTGATTGTAAGAAACAAAACTTGATCTCCATTTTTAAGTGTAATTTGTATATACCTTGTGGATAAGAGATACACTTTCTAGAGGAAAATTTATTGAATTACTGAAAAAATACACACCCTATAACTTCAACACATTGTTTTAACTTAAACTGATTCCAGATCAATTGCTGAGAGTATTTTCTCATGAAAAACATTTTAAGAACTAAACATTATTAATCTCCAGAGTGGAATTGATCACATGGTGTTAATGCACCTATTTTTATAGGTCTTCAGTATGCCCAAGGTCCCATCCATTCTTGAGTCCTTCCTCACCCATCCCATTTCTAGCAGGTCCCTGCTAAAGAGTACATGTACAGACTTTGTGTTTGCACTGGCATGCACACAGTAGAACAGGACTATGGATGGCTGTATTTCCTGTTGTCATTTAGTCTCACAAGGTAGGGAGGGAAAGGTACAAAGATGAAAACTGAAGTTGTACCAATCAGAGACTGTCATGAATGTGCTCTTGATAACCCATGGGCTGATGTCAGTGTTTGAATCATAGAGGTTTATAATGGGAGAAGAATTTGGAAACTGATTTTATGTGCTAGGGGAGTTACAGGTGGAAATAATTATTAATACAATTAGAACTAGCTAAAAGTTTTATCTGTGAATTATTTCATTTCAGCATATGCTTTTAAGCTTTTAATTAGCAATCTTTTTTTTTTTTTCATAAAGATGATTTTCCAAAATCAAGATCTCTTCACACCATGCTTCCCTTTCTCTTTCTGATTCCTCCCTCCACTGAATCTCTTTTCTTCCACACTAGGCTCCCTTATTTTTCAGTGTCATCACTTCTCCTTCTTTGTGCCGTGCTTGTGTAGGTTAGTGTCAGCCACTGTGAGGTAATAAGTACCATGGCCAAATATCATGGAATATGCGGTGAAAGGATTGTGAGAGCTACAAGTTGGGACATTATTCACAGACCTACTGCCTTTTCCCCATAACTGATGGCTTCCCCCACAATTCATGACCCACAATCCCCATGGGGATGACCTGCATCCCCAGCAAGGAAGGTCCCTTTGGAAGGGAGCAGGAAGGAAGGAAAGGAAGATACCAACATGTGCTGTTTACATACTGAGTATGTCCATAACTAATAAAAGAGTAAATGAATAAATACCATGACCTTTTTGTTTCTGGAAGACAGTATTGAAAGCAGTCCTCCCCTTCCTTGGGCTATTATTTCTTTCCCACCACCTTTTCTGGACCCTGACCCTGGAGGGTGAGATATAAATGTCTTAGTGTTGGGCACTTCCCTGTCTCTGCTCAGCACTTTGATGTGTTTTGAGTGTCTGTAGTGGTCACCACAATCCAAAAGTGAAAGCTTCACTAACTATAGGCATAAAGATATATCTATTTAATTTGACAACATGACTAGTTTCTCACCACACAGAGTTTATGACCTTCACAGTTAGGGATTTTGATTCATCTTTCAATGTCAGGCATGAATTCTTTCCCACAAGGTTGGGCTAAAATCTATTCAGGGAGTATTTGATTCCTGCACATCAAACATGCCTGCATTGCACCAGTTGGTGTATTTTGTCTAGATAGCCAGGCATGAAACTGGCAGTGTCCATCAGTGGTTAATACTGTTGATGATTATTTTTTCCCCTCAAACAAGCTGCATAGCCAAAGCATGTTTTAATACTGTTCTATATGATGGTATGATGAAGTTGTCAGTGGCATAGTTACAGTGTCAAAAATGGGATTGAAACAAATAGGAACAGTTATTTTTAATGCCAGTGGATAATGAAAGAAAAAAAGCAATTGAACATAATGCTCTATTATAAAGGAAATCATAAAATTGTAGCTATTCAAATGACACTATCGTGTTAAGTATACAATCCAAATGCTATCACTAGTTATATATTTACTAGTGGCTAAATACTAAATTACCATTTTTTTTCCACTTTCTACTCTCTGGCCATCTTTTATGTGAGAAATAAACTGAAAATGATGGATGACATATATCCTATGTAAAATTATGGTATTTGTCACTCAAGCATGAAAGCCTGAGTTCATATCTCCAGTGTCAATAAACAGACAAGAGTGGTGGCCACATGGGAGAGGTGAAAACAGTAGGAGCCTAGGATTTGGTGTCTGACTAGTCTAGCGAAATTTTTGAGCTCCAAATAATGTAATGTACACTATCTCAAGAAATTGGGTGGAGTATTTGAGAAGGCCACCAATGCTGACTCTACACAGCAAATCCCTACACATGTAGGTCCATGCACACACAGGAAGAAACATGTAAAACACACATACATATGTCTATATGTGCACACACATGCATCACATATACACACCTGCACACAACAAAAAGAAATAAAGGTATCTTCATCATTGTACATATTCAATATAAAAAGATATTCTTCAAATTTATCTTATGAGCAAATATATTTACAATTAAACATTATCATAAATCATAGCCAAATTTCCATCCTATAGGTAAGAGTACAGACTTCTTGTCTCCCCACAGGTAATCTTTATTCCTTGGAAATTTGGTAACTGATTTTTTTCGACCTAATTTCTCAATAATGCCTTGAATAAATTATAAAGATAAAAAATTATGGAGGCAAAATTTAATAAAATGCATAGAAGCTATCTATGTCCTCTCAAAACTAATTAGCAAAACCCTGTACAAGGTGATGATGTACAGCTTTGGGGGACAATTATGTTCTGGTTCTAGTTACATTCATAGAATTATTATCATTTAATGATGGAGGTGGAAGATTTGAATGTCCCTACTGTGAATATTTCATACAGAGCTCCACCTAGAGACAGAGAGTACACTGTGTGAGCTTTCACACTAACCTTGGAATGTGCAGTCTTCAAATTTGTACATATAACATTTAGAGTTTATGAATTATCCAGTTTAACCTATTATTTCATTTTTATTGAGGCAAGAATTCACTCTAGCCAAGACCTACATGGAAATCACTGTGTAACTCCAGGCTGGCCTCATGCTCTCAGTGGTCTTCCAACCTCTGCCTTCCAAGTGAGTGATTTAAGGTATGAGGTGCCACACCTAACAGTTAAGAATTTTATTATGACTCTGAATGTGTTGAGGAAAGGAATATTAAGATAAATAAACTATTTCATATATGTGTGATAAGAGAAAATAACAATGGTCCCAAGGTGTCCTTCACCATACATGTGAGGTCAATTACTTTTGAGTCATGTCTTCAGGATAATCCACTTATGTTGCTGTCAATGCAAACAAAGAAGGCACAGTTTTCTATCATGCTGGACACACTTATGTGAGACATCAGTGACACATGAAAATGGGAGCTGTACTGATGAGTCTTTGCTCTCTGCCTCAGACATGGAGCAGTGTGAAGTGTCCAGATGATCAATATGCCAATGTAGAGCAAACCCACTGCCTGCAGAAATCTGTGACCTATCTGGCTTATGAAGACCCCTTGGGGATGGTTCTGGCCTGTCTGACCCTGGGCTTTTCTGAACACACAGCTGCTGTTCTTGGGGTCTTTATGAAGTACCAAGACACTCCCATTGTGAAGGCCAATAACCTCACCCTCATCTACACCCTGCTCATCTCCCTCAACTGCTGTTTCCTCTGTTCCTTGCTCTTCATTGGATGTCCCAACTCTGTCATCTGCGTCCTGCAGCAGATCACATTTGGTGTTCCCTTCACTGTGGCTGTCTCCACTGTCTTGGCAAAAACAGCTATTGTGGTCCTGGACTTCAAGGTCACCGCTCCAGGAAGTATGAGGGGGATGCTGGTATCTGGGACACCTAATGTCATCATTCCCGCCTGCACCCTGATCCAACTTATTCTCTGTGCAGTGTGGCTGGGAATCTCTCCTCCCTTCATTGACACAGATGCACACTCTGAACATGGACACATCATCATCATCTGTAACAAGCACTCAGTCACTGCCTTCTACTGCATCCTGGGATACCTGGGATCTCTGGCCATAGTGAGCTTCACTGTGGCTTTCTTGGCCAGGAACTTGCCTGACACCTTCAGTGAAGCCAAGTTCCTGATCTTCAGAATGCTGGTGTTCTGCAGTGTGTGGGTCACCTTCCTCCCTGTCTACCAAAGCAGCCAAGGGAAATTCATGGTGCCTGTGGGAGTCTTTTCAGTCTTGGCTTCCAGTGCTGGGCTGTTAGGCTGCAGTTTTTTTCCCAAGTGCTACTTTAGTTTCCTAAGACCAGATTCTCTTCACAAGATCACATATAAAAACAATTCTTGGAACTATATCTTTCCTTACAATATAAACTAAGGTTACTATATAGACTGAAGACATCGTAGCATTATTTTTTTTTTAAACAAAATGTGTTTTTTCACCCACACAATTGAGTTTCACTTGTTCCCAATGATAGTTGTGTATAATATGAGTGGTATAACATGAGTTAGTTAGACAACTCAAATCTTGTATCAGAAAGACATTGCTTAGCCGGGCATGGTGGCACACGCTTTTAATCCCAGCCCTCAGGAGGCAGAGGTAGGAGGATCACTGTGAGTTAAAGGCCACTCTAAGACTACATAGTGAATTTCAGGTCAGCCTGGGCTAGTGTGAGACCCTACCTTGAAAAACCCCCAAAGCAAGACAAAACAAAACAAAAAAAGAAAGACAATGCTTGAAAAGGAGTTCTAAAGAAGAATGTTACACAAGGGTCATGACCTACCCATGCACCTGAAGTTGGGCTCAGTCTCCCTGGGTTCCCATAGGATGATAAAGATATTGATATCTATTGAGATAGAATATGGTATGACATGATATGAGGGCTTGGATTCTGAAAATCTTATTATGATTGTGCACTTTATTCAATGAGAAATGTACACTCCTGAAATCTTGAAACCATGGGGATATGAATTCCTTGTTAAAATGATCCTATTGCTGAAAATTGTTCTTTTATTGACTAACCATCATAAATAGCATGTGTAGGTATGAAAGTGTCACGAACAAAATTCTTGCATTTGCTTACATGTTTGTTTACATAGGATAGTAATGGAATGTGTGTGTGTGTGTGTGTGTGTGTGTGTGTGTGTGTGTGTGTGAGAGAGAGAGAGAGAGAGAGAGAGAGAGAGAGAGAGAGAGAGAGAGAGAGACTTGGGATATTATAAACATTACCCAGTATCAGTGGCTAAGTTTTGAGGTCATTTCTCTCCCAAGGGTCCTTGGGAGGAAACCTACTTCTCAATGTGAGACAGTGTTGAGGTCAAGTTATTTAGAGGTGTACCATAGTGAGTTGTAGTAAATATTCCTCCCTCACTCTACATTCCCATCTCACCTTGAGGTTTGCGCTCACATGTATTCCCATTATTTTTTTAATGTAATTTATTAGTTTTCTTTTCCGCAAATACAGGCAGTTTGGTACCATTGTTTAGGCTTATCCATGAACTACCCCTCCCAATGGACCCTCCTTGTTGATGTAAATGAGTCGTGCATTGTGGAGTTACCCCACAGTTATTGGTATGATAAATGTCTCTGCATATCATGACCCAACATGTGACTAACATTCTTTCCACCCCTCTTCCGCAAAATTTCCCTGAGCCATGTTGGGTTCATTTTTGGTCTGCTTCAGTGCTGAGGTGTTGGGGGCCTGTGAGACTCTGGCTCTCTGATTTGGTAGGAGTTGATTTTTCTCTGTGTTGGTCTCCATCCCCTTTGGGCTGGTATCCGGTTCATCAGGAAAACATCACCCTTGCTTGTTTTGCCAATTATCCTTAGTTTCAGTTGGGCCACGTTAGAGGTATGTTGGAGCAGCTCTCTCCTTAGGGTCTCCATCTATCTTAAAAAGAGAAGCATATTTTCCAACAGAGAGTAAGTTAACACCCAGAAAATTGATATAACACTTACTTTTTTGATAGAGAGCTTAATAGGTGTAGGCCCTCTTGTACCCCATGATTGATGGTAGCTTGATATTGGAGAGTGGGCTTATGTTTGGGTATGGTTCTGACTTGTTTCTCAGCTCCAGCTATGGGTCTCGTACCACTGAGGGGGTCAGTTAGCCAAATCAAGAGCAGTTGGTTCCCCACCATGGCTGTGTGCCAGTATTGCACTTGTGTGGGCATCACATCAGGTTATTTGTTGCTAATTAGGTTAGACCATGAGTTGCTTGGACAGATATTGGTCATTTCCCCCAGTCACCAATGTAGCACCTTCTGGCACTAACACGCTGACCGTTTGGGGACTGACTCTCTCCTGGCTTCCAGCCATACCATTCCATTTTACGTGTCAGCTGCATATGGAGTCTTCAGCAATAGGGTCTTACCACTGACCTTTGGTGGGTCACCAAGTACTCTGACAGAAGTCTGTCATTGTTTTGGGAAACCTTGTAGGTTTCTTTGATCAAATTCGACAAAGGCCCAAACAATATAGGCTGGAAAAAAGATAGCATCTTCAACAAATGGTGCTGGACAAACTGGATAACCACATGCAGGAAACTAAAATTTGATCCACACATTTCACCATGCACTACACTCAAATCCAAATGGATCAAAGACCACAACATAAGACTAGAAACTCAAATACTATTGGAAGAAAATTTAGGAAGTACTTTCCATGATATAGGAATGGAAAAAGACTTCCTGAACAAAACCCCAGTGGCTCAAGTTCTTAAACAGTCACTCAACCAATGGGATCATATGAAGCTGAAGAGTTTCTTTACAGACAAACATATAATAAGCAAAGCCAATAGATTACCCACAGAATGGGAGAAAATATTTGCAGGTTATTCAACTGATAGAGGCCTAATCTCTAGAATCTACAAAGAACTCAAAATTCTAAACAATAAGAAGACAAATACCCCACTCAAAAAATGGGGCACAGAGTTGAACAGGCAATTCACAGAGCAAGATATACAAATGGCAAACACATACTTAAGAAAATGTTCATCATCTTTAATCAATGCAAATTAAAACAACTATGAGATTCCACCTTACCCCAATAAGGATAGCCAACATCAAAAAATCAAATGAAAATAAATGCTGGCGAGGATGTGGAGAAGCAGAAACACTCATTCACTGTTAGTGGGAATGTAGGATGATACACCCACTTTGGAAAGCAATATGGAGACTCCTGAAAAAACTGACTATAGAGATACCAACAGACCCAGTTATACCCTTACTGGGCATCTACCCTAAAACCTTCAAACCACAGGCCAGAGAGATTTGCTCAACCATGTTTGTAGCGGCTCAATTCATAATAGCTAAAAGCTGGAATCAACCCAGATGTCCATCATTAGAAGAATGGATAACTAAGATGTGGTATATCTACACAATGGAATTCTATACAGCAGTAAGAAAAAATGACACAAAGAAATTTGAGGAAAAATGGCTGAACCTGGGATAGATCATTCTCAGTGAACTTATCCAATCACAGAAAAAAAATCGACACATAGTCTCACTCATCTACAATACCTAACCAGAATCTACCCAAGATACCTTACATACCCAGCAAGCACCTCATGGACTAGACAATAGGATGGATGGGGAGGGAGGGGAGGGCATCAAAGGGTGGAAAACAGTAATCTGGACCCAAACAGCAATGGTACCATAAAATTCTACTTCCTAAAAGGCAGACCAAATGGCTGAACCTTCACTAGGCCCTTACAGGAAACACCTGAACCACAAGACACTGGAGAGGGTAGGATCAAGACTAACCTAGATCTTCTACATATTCCCTCCCACCCTCTCCCCCTCTCCCCTCTTTCTCTCTCCTCTCTAACTCTTATATATTAGTTATGTTTTTCCTCAGTTTCTTAGTGGGCCCTGACCTGGAACCCCCACTACCAGCTTGGGGCTACCATCCATTATTATGATAACCTTCATTGTGAGTTCTACAGCCACATGCAATGGACTAGGAAATACTATTGGGGCATTTTGACTCTCAAACTTCTCAATAGCTTTTATAATGCAAAATAGATTTCAAATGTGAGAGTGAGGAAGGTTTGGGGATTCTGGAGAGGTTCCACAATATATGAACACAAATTTGGAGTCCTGTCTATTTTTAACAAAGAATTGGTAAAGATGAACTCAAGCAAGATAAATTATATATTATTGTTGTATGGAAAATAAAAAATTTGGGGCTTTATTTAAGAAATATTATGATCTAACATGAAGGCTAGAGCAGAGCTGTAGTCACATGGGTAGTAGGAAGCATGCCTTCATGTGGAAAACACTGTTTAGTTTATCATCTAAGAAAAATGAATTTTTTAGGGAAAGACTGGAATATACCCACACACATGTGGAGGGGAACTCATAAAGCCTGTTTAAATAGATAACAAGGCTTTCAAGAAAAGACTAGAGTGGAGGCACAGCACATGGAGAGTACCTAGGATCTTAAATAGGGAGACTTAGAAGATACAGACATAGTATCTATCTTATGTTTCCCCATGGAAGAAAGGTAAGAGGGAAAATGATAGGAGTTAAGGAAGAATAATAGAGTAAGAATATGAAAGTAGAGGCCAAGAAATTTAGGTGAGAAATCTTAAAGAGGAAAGGGAGTTGTACTCAAGGTTATCCCAAGTTTAGAGACACAGGTAACAGGCCTAGAGTTAGTGAAAGCATCTACACAGTAAGTCTGGAGTATAAGGAAAATAGAGACATGGTAGATTTAGAGAGCAGAGGAAAATAATACATGCATTAACGTGAGAAATTATCCCACACTAAAAAGTAGAGGCAAGCCAAAAAATTCCTCCAGACTAAGAAACAGTGTTGTATTCTCCAGACTGAGGGGAGGTAGAGGCCAGGCTCACATTTATTCTCCTGGCCTGAGTAAGGAGAGGCAGGCAGAGATAGAATACAGAGAAGATCACAGCCTTTATAGTATGGAAAATGTATTCCTTTGTCAGATTGAGGTATGCAAGGGGACAGCCTGATTGGTTTGTAGATGAGGAGGAAGGACCCTGGGGCCAGCCCTCCTGGACTGTCTACCTAGGGAGCATGCTAGACTATGAGCAGCAGGGGTGGACACTACAGATCAGTTCAATGAAACACAAGTTCTTTTCCCTTCAAGAGTTCCATTCTGTGCCAGAGCAAAGTGGCAGGTAGGGTGGCATCTCCTCGGTCTCTCTGGTCCTGAATTTCTAAGTGAAACTGTCTCAAAGAAACAAAATTTCTCTTATCTCCCTACAAGAGGATAGAACTAGCTATGACAATGAGAAAGTATTCGGGAACCCAGAGCATTCACCAGGATATAAATTAGGTCTGCTACTTGCTACTGATGATGTTATTTTGGGACAAGATGCACCATCTCTGTTGAGTGTCGTGAGACTTAATATGTAGGCAGTGGCCCATGAAGAAAAACTTGCTGTGAGTACTAGCCTTGGAGAAACATTACAATCTGGGCTTTGAATATCAGAATCAAGGTAAATTCAAAAAGGTGAATCACCATCTCAACTTATTCCCACCTTAATACTGTTTTACAGTTCCTGCAGGGACCCACTGGAGTTTCAGTGTAATGACATATGAGCCGTAGTCAACCCTGTTCTGGATTTAAGAAACTACACATATAAATTAAATATTTGAGACAATTTCAATGACAACAGTGCAAAGCTAATTCAATGTAGTGTATTAATTGGTCTAGCATTCAAGGAACACTGGATTAAACCCCAATGTCACAAAACAAATTAAAAAATGCATCCTAGATAGTTTAAACAGTGTGGTAGTTTGAATTTATAACCCTCAACACAGTTAAATGTTTCATTACATATTGTTCGATTTTGAGCCACCTGCAGGAAGAGGTGTCACTGTGGGTGGATCCTGGTTTCCAGCCCTAAGGTTTTACTGGAGTCCAGTGTGAGATCCAGCATAAGGTATGCACAGTAATTTCTACCTTGGTTCCTTATAGTTTGCCTGTCAGTTTTGCTCTTGCTTTTGTTGATACTGGTGGTTTTTCACTTTCACCACTAAGCAACATCCCCTGTATGGGTCAGCTGGAAATAAATCACTTCCTACAACCAACTGTGTCTGGTTTGCAGGTTCCACCACTAGTGTGGAGCCAAGTACAAAATACAGTAATAACATTATGTGAGAGTTCCTACTTGCTTGAGGGAAACTCAGTATATATGACTTACGTTATGAAGAGAGAAACATCAAACAAAAGAGAAAAAAGTAATTAATATTTGCTATACTTAAAAGAAAACAATGATTTTTCAAAAACAAAATGGAATTTTATCTGTGAATATCAAACAAAGCAAAACCACATATAACCCAGTATTAACCATCTGAACCATCTTTACCATCTTTACATGTGCACTTCCTTGTCATTTACCCACTGTGAGGCCATCACACATCTGTCTCCAGAAATAACTCATCTGTCCAAGTGAAACTCTGCATGGATAAAAGCAAGTATAACCACTGCCCATTCTTCCACTATAGGGTATTTAGTGGTTGCACTGGTACACTGTGATATTCCTGTTGGTTGCTATGTTGCTATAATAATGATTTGTGATGGCTCAGCTGGGAATGTTGACATTACCATGGGGCACTGTGGTACACAGTGTTACATGGTGAGGTAATTTTCTTCAGGTGTCCTCCATAAACTAAGGTGTTCTGAATGCTAGGTTCCCAACTGATGGAAATTTGGAAATTAATGCCTTCTGGAGGGAGTGTATTGTTAGGGGTGGGCTTATGGGTTTTACAGCCAGTTTCCCCTTGTCAGTGTTTGGCACACACTCCTGTTGCTATTGTCCAACTCATGTTGGTCAGGGGGTAATGTCCACCCTATGCTTATACCATTGTTTTCCCTGCCATCATGGAGCTTCTCCCTTGAGCCTGAAAGCCAAAGTAAACCTCTTTTTTTTTTTTCCATAAGCTGGTCTTGGTTGGGTGATTTCTATCAGCAATGCAAATCTGACTGCAACAGATGTCACAGTGTGATTTGTGATGTCTGTCACTCTCTGTCAGTTGGGAATTATTGTGTCACAGTTGACTTTTGTGTTGACATAGAGGAACATTGTGAGATTACATCAAGACCTGTTGCAGTGCCAGCATGCTGTGGAGTAGAACACTAGGGTATTCATGTTCTTTGACGGTAATTGTGATTTCACTGGGAGAGTTATGATGTCCCAGTGTGAAAATACATATCATTTGAGGACTGTACTGCAACACTGGGCATTTTGTTGTCACAGTCGGTTATTTTGAAGGAACATTTGGCACAATGAATGTAACAATGTGGCATCATAATGTGAAAGTGAGCAATTATAATGTTATAGTCCTGTACAGTGATGGCACAGTTATTTTGTTAAGTCATGTTAGGGTACTGAGATATCACAGAGAGGAACCATGACATCATTTTTGGATATTGTGTTGTCATATTGGGGCTGTCCAATGTCATGCAGTATCAGACTTCCATATGATGATGTCACTGTTGTGCACTTCGATGTAGCAGTAGGTTATTGTGATGTAACAGTATGGAAACTGACACCACATTTGGGCATTTTGATACCACTAGTGGTACTTGTGATGTTCCAGTTAGAAGTCTGTTGGGAGCTATGAACCAAACCTCGGCGATGTTGACAGAAACCGCCATATAGCAAGTTAAGTTTCTATTTCTTCATCTAATGATCTATTACCAGAAATGAAGGGGACATTACACCTGGGTGATAGCCTCTCCTGGTGCTGCCAGTAATTGATGAAGAAACAAAGAAATTACATTTAACCAGTAACCTTGTGATCTCTGGCCTGATTATGATTCCTTCCTCCAACAACCCTATAAAACCTATGTGAAAAATAAACTTCAAGACCTTGACAAATATCTAGCTTGGTCTCCTTCTTGTGTCTGTTTGCCTCCCCCATTCATGTTAGCTTCTCCCCGAGTCCTTGTTCAACTCCCCGCTGGCTGGGGCAAGTGGCGCCCGAACGTGGGGCCTGGGGTACGAAGAAAAAACCTGAGACTTCCGGTTAAGATGGCGGCATAGGTACCATGCCAAAGCAGCCTGGGGGGAAAAAAGACCAAAAAACCTCAGCAAAATACACACTTTTACTAAAAAGTGAGGTGTATAGGAAACTGAAGTGGCAGCAGAGAAGTAGGAGAGATCCAGAGCCCGCACAGGCCGGCAAAAGCGGTCCGGGCAGCTCCGCCAACCTCCGCGCCAACCTCGGCCGCAGACTCGGCTCCAGCTGCAGGAAAAGCCAGGTACAGGAGCTTCCCCCTCACACCGCACTCTCCGCAACTCAGAACACGTGAAGGAAGAGCGGCAGTGAGCAGTGGAGGAGCAGACCGGGAGGTAGAACATGTGGAGCAGCGAAAGAACCAGAGCAGCTGCGGCTCCCTCCCCTCCCCCACCACCTGAGCCCAGCTCCAGTGAACAGAACAGCGTCCCGGGACCCGGCCACGCCAACTTGAGCCGACAGCGGGACCCAAGCAGGAGCAGAGTTCGGCAGTAACATCGGCAGCTCCGGAACCGGTACCAGCAGCAGACCCAGGAGCGTCAGCAGCGGCGGACCCAGGAGCGGCAACAACAGCAGACCCAGAAACAGCAGCAGTTCCAGCAGTGGGGGTGCTGATCTGCCAGGCCACAGTTGCCAGGCTTGGTTTGCCCCGCAGGAAAAGCCAGTGCCCAGCTCCAGAAATCAGAACAGCAGCCCGACGACCCAGGGAGCAACTTGACTGAGGCCAAAATCATCCAAGGTAACTGGGTTTGCACCAGGGAAGGGTCTCACTTGGTCACAAGCTGACTGGGATCCCTCAACAGACCAGAAATCTTAACCTCTGTGTTGATAGAGGATCTGGTTATTATAATAACTACTCTGGCATACATACTTGGGGCTGTTTTTGACTGAATGTGTACAGTGTTTAGTTAACTTTTAGAATCTACCGGTATTTTATTCCACTCAGCCTACTTAAACACTCCCATAGCAGGGAAACTCAACCCCTAGGAGCACCTTTGGAGATACTCTGAGAGTCTTAAGAGCCACATCTAACACCTTAAGCTCCTACCCTGAAAATATATAACATCAAATCAATTGATACAGCTAAGAATACCCAGCTAGCTAGAAAATCCAAGCATTAACTTAATCCAAGATGCAAAACTATATACATTATAACACAAGAAACACTAAAAAGCAAGATGATATGAATCCACCTAAAAATATTAATGCATCAGAAATGACCTCCAGTGAGAACGAGTTAGAGGAAATGCCTGAAAAAGATTTCAAAAGAATGATTGTAAATATGTTCAAAGAAGTCAGAGAACAAATCAAATGAGTCAAAGAGGAACTTAAAGAGGAAATCAAAGGAATCAAAGAAGATGCAGGAGACCAATTTCATGAAATAAAGAAGGCAATACAAGACATAAATAAGGAAATAGAAATAATAAAGAAAAACCAGTCAGAATTACTAGCAATGAAGAACACAGTTAATGAAATAAAAATCTCTGTAGAAAATCTCACCAGTAGAATGGATGAAGGAGAGGACAGAATAACTAAGCTAGAAGACCAGGTGGCAGATCTAATACAGGCCAACAAAGAGAAAGAAAAATTTATAGAAAAGTATGAGTGGGAATTTCAAGATATTCGGGACACTATGAAAAGATCAAATATTAGAATTCAGGGCATAGTAGAAGGAGAAGAATTCTAATTCAAAGGCATAGTAGGTGTCTTCAACAAAATCATAGAAGAAAATTTCCCCCAAATTGGGAAAGAGGTGCCAATACAGATACAGGAAGCCTTTAGAACCCCAGCCAGACAAAACCTGGAAAAAACCTCTCCTCGCCATATTATAATCAAACTTCCAAACACACACAACAAAGAAAAAATATTGAAAGCAGCAAGAGAGAAAAATCAAGTTACCTGCAAAAGCAAGCCCATCAGGATTACAGCAGATTATTCAACACAAACTTTTAAAGCCAGAAGGGCTTGGGGTGATATATTCCAAGTTCTGAAAGATAACAACTGTCAACCAAGGTTACTTTATCCTGCAAGGCTATCCATTCAAATAGACGGAGAAATAAGGATATTCCATGACAAAAGCAGGTTAAAGGAGTATTTGAAGACAAAACCAGCTCTACAGAAAATATTTGATAGAATCCTCCATGCTGAAGAAAAGAAAAGCACTCATATAAGGAACCTAGAAAAAACAAGCAATACTCAAATACTAGTTAACAGAAGAGAGCACAGGTAGAACCAGAACCACAAAAAATAAAAAATGGCAAACATAAATATACACCTTTCAATAATATCTCTTAATATCAATGGCCTCAATGCCCCAACGAAAAGACATAGATTTGCAGACTGGGTTAAAAAGCAGGATCCTACAATTTGTTGTCTCCAAGAAACTCACCTTTCTACAAAGGATAGACATTACCTTAGGGTGAAAGGTTGGAAGACGGTGTTTCAAGCAAATGGGCCTAGAAAACAAGCAGGGGTTGCTATCCTAATATCGGACAGGGTAGACTTTAGTCCAACGTTAGTCAAGAAAGATAAGGAAGGTCACTTTATATTGATTAAGGGCACACTCCAACAGGAGGACATTACAATCCTAAACATATATGCACCTAACATGGGGGCTCCCAAATTCATCAAACAAACACTATCAGAACTAAGGTCACAGATAACACCAAACACAGTGGTGGTGGGTGACTTTAACACCCCACTCTCATCAATTGACAGGTCATCCCGGGAAAAAATGAACAGAGAGGCATCTGGACTAAATGAGGTCATAGAAGGAATGGACTTAACAGATATATACAGGACATTTCATCCAAAGGCTGCAGAATATACATTCTTTTCAGCAGCACATGGAACATTCTCTAAAATAGACCATATATTAGGACACAAAGCAAATCTTAACAAATTCAGGAAAATTGAAATAATTCCTTGCATTCTATCTGACCACAGTGGAATTAAACTACAAATCAGTAGCAAGAAAGGCTATAGAGCATACACAAAATCATGGAAACTAAACAATACTCTACTAAATGATGAATGGGTCAATGAAGAAATCAAGAAGGAAATCAAAAACTTTATAGAGTCAAATGATAATGAGAGCACAACATACCAAAATCTCTGGGACACAATGAAGGCAGTTCTAAGAGGTAAATTTATAGCCTTAAGTGCCTATATTAAGAAATTAGAAAGGTTGGAAGTAAACGACCTAATGCTTTGCCTTAAAGCCTTGGTAAAAGAAGAACAAGGCAAACCAAAAATCAGTAGACAGGAAGAAATAATACAGATTAGGGCAGAAATTAATGAAATAGAAACAAAAAGAACAATCCAAAGAATTAATGAAACAAAGAGTTGGTTCTTTGAAAGGATAAATAAGATTGATAAACGCTTAGCAAATCTGGCCAAAAGAAAGAGAGAAGAGACACATATTAATAAAATCAGGGATGAACAAGTTAACATCACAACAGATTCCAGAGAAATTCAAAAAATCATAGGGATATACTATAAAAGCATATAATCCACAAAGTATGAAAATCTGAAAGAAATGGATGATTTCCTTGATTTATATGACCTACCTAAATTAAATCAAAATGAGATTAATCACTTAAATAGACCTATAACAAACATGGAGATCCGAACAGTTATCAATAATCTCCCAACTAAAAAAAGCCCAGGCCTGGATGGATTCACTGCTGAATTTTACCAGACTTTTAAGGAAGAGCTAACACCATTGCTTCTTAAGTTTTTCCAGGAAATAGAAAAAGAAGGAATTCTACCAAACTCCTTCTATGAGGCCAGCATCACCCTGATACCAAAACCAGGCAAAGATAGAACAAAAAAAGAAAATTACCGACCAATCTCCCTCATGAACATAGATGCAAAAATTCACAACAAAATATTGGCAAACAGGGGCTGGAGAGATGGCTTAGCATTTAAGCGCTTGCCTGTGAAGCCTAAGGACCCTGGTTCGAGGCTCGGTTCCCCAGGTCCCACTTTAGCCAGATGCACAAGGGGTCACACACGTCTGTAGTTCATTTGCAGAGGCTGGAAGCCCCGGCGCGCCCATTCTCTCTCTCCCTCTACCTGTCTTTCTCTCTGTGTCTGTCTCTCTCAAATAAATATAAAAAAAAATTAAAAAAAATATTGGTAAACAGAATACAAGAATATATAAAAAAGATCATTCACCCTGAACAAGTAGGCTTTATCCCAGAGATGCAGGGATGGTTCAACATACGCAAATCTATAAATATAATACATTACATAAACGGGTTGAAGTACAAAAACCACATGATCATCTCATTAGATGCAGAGAAAGCATTTGACAAAATCCAACATCCCTTCATGATAAAAGTCCTACAGAGACTGGGAATAGAAGGAACATATCTCAATATAATAAAGACTATTTATGACAAGCCTACAGCCAACATATTACTAAATGGGGAAAAACTGGAAGCTTTTCCACTAAAATCAGGAACAAGACAAGGGTGTCCACTGTCCCCACTTTTATTTAATATAGTTTTGTAAGTCTTAGCCATAGCAATAAGGCAAGAGACACACATAAAAGGGATACAAATTGGAAAGGAAGAGATCAAGTTATCATTATTCGCAGATGACATGATTCTATACATAAAGGACCCTAAAGACTCTATTAGCAAACTGTTAGAGCTGTTCAAAACCTACAGCAATGTAGCAGGATACAAAATAAATACACAGAAATCAGTAGCCTTCATATATGCTAACAACAAACACACAGAGGATGAAATCAGAGAATCACTCCCGTTCACAATTGCATCAAAAAAAATAAAGTACCTTGGAATAAACCTTACCAAGGAAGTAAAGAATCTCTACAATGAGAACTTTAAAACACTCAAGCGAGAAATTGCAGAAGACACTAGAAAGTGGAGAAACATCCCTTGTTCCTGGATTGGAAGAATCAATATTGTGAAAATGGCAATCTTACCTAAAGCAATCTACACATTTAATGCAATACCTATCAAAATTCCAAAGGCTTTCTTCATGGAAATAGAAAAAACAATCAAAAAATTCATTTGGAATCACAAAAAACCTCGAATATCTAAAATAATACTGAGCAACAAAAATGAGGCTGGTGGTATCACCATACCTGATTTTAACCTATACTACAGAGCCATAGTAACAAAAACAGCACGGTACTGGCACAAAAACAGACATGTAGATCAGTGGAACAGAATAGAGGACCCAGATGTAAGGCCAAGTAGCTGTAGCCACCTGATATTCGATAAAAATGCCAAAAATACTCATTGGAGAAGAGACAGCCTCTTCAGCAAATGGTGTTGGGAAAACTGGATATATATCTGCAGAAGGATGAAAATAGATTCTTCTCTCTCGCCATGCACAAGAATTAAGTCCAAATGGATTAAAAACCTTAACATCAGACCTGAAACTCTGAAACTGCTGGAGGAAGAAGTAGGGGAAACCCTTCAACATATTGGTCTTGGCAAAGACTTTCTGAATACAACCCCAATTGCTCAGGCAATAAAACCACAGATTAATCACTGGGACCTCATGAAATTACAAAGATTTTGCACCGCAAACGACACAGTGAAAAAGGCAAAGAGGCAACCTACAGAATGGGAAAAAATCTTCGCCAGCTATATATCTGATAGAGGATTAATATCTAGGATATACAAAGAACTCAAAAAGTTAAATAATAAGGAATCAAACAAGCCAATCAAAAAATGGGCTATGGAGCTAAATAGAGCATTCTCAAAGGAAGAAATACGAATGGCATATAAGCATCTAAAAAAATGTTCTACGTCACTAGTTATCAGGGAAATGCAGATTAAAACTACATTGAGATTCCATCTCACTCCTGTCAGATTGGCCACCATCATGAAAACAAATGATCATAAATGTTGGCAGGGATGTGGAAAAAAAGGAACCCTTCTGCGCTGCTGGTGGGAATGCAATCTGGTCCAGCCATTGTGAAAAACAGTGTGGAGGTTCCTAAAACAGCTAGAGATTGATCTACCATATGACCCAGCTATAGCACTCCTAGGCATATATCCAAAGGACTCATCTCATTTCCTTAGAAGTACGTGTTCAACCATGTTTATTGCTGCTCAATTTATAATAGCTGGGAAATGGAACCAGCCTAGATGTCCCTCAACAGATGGGTGGATAATGAAGATGTGGCAAATTTATACAATGGAGTTCTACTCAGCGGTAAAGAAAAATGAAGTTATGAAATTTGCAGAAAAATGGATGGACCTGGAAAGTATTATACTAAGTGAGGTAACCCAGGCCCAGAAAGCCAAGTGCCACATGTTCTCTCTCATATGTGGATCCTAGCTACAGATGATTGGGCTTCTGCATGAGAATGAAAATACTTAGTAGCAGAGGCCAGTAAGGTAAAAAGGAGACATAAAGTGTAGAGAAAGGAAGGGAGGAGGATACTTAATAGGTTGATATTGTATATATGTAATTACAATGATTGTGATGGGGAGGTAATATGATGGAGAATGGAATTTCAAATGGGAAAGTGTGGGGGTGGGGAGGGAGGGAATTACCATGGGATATATTTTATAATCATGGAAAATGTTAATAAAAATTAAAAAAAAATCATATTGACCATTGTGATGTAACAATATTACACTCTAATGTCACAATAGTGTATTGTAATGATAAAGAACAGTATTGTGCTTTAATTAGGACCTAATGCAATTAAATGAAATATTGTGATACCATGTTATGACATTGTTAGTCCATAGTGGGATATTATTTCATGATGCAAAATTGTGATGTCACTATAGAGTATTGTGATTCGCAGTGGGTATCTGTCTAATTGGGCATTTTGCTTTCAAAGTATAGTACTGACACATCACAGTTGGCTACTGTTGTTACAGGTGCCACAGTGAGATCCCAGTCGTCTATTGGGTTGTCATTTTGGGGCACTTCAATTCACTGTGTGGCATTTTGATATTACAATATGGCTGGGTGCACCCACACCATGGTAGTATTATGAAAGATTGCAGCAATATTGCATCACAATAAGAAATTTTGATGCCACAAATTTTCATGTTAAGTTTGGGGATTGAGATGTCACAATGTGGTGTTGTGATGTCATACTTAGTCATTGTGAAAATAACAGAAAATGCCAAAGCCTATTAGACAATGTGATGCAAAAATATACAAGTGGTATTTACCATATTGGCTGTGTATGATATATGTGAAGAATTGAATCAGCAGAGTACATAGGCTATAAACAAATTCCATGAGCATTTAGCCTCTAGAAACCTTTGTTATGACTTGTATATCTGCTTATAACTGTGTAGCAGGCTTTTCCCTGAATAAAGTATATTGCATTTAAGTAGCATTCATAAGAAATTCTTTAAATTCCCTGTGCCTCAAAATCTACAATCCTTAGTGTAATACTTCATATCTCACATTTGGTATAGTTAGTACAGTTAAGTTTTCCTCATATATAATTCGTCTAAATGAAATGTACAAACACATCCATGTAGAAGGAATTACAGAAAAGTCCCTAGTGGAGCAAATATGTTTTTGGAGTCAAGAAAATGGTTCAATGTCCCACTTTTGGGATTTTATAGGGAAAGGGTCATGCCCCTGAGTCATTCATACTCAAATGTAGGTAGAACATACATTGGCTGAAGTGGACAGAGGTAAGCTAGATTGTTAACCTAATGAGGTTGTGCTGACATTGTAAAAGCAGCTTTCTGTAGCACCATAATACAAGAAGGTTTGAAAACAGGGAGAGAAAAGTGAGGTCAGACTACAGAATAGGTTGGTATGGAATCCACTAAGAACAAGGAACTATGTTGACTCACATGGGCATAGTTACCATTGGATGTCATCTCAAAGAACAGACAGCCTTTGGCAAGCAGGAGTTGAAAGTGGTTCTTGGTGAGATTGTCAGTTGCTGAAAAAGGAAATAGAGATTTATTGACTAAATATGAGCCAAATGACATGACGTGCACATAAAAATGTCAAAATAAATTCAATTACAATGTTAATTCGCATTAGTAAGATTAATTATATTAAAGTAAAAATAATCATTCACAAATATATTTATAAGTGTTTTGCCTGCAGAAGTATAAACTGGTTATAAAATAGATGACCAACCTTTTTGTTTTTTCTTCTAATTTTTTTTTTTTTTTTTTTTAATGGGCAAGATCACACCTTAGCACAGGTTAACCTGGAACCCACACAATAGCCCAGAACTGGTCCTGGTCTCACTACATGGACCCAATTCATCTGAAGTTAAAAGAAATTGTTAGACATCCTAGGTGATCCCAGAATGGAGAGTATCTGCTTATGGTACTAAGTGACTCATGAACCTGACAGTAACCCTGGGGTACTGAGTGACTCCAACATGGAAATACCTACAGAGATTAGACAACATTGCCTTGAAGAAATCCAGTGTAAAGAATGCAGTAACCCAGTGACTCTTATATGGAAGAGGCCACTACAGTTTTTCTAGGCCCAAGGAGAGTAGAAGAGACATCTCCAAACATTGGTCTGGCTTTCAAGTGTTTTTCACGTTTTTCATGATGGATTTATATGTGGCTATTTTTCACACATAATGCATAATATATTTATCAATATACATTTAAAGAATGATAGGCTGGAGAGATAGCTTAGTGGTTAAGGCACTTCCCTGAAAAGCCAAAGGACCCAGGTTTGATTCCCATGACCCATATAAATCAGATGCACAAGGTGTCACATGCATCTGGAGCTCATTTTCATTGGCTGAACGTCCAGGCACACCTATTCTCTCTCTATATCTTCCTTAATGCCCTCTCATTCTCTCTCTCTGTCTCACACACAAAACTTTAAAAGGTTTTTTAAAAGGGGGAAAATACTTCTTTTCATCTCCTAAAGCATTGTAATATAGATATTGGCAAAAGTAAGAGTGTAGCAATGGTTAATTGGTGAAATTCTGAAGATGGACACACCTCACTTTCCTTAACCTTACTTGGTCAAGAAACATGGTAAGTTTCTACAGTGAATAGGAGAGAGAGAAATTAATACTCATGAGTGTTATGTGCCAATCTTTTCATGAAGAGTTATTCAGAAAATAAATGAGATTTGTTTTCCATATTGGTTAGATGAATAAGAGTGGATCCACTGAGAAATAGAAATGTAAGTTTCTTCCATCATACCCATCACCCAGCTACAGGGTGTGTGGAAAGTAATGAGATTGTATGTTATAGACTTAAGAACAAGTTGACAGGGAGATGATTATCAAAAGTGAGTTTGGGCTCAAGCCAAAGAACTGGATGGATTATCCTGAGATGATCAGGAGACCATAAAGCCTGTGAATTCACAGTTAATATCTGATCAATTCATACCCAGCCCCAACAGCCCAGCCAGTCTACACACATGTCCTTGTCATTGAAAACTAATCCTGCTCTAATTTCCCTCCTTGGTCATTTTTCACCTTTCTCCATTACATGTAATTTTTTCCTCTCTTTTGACATAATGTTCTACTGACAGCTAACAGCTGAACCCCTTCTTTGTATGTTCCAAAGAAGCTTGTTGCAATCCTAGGGTACACAAAAACATCCTAGAGACACCAACCCCAAGGCTTCTTGGAGTTCCTAGAGAGGAAAATAGGGGTGTTGCAGTAGAATAGGAGACACACCATGCTGATCAATCCCACCATATGGCATTGTGTCTCTCCCACCACCAGTAAAAGGCATAGATGGTATGAGTACTGGGCAGGGACCAGGGCATGTGAGAGACTGGTGGAGTGCAGAAGAATTGGCACTGCTTTTATAGTGTGATACACCACCGAGAACTTGCTGAGACCGCCACATATCAAGAGATGAGAACACCCTGAAAACTATATGGAAAACTGACTATATCAGGTGGGCATAACCTGCTTCCTGGCTATTGTTACATGGACAATGTCACTAGGTATAGATATAGATGATATAGATATACTTTTCTTATTGCTGTGAAGACATTCCTGACAAGAAGAAATATAAAGGAGAAGTAGTTTATTCTGCTTAACTGTCTGAGGAGATGCATCCCATCAAGGCTTAGAATGCCTGGCAGAGAAGCTTCAGGCCTGCTGGTCAAATTGCACCTACAGTGGGAGATCAGAGAAAGCACCAGTATTCACAGATAAAGAACTTTAATATTAACCCTCAGTATCTCCTTCCTAACACAATGATGTGTGGTCTATCTTTTCCAAACAGAGCTCTCTGATTGGAGACAAGGGTTTAACATATGAGGCTGTGGGTGACCTTTCACAGATATAATAACACTCTCAGGACCGAGGGAGAACAAGGGCGAAGGCTCAAGGAGAACTCGTGATTCGGCGAGGAAATGACAGACAGACACACTCTAGGTTGAATATGCTGCTGCAATTTACTGAAGGTTTTATGAAGGTTTTATACAGATTGAACAGGGAAACTTAGCAAGCCAACAAGTGATCTCAGAAATCATTAATCTAAACAATCTTAAGTATTGTTTTATTGTAAGCATATATGTAATATTTATCAGGCAGGAATGTACCCATATTTTAAGAAGGACGTCTTGCACCATTGACCACAGCTTTACATGAATAGAAGCTTGGGGTAAGGGATGTAAGGTGAACAATAGTTTATTTATTTTTTATAAACCGAGCAGAGAGCCATCTCTTTTTATTTATTAGATTATTTATATAATCCTCATATTTATTATAAAAGTGTTTCTATCCAAAAGACCACCAATATTTTAAGGCTGGATTAATGTTTTCCAGGAATTATTTTCTTACTTGTCTAGAGTATAAGCACCAAGGCTTATGTGTCCTTGTTAAGCATTTTATAAATGGAAGAGAATGCCATAGCCTCCTTTTTTCTTCATAATTCATTCATCTATTACCGAATTTATCATATCCTCCCTCATAGGGGAGTGGATCTAGGTAGTTCCCAGCTCTGGGAGTCTACTATCAGCCCTTGATTAAGTACTGAACATATCCCCCAGGAAGTTTCCTGGTGGGAATGTCTAAGTTTTGTAACTTCTTTTTTGTAGAATTGTCATGCTTCTTATGAACATTACCGATTAACATTTCTACTTTCATTTTCTCAGGATCAGTATTGTTCTAAAACATCATAAGCTGTTTTTACTCTACACCATCTAAAAACTGTCCTAGAGTTAATTTTTTGTTCCTAGTAGAGTTATACATTCCCTCCATTGCCCTAATCATAGGAGGGGCACATTCAATACGCAAATTGTTTTTTGTACTCTGATTGTGTGCATGATTAATAGTAAGCATAGCGTAGAAACTAGCTGTTCTTACAAACAACTAGAAGGAAGCAGGAAAGAAACAGAGCTCAGAAAACAGCTCATTGGCGCCAGCAATCAGGTCGTCGTGACTTGGGCTGCAGGAACCATTACAGTAACTGACTGCCAAGGGGTCACCGGGGGCATCCCTCCGAAGAGTGCTGGCCCTCTGTCCTCAGCTCTCTTCCAGTACAGAAGCATCTCTGCTTGCTACACAGGCGAGGTCGCCGTGGATGTAGCAAACACTTATGTTCCAAGTGAATCTGAGATTGAGGTAAAATCATGATAGAGCATGATCGTGACAGCAGGAACACAACTGAAAAGAGAGAAGGTGTGAACATGGAGTTAAACTGACCAACTTTTGTACATCACTCTAGGTCATCTGAATAATTATTCACCTAAATAATGCCCAGATTGAGACCTAAGGATTCCCTCCATCCATGACCAGAGGTTTGAACCTCCTCTGCAGCCATCCTGTTAACAATTGACACATTCAACTGCCCACTTTTCCTTCCCTTAAATGACCTTGAAACCCAACAGACATGTATATAGACTGATAGGTGAGTGGGTTAATACACAGTGGCTCTGTTGTAAAAGTAAGCTGTCTGTGGCAAGCTTGTTCTCTCACATTGTAATGTCCTCTAATATCTCTGAGTTCAGAAAGCGTTCATAGTCCTCTCTGTATGCCAAGCAGATGCTCTTTGAGTTTCTAGGACAATTACCTATGTAAGAATTTATATAAAATACTTATTCATAGAATATATTTAGAAAGAGTAACAGAATGATAGATCAAAATACTGAAATTCTTTATTCATATAATGACAGATTCATGCACAACAATGTGTTGTATTTTCTAAATATTATTCAATATGCATATTCATTTATTGACTATCAATACAATCTTTCTAAAATTCATGTTTTTTGGCTGCAACTATTATCACCAAAATGCATTTATATAATTTCCTATTTACACATGAGTCTATCTATCCATTCATGAATGTTATTCATTAATAATCCCATATTAAAAATATGTCTTCTCTACTTTCTTTGAACATAGTTATAAACATTGTTTTGAAATATTTCTCAGGTATTTAATCTAAATCAATCTCACTGGAATTAGTTTTCCAAAATTATTAGCATTTTCAGTAACATGAGTGAACACGGAAAACATCATTATATGTAAAATAAATCAGGAAGAGAAATACAAGAACCATATGATTTAATGTGTATATTATATTTTAAAAGTTGATTTCAGGTCTCAGGAGATGGCTCATCAGGAAAGAGTGATTGCCGATTCCTGAGGAGTTAATGCAGATAATATTTGCTGCAGGAAGGAAGACATTTTCTCCACTGGTATACCAACAGGTAAGTTGTAAATGCTCCTGTAAATATCCCCTCCCTTGCTTATGGAAACAATGCTAATATATGGTCACTAGAAAAGACATGAAATAAGAGGGAGACCAGTATGGAAAAGAAGGGGTCTGGAAGAAGTGGGAGAGAAAGTCGAAAAGGTACTATGGCTGAACATGTTTAAAACGCATTCTATAAATAAAATTGTTTTAAGATAATGTTAACAATTTAACAATATTTACTTAAATGAATACAGTCAAAAATAAAAGGAAGGAAACAAAGTTTCTAATCAACCACTGAGAATTCATGAAATTTCAAAGCTTTTGTGCACCAAAGGACTTTGAATAAAACAAAGAGGCAACCTACAGAATGGGAGAAAATCATTGCCAGCTGTACATCTGACAGAGAATTAACATCATGGATATACAAAAAACTCACAGTAAGGCAGCATACAGGTCTGGAGTTCATTTGAGGTGGCATACCCATTCTCTGTCTCTCTCTATCTGCCTCTTTCTCTCTCTGTCCATTGCTCTCAAATTAATAAACAAATAAATAACAAAAAATTTTTAAAAATAACTAAAAGAACTGAATAATAAAAAATAAAGCAATCCAATTAAAAATGGGCTATGGAATGCTTCATGAATTTGTGTGTCACTCTTGTGCAGGGGCCTAATAATCTTCTCTGTAACATTCCAATTTTAGTATATGTGGCTGAAGTGAAAAAATATTGTTTACAATCATGGAAGTTGTTAGTTATGAAAAGTAAAAAATAAATACAAAAAATAAAATAAAAATGGGCTATGGAATTAAATTAAGAATTTTCAAAGGAAGGAATACATATATATGCAAATATCTAAAATAATGTTCTACATCCTTAGCTACCAGGGAAATGCACATTAAAACTACTATGAGATTCTATCTTATTCCTGTCAAAATGTCTTTCATCCAAAAATAAAAATAAGTAAAAAATAAAAAGCAAGATAGAGACCACCTAACTGTGCTACACATCCCCAGGGAAGAATGACAAGACATTAAGTGTTCACTGTTTTTTTTTGGGGGGGGGGAGGGGAGCAATCTCCAATAGTGGGAGGGCACAGAGGGGAAAAACAGGGAATTGCTGATTCCTTCAGGTGTGTGTAGCCCATGAGCCTCCTCCCCTCAAACAGCTGTCGTACCCACAGTCCTAGCTTCAGGATATTCCTGTACTTACTGTTCGAAAAGGGTCCTGGCCAACATAGTTCCACTTGCCTCACTGCAGAGGGGCGATCATCCTGATATCCTGCCCATGAGTGACATTGGACAGGCTCTATCTGATGGCCCATTGGAGCTCAGGATCTTTTGAACCATTTTCCCACCACACTTGTGCCACCATGCCAATTGCTGCTTGTACAAGCGAAGCCTGATCAGCTCATTTGCTCACTTATTGCTCACACACAAGCCCAGGCCCACTCCTACTACCCATGGGAGCTCAGGCTCTCTCTGCCTGCTTGCCTGCCTCAGCTCAGGTGCCAGCCCTTCAAAAGCAAGAAAATCCAGTTAGATCACCCAGTCCTACAATAAACATCTCTTATCAAAACATAGAAGAGTCATTAGGATCAGAACAACAAAATGAAGTTATGAGCAATGCAACCCTGACCAAGCTACTGGTAAAATTTGCAGAAAAGCAACAAAGGACTGATAATTGTGTGGATGCTGCCATCACTAGACTAGATCTAATAGATAAGAAAATGGAAGGAATTCAGAGACAGTTAAGAGATATGAAGGATACTGAAAAAAAGAGGACCTCCAAAACAGCTGGTGATGCTAAATAAAGACATAAAGAAATGCAAGGATGAATTCCAAGTAGCATCAAGAAAACCAGAAAATGATGTGCACAGGGAGCTTCTCAACCGGATGGAAACTATGGATAGAAAAGTAGTAGAAAATGCAAACCTAATTGAACAAGTCCAAAACTCTCCAGAAGCTCTCAAGAATAGAGTCAGCCATGTGGAGGATAGAAACTCCAAACTGGAAGTCAAGATGGAAGAAACAGTTCAAGAGTTCAAAAGTTTCAATAAGTTCAAAAATGTCTGTGAACAGAACATGAGGGAATTGTGGGATACCCTTAAATGTCCTAATATTCAGAACATTGGAATACCAAAAGGACAAGAAATTCAACAAAGGCATGGGGAACTTATTTGGCAAAAATAAACAAAGAGACCATCCCAACTCTCTCAAAAGAAAGGCCCATCAAGATACAAGAAGCTAACAGAACTCCAAACAGATTGGACTAAAAGAGAAACTCTCCAAGACATATTGTCATTAACTCTAAACATTGACACCAAAGAGAAAATACTAAAAGCAGCTAGGGAAAAATAGCACATCACTTTTAAAGGTAACCCCATCAGAATTACAACACATATCTCAGTGGAAACCCTGAAAGCCAGAAGGGCCTGGTATAAAACACTGCAAAGTCTCAGAACCTATGGCTTCAAACCCAAACTACTCTATCCAGCAAAAGTATCTCTCATAATAGATGGTGAAAGAAAAACTTTCCATGATAAAACTCAGCTTTACCATTATATGAACACAAAACCAATCTGACAGAGAGTATTTCAGGAAATTCTCCTCATGGAAGAATCAAATAATCAAACTCAAATTCCTACAAGAAACATATCACAATAACCAAACTCAGAGAAGGCACAAAAAAATTCAAAGTCCATGAAAACTCCAAACCACATATGCCAACAAAATATGGCAGGGATCAAATCAAACCTCAGAGTCATTACCCTAAACATTAATGGCCTTAATTCACCATCAAGAGACACAAGGTAACAGGATGGATCAGAAAATTAGACCCTTCAATCTGTTGTCTTCCAGAAATCCACCTCACCACTAAAGACAGACACCTCCTAGGGTTAAAAGGCTGGCAAACAATATCCCAAGCAAACAGGAATAAGAAACAAGCAGGCGTAGCTATATTAATATCAGATAAAATAGAGTTTGAACTAAAAATAATTAAAAAAAAAGACAAAGAAGGCCACTTCCTACTTATCAAGGGAACAATCCATCAAGAGGATATTATAGTCATAAATTTGTATGCACCAGACAGAGGAGGACCACAGTTCATAAAGCAAAACCTACTTGACAATAAAACAGAAATAACCACCAACACCATCATAGTTGGGGACTTCAATACACCATTATCAGTAATACACAGATATCCAAACAGAAACTCAACAGGGAAGTAAGAGAGCTCAACAAAACCATAGATCACTTAGACCTAAAGGAAATCTACAGAACATTCCATCCCAAATCCAGACTATATATCCTTCTCAGCAGCCCATGGAACATTCTGTAAAATAGATCATATACTGGGTCCCAAGGCCTATGTCCAAAAATTTAGGGAGAATGACATAATTCCCTGTATGATGTCAAATCACAATGGTATATTGCTACAAATTAACAACAAAAAGCCCATCAAGAATATGATCAGTGCATGGAAACTGAACAGCACAATGTTAAAAAATAAATGGATAGTGGACAAAATAAAAAATGAAATTGCAAAATTTCCAGAAATGAATTATGATGAGAACACATCGTAGCAAAACTTATGGCACACAATGAAGGCGGTCCTCAGGGGAAAATTCATAGCACTAAATTCCTTCACAACAAAGACAGAGAGATTCCAAATCAATAACCTAACCATCCACCTAAAGGCACTGAAAAAGCAAGAAAAATCCAACCCAAAAAGCTCCAGAAGGAAAGAAATAATTAAGATGAGAGCAGAAAATGAATTGGAAACTAAGAAAACAGTTAAGAAAATTGACAAAACAAAGAACAGGTTCTTTGAAAAAATAAACAAGCTTGACAAACCTCTGGCCAATTTGATCTAGCAAAAAAAAAAAAAAAAAGGAGAGATGTTTCAAATTAACAAAATTCAAAATGAAAAAGGAGAGATCATAATAGACATAAGTGAAATTGGGAGAATGATCAGGACTTATTTCAATAACCTCTACTCCACAAAACTAGATAACGTGGAGGAGATGGATAAATTCCTGGACACATATCATCTATGAAAGCTAAAGTCACCTCCTAAACCACCCTACCATACCTCAAAAGAGCCCCAGCTGAGACTAAGAATAATTGGTGTAACAAGCAAGGGTGCTGGTTTCTTAATGAACTGGGTACAAGCACAAGGGTGAAGGAGATTGACACAGAGAACAATCAACTTCTACCAAAAAAGATATTACAAGCAAGGGTGCTGGTTTCTTAATGAACTGGGTACAAGCACAAGGGTGAAGGAGATTGCCACAGAGAACAATCAACTTCTACCAAATAAGATATTCAGAGACCCAGAGGCCCCCCACACCGCATCACTGAAGCAAACCAAAAATGAAACCAACATGGCTCAGGGCAATTTTGTGGAAGAGGGAGTGGAAAGAATGTCAGAGCCACTCGTTGGGTCATAATACACAGGTACATTTCTCCTACCCTAAATGTGGACTAACCCCACAATGTATGGCCCATATACCTCAACAAGTGGGGGTTAGGGAGGGGAGAGGTGGTAGGACATGGATGAACCTAACAATACAGTGAGCTATCTTCGCACCTCTATTATTGACATTGTCTCAAAATATTTAATTTATACATGTAGATTCCTAAAGCCCGTACAGGCTTGGCAGTGACTCATATGTCATCATACTGAAATGCCAATGAGTCCCTGCAGGAATGGTGAAGCAATATTAAGGTGAGAAGTTGAGGTGGTGATTCACCTTTTTGATTTTACTTCAATACTTATTTTTAAACCCAGGTTGTAATATTTCTCCACGGCTAGTACTGACATCAATTCTTTCCCCATGGACCATTGTCTACACATTAACTCTCATGACACTCCACAGAGATGGTACATATTTTCTCAAAATAACATCATCAGTGGCAGGTGATTTAGCTAATTCTTTTATCATTATTAACATGTTTCATATGGATACATCATGTATTGGTACCCTCTTTTGCTTTGTCCCTGCACCCATTCTTTTGAACAGGCTTCTCCATGGGTTGACAGGTATTTACCACGGGGCTGTGGAGAGTTCTGGTGTGAGAGGAAGCTCCCTGCACCTGGCTTTTCCTGTGGCTGGAGCCAAGTCTGGTGGCTTTGTGGTGTGCCGCTGCTGCTGCCATGGTTGGCAGAGCTGCCAGGGCCGCTTTTGCCGGCCTGTGCGGGCTCTGTATGCTCTGGATCTCTTCTATTTCTCCGCTGCTGCTTCAATTTCCTATCCACCTCACTTTTTAGTAAAAGTGTGTATTTTGCTGAGGTTTTTTGGTCTTTTTTCCTCCCAGGCTGCTTTGGCATGGTACCTACGCTGCCATCTTAAACAGAAGTCCTCTTAAAAATCGGGGTTGTGGTTTATGTACTGTGGAATCAATAGTCAGTTAATTTTGGAGGGAATGCCTCTGAGCATGATGTGTCAACCTGTGGCTCATACAATCTCTCCACCCCCTCTTCCATTAAATTCCCTGAGCAATAGCAGCTGAGTTTTAAGTCGACTTCATCCTCTGGATCTCTGCTTTGGTAGGTGTTGAGTATCCTTAGAGTCCCTCTCCTATGCCATGGCACTGATTATCAGGTACAGCATAGACGCAGCACTCTTGCTATCTTCCCACTTCCTCTGTGGTTCCAGCTGTGGCTTGGCTGACCTGTGAGGAGTAGAAATTGGGGCCCAGAGAGAATTAGGAGGTGCTACCCCACATGCCAATTTGCTCTAGCAAAAGAATAGAACTCTTAGAGGAAAAGAAACTTGTGTATAATTGGATTGATCTATAGTGTCCCGCCTGCTGCCCACAGTATAGCATGCTACCAAAATAGATGGGTCAGGTAGACTGGCCCTGGAGTCTTTCCACCAAATCTACAAACCAACTGGGTCTTCTCCTTGCAAACCTGAATCTGACAAGGAATACAGTTTGTATAGTATAAAGGCTTCAGTCTTCTTCCTGTCACTCTCTTTGGATTCTCTCTCTGCTTGCCTCTCCTTGCTCAGGCCAGTGGAATAAATGGGGGCCTGGCCTCTACCCCCACCCAACCCAGAGAATGCAATACTGTTTCTTGGCCTGGAGGAATGTATTTTTCACTTGCTTCTACATTTTTCCCTCAATTTTTATTAACATTTTGCTTCTACTTTTTACTGTGGTGTAATTTTTCACCTTAATTATGTGTATCATTTTCCTCTGGTTTCCAGACCTACCATGTAGATGCTTTTACTAACTCTTGGCCTGTTACCTGTGTCTCTAAATTTAGGACAATCATGGGTACAACTGTATATCTACATTAAGATGTCTCATCTAAATTTCTTGGTCTCTGCTTTGGTATTTTCACTCTGTTATTATTTCTTAGGCTCCCACTATTTTTCCTCTTAACTTTCTTCCATGGGGAATCATAAGGTAGATACTATGTGTGTTTCTCCTAAGTCTCCCTGCACAAGCTTCTACATTCTATTCTCCATGTACTGTGTCTCCACTCCAGTCTTTTGAAAGACTCAGTTTTACTTAAATGGGCTCTACTACCCTCCACATATTTTTTGTCTCTATATTAGTCTTTCCCTACAAACCCCAGTTTTTGTTAAATTATAAACTATGCTGTGTTTTCCACACAAGGGCGTGTTTCCTATTTCCCACGTGATAATGTCTCTGCTCTAGCCTTCTTCTTATATCCCAATATCCCAATATCACTAAAATAAGCCAAATTTGTGATTTCTCCTTAAATAAACGTAATAATTCATAATTTATCTGGCTTGAGTTTATTTTTTATCAATTCTTTGTTAAAAATAGATCAGGTCTGCAAATTCGGGTTCATAAAGTTATGGGACCCTCCAAACCCCCTGAAAACATGCATCATTCTTACATTTGAAATACACTTTGCATTACTTTAGCAATTAAGGTGATTGGGAGTCAAAGTGTCCTAACAGTATTTCTCAGTCTGTTGCATGGTGCTGTGTATGCTGAACTCATGATGAAGGTTATCATAACAGTGGGAATGCATGTGAGTGAAAGCTTCAAGGTGAGATGGGAATGAAGAGTGAGGGAGGGATGGTTACTACAACACAGTAAGGCACACTTCTTAATGACTGATCCTCAACACTCTCTCCTCCCAAGGACACTTGGGAGACAAGTGACCTCAAACCATAACCACTAATACTGGGGCATATTTATAATACACACACACACACACACACACACACACACACACACACACACACATACACACACACACACACACACAACCATTACTATCCCATGTTAACGAATATGTAAGCGAGATGCAAGGATTTACTTCATGACAGTGTCATAGCTGCACATTTTATTTATGATGGTCAGCCAATTAAAGAACAATTGTAAGCAATAATATCAATATAATAAGGAATTCCTTTCTCCATGGTTTCAATATTTCAGCAATGTACATTTCTCATTGACTAAAGTACAAGACCATAACAAGATTTGCAGAATCCAAGCCTTCACTTCATGTCATACAAAATTCTTCCTCAGTAGGTATCATTATATTCATCATCCTATGGGTAACCAGTGACACTGAGTCCAACTTTATGTTCATGGATAGGTCATGTCCCTATGTTTAATTTTCTTCTTTAAAACTCCTTATCAATAATTGTCTTTCTGATACAAGATTTGACTTGTCTAAGTAATTCATATTAAACCACTCATATGATACATAACTATCACTGAGAACAAGTGAAACCCACTTGTGTGGGGGTGCAAAAAACTAATTTGGATTAAAAAGTAATGCTATGATGTCTTCAGTCTCTATAGCAATATCAGTTTAAATTGTAAGGAAAGATGTACGTTCAAGAATTGATTTTATATGTGACCTTGGGAAGAGAAATTCTATCTCGTTGTAGCAAAATAATGTAGCACTTGGGGACAAAGATGCAACCCAATAACCCAGCACTGGAGGCCAGGATTGAAAAGACTTCCACAGCCACCATGAATTTCCCTTGGCTGCTTTGGTAGACAGGGAGGAAGGTGACCCACACACTGCAGAACACTAGCATGCTGAAGGTCAGGAACTTGGCTTCATTGAAGGTGTCAGGCAGGTTCCTAGCCAAGAAAGCAACAGTGAAGCTCACTATGGCTACAGATCCCAGGTATCCCAGGATGCAGTAGAAGGCAGTGACTGAGCCCTTGTTGCAGACCATGATGATGTGTTCATACTCAGAGTGTGCATCTCTGTCAACAAAGGGAGGAAACGTTGCTAGCCACACTGCACAGAGAGTAATTTGGACCAGGGTGCAGGTGGGAATGATGAAGTTAGGTGCCCCTGATACCAACAGCACCCTCATCCTTCTTCCTGGAGTGGTGACCTTGAAGGCCAGGACCACAGTAACTGTTTTGGCCAAGACAGTGGAGACAGCCACAGTGAAGAGAACTCCAAATGTGATCTGCTGCAGGATGCAGGTAACAGTGTTGGGACGTCCAATGAAGAGCAAGGAGCAGAGAAAACAGCATTCGAGGGAGATGAGCAGGATGTAGCTGAGGGTGCGGTTATTGGCTTTCACGATGGGAGTGTCTTGGTGCTTCCAAAACACCCCAAGAACAAGAACTGTGAGTACAGAGAAGCCTAGTGACAGGCAGGCAAGAGTCATCCCCAAGGGGTCTTCATAAGACAAGTAGTTCACAGATTTCTGCAGGCAGTGAGTTTGTTGTACATTGGCATATTGATCATCTGGACACTTCACACACTGCTCCATGTCTGAGGTAGAGAGCAAAGACTCATCAGTACAGCTTCATTTCTCATGTGTCACTGATGTCTCACATAAGTGTGTCCAACATGTTACTTCTGTGTTGGCATTGACAGAAAAATAAGTGGATTATCCTAAAGAAATGTCTCAAAATTTATTGATCTCACATGTATGGTGAAGGACACCTAGGAACCATTATTGCTTTCACTTATCTCACATATACAAAGTAGTTTATTTACCTCAATGCTCCTTGTGTCAACACATTCAGATTCATAATAAAAGTCTTAATTTCTTGGTGTGGTGCCTCACACCTTATATCACTCACTTGGAATGCAGAGGTTGGAAGACCACTGAGAGCTTGAGACCAGCCTTCAGTTACAGAGTGAGTTCTATGTCAGTCTTGGCTAGAGTGAATTCTTGCCTCAGAAAAAACTTGGAAAAAACTTAAACTTGGCAATTCATAATTTGTAAGTGTAATATATGTAATTATTCCGACTGTGCATCCCAACTTAGTGTGAGAGCTAGTACATTCTACTATCTGAATCTAGGTGGAGCTCTGTGGTGGTTACTCACAGTAGGGAAATTCAAATCTTCCCCTATTATATGGTTAAGTGATAGTAACTTATGATTAAAAGTGGACACCAGGATATAATTATCACCAAAAGATGTATACCATCACCTTGGAGCAGGCTTTTGCAACTTAATTTTGAGAGGACATGGTTAGTATCTATGCATTTTATTGAATTTTACCTCCTATATAATCTTTTGTCTTAGTAATCTATTCAGGACCTATTGAGAAAGCAGGATGAGAAATATCAATTAACAAATTATCAAGGAATAGATCATGTATAGTGAGAAAAGGAAGAAGTTTTCACTCCTGTGAGATAGGTTTTGTTATGACATATGTGAATATTTAATTTTAAATATATTTGCTCATTAGAAAAACTTGAAGAAAATTTTTTTATATTGAATATGCACAATGAAGAAAATACCTTTATTTCTTTTAAGTGTAAATGTGTGTGTATTTGTGGTGTGGGTGCATGTGTGCACACGCATGTACAAATACCTTTGTGTTTTACATGTTTCTTTCTGAGTGTGCATGGACCTGTGAGAGTGGGAATTTGGAGACTAGAATTCAGCACTGGGTAGCCTTTTCAATTGCTGTCCACCTCATTCTTGAGACAGGCATCATTACTTTGTCTGGACCTGAGGAATTGTATTATACATCACCACCCACTGTGAGACCTGCTAACAGACAAATGCCTCCTCTGGTAAGGTACCACCAATGGAGGTGAGAGATCAGGGAACATAGCCAGGTAGATAATGGGTTGTTAATTAAACTTAGGTAAAGCCAGATTATTGTGGATATAAATATTTTCTTGTTTATATTGATACCTTTTCAAGATGGTGGAAGCTTTCCCGACCATGCCTGAGACGTAGTCAAAGTGTGACTAGGGAATTGTTAGAGGAGATAATTCCCTGCTATGGGTTGTGCCTCCAGATTAGATCAGATAGAGGGCCTGCCTTTGTGTCCAATCACTAGAGAATTGACCAAGACATTGGAGATTAATTGGCAACTACATTGTGACTATCATCCCCAAAGTTCAGGAGAGGTAGAAAAAATTAATCCTAGAGACTGATGAAGGATGGGTGGTACTCTTCCCCTTTGCCCTGTGGAGGGCCAGGTGTACCTTTTATGTAAAATGAATTACTCCATTTAAAATTATGTATGGAACCCCTCCCCCCAAATCCTGCCCCATATGGGTCTTGAACAGATAACTAACTTTACTAATGAAATGCTTCTTTCTATCCAAATCTTACAAAGAGTCCAGGAACCATTGTTCCAGCAATCAAGGCTGTTTTTCAGACTCACTCTGTTAGCCCCCATCCCTTTCAGCTTGGTGACAGAGTTTAGATCAAGAGACACTATATAGGGACATTAGAAGGGCCCCCACAATGTCATCCTAACCACTGCAATTGCTGTGAAAGTAGAGGGGACAAAATAGAAGAGCATCAGACTTACTTTTTATGAAACAAGGGGGTCTGTGTGTGGCTTTAGATAAAACTTATTGATTTTATACCAATCAGTTAGGAATAAATCCAAAATACAATGGCTTTAGTTAGAGAAAAGTATCAAAGAAAAAGAACTTCAGAGACAAGACACTAGTAATTGGTTTCAGTCTATGTTTCATTGGTCTCCATGGCTAACTTCCCTTGTCTCTTCTATTGCTGGCCCCCTGATACTACTGCTCTTAGGCCTTACCATAGGACCCTGCATTATTAATGCTCTAAGTAGATATGTAAAGAATAGAATAAATTCCATTAAACTCATGGTATTGTGGACACAATACACCCCCTAGATGAAAATACCCTAGACACTGTTCTTCACAAATCAAGGATTTAAGTTAGTGTCATATCAGAGGGGGAAATGGAGAACAGAATGTGAAAGGAATGGGATGACACCTCTGTGCAGTGCAGGTGTTTGCTGTTAGTTAAGGAATGGGATTATCTCTCTGTGCAGTGCACCATGACCTTCCTATATCTCTTTGTTTCTAAATATCTTTGTGATTACAAAGCCTAGACTGTTTCTTTCCTAAGTTCCTCCTGTGTGATGTATGTAACCTTGTGACTTCTTGTAATAGTTCTTGCTTGTTTAACAGAATGTGATTTTGTGATTTAACTCACAATCCTTTTTTGTTCATTTTTAAACTATAAACATCATGTGGTTATTTCCAATAAAAGCTGACACTCCTAACAGATCAAAGCTGCATCTTGAGATCTTGAATTCTGGGATGAAGCTTTCTTGTTCTTTCTTTTTTTTTTTTTTTAATTTTTTTAATTTATTTATTTGAGAGTGACAGACACAGAGAGAAAGACAGATAGAGGGAGAGAGAGAGAATGGGCGCGCCAGGGCTTCCAGCCTCTGCAAACGAACTCCAGACGCGTGCGCCCCCTTGTGCATCTGGCTAACGTGGGACCTGGGGAACCAAGCCTCGAACCAGGGTCCTTAGGCTTCACAGGCAAGCGCTTAACCGCTAAGCCATCTCTCCAGCCCTCTTGTTCTTTCTTTTTACCTAATAAAAATTTTGTACATACACAACAGTAACAACAACAATGACAAAAACAATGGATTGAAATAATAAAGTATGTATTTTTTTAGTAATTCAATAATTTATCCTTCTAAAAGTATATAAAAGTATATAGGTCTCATCCACAAGGTATATATGAATGACATTCAATGGAAACCTTCCATTTTCGTTTTTTCTTTCAAAGATTTTAATGTTCTGTACCAGAGCAATACTGTAGTTTTACACAACTCTCACATACTTTTGTACTCTTACACATTGTTTGCTATATATAAGAGAAGTTCACTGCAAAATGCTCATTGGAAAAGGAAATTCAAAATTTTCAAGAAATGTACAGATCCTACTTAAAAAAAAGATTCTGAAATATACACAGTAGTATGTCAGACAATTCTACCTTCTCCCATTTCTTTTTCTCACTTTTAGATTATGCCATGGTAAAAGTTCTGTTTTCTCCAGAATTTCCAAAACTAAAAATTAAACAAAAGAACTTCTCACTGTGTAGCAAATCCAGGGTTTGTACATTTCAGGTTATTTATGTACAAATCTCAAGAGTAAAATAATGCATACTTAAGGGAAATCTTACATAGACTTTCGAACAGAAGTATATAGGAAATTTTTTTACAACAATGTGTTGAGTAATAGGGTGTACATATTTTAAGGGGCAATACTGATACATAAATTCAGTGATTAGTAAGAGAGAAGAGATTCTTTTCTTTTCTTTTCTTTTTTGTTTTTTTCAAAGTATGTTTTCACTGTAGCTCAGGCCAACCTGGAATTCACTATGTAATATCAGGGTGGCCTCCAACATGCAGAGATCCTCCTACCTCTGCCTCCCAAGTGCTGGGATTATAGGAACATGCCATGAGGCCTCGCTGATTTTATTCTTTTGAATTTCCTTCCTGGACCCTTGAAATCCTCCTGTGTGTTATAGAAGATAATCAATCTGAGGCACATTTTTCTTTCTCGCATGCAGTTACCTGTCTCATTGGAAATCTCATTTTTTGGGCACCGATAGCAATAGAAGCAGCAGGCTGCTTGTCCCTCTTGATGGTATTTCTTGAACCCAGGATGGCACGGCACACTGCACACTGAAGGCAGGATCTGAGGAAATTTAGATATGTGTCAGAGAAAGAAATCTAAGATCCTCCTCTCAAACTAGACAATGTTATATGATAGGACCATAAAAAATATATTTTTAGTGCTTGATGATTATAGTAATTTTGCTATGTTGTATAATGTCTTTATATAATCATATAGAAACAAATTCATGAAAAGTTACAGTTGTTATCAAATATTTAAAAATTTTATAAAGTATATCTAGGAATCAATATATGATGAGGAAACACATATTCCAAAAGAGTGTGGTCATTAATGTCTAGTGTAAAGCAGCACCACAGGACAACCCACCTGTCTACTTCCTGTGTCCCACACTGCCGTGTCTTCAGGTAAATACAACTGCTGACCATGTGGAAAATGTGGGGAAAACTGTCCTATTTTCACCTTCAGATCAATACCATGGGGGAAATTCCAAATGTTGAGAACATCATACTCATCACTTACTTGTCCTTTCTGGTTCATCTTCACTACATCTCCAATAGGGTTAATAAAGAGAACATTCTTCAGAAAAGCATGTACCTAAAAAATACACATCATTCCATGATTGGAAAGGCCCACATGCCATGACTGAATGCATGATGTAGGGAATGCCCTTTATTTTATAGTTCTTCCTTGCTATGCACATTCACTGCTGAAAAAAAAAACTGATAAAATACGTGACTTTACACAGATCATTTAAAAATAGCATTATGGTTTTTATAATATTACTTTCTTAGCTGGGTGTGGCAATACATGTCTTCAATCCCAGCACTCAGGAAGCTGAAGTAGGAGGATGACTGTGAGTTCAAGGCCATCCTGAGATTACAGCATAAATTCTAAGTCAGCTGGGGTTGGAGTGAAGCACTAACTTGAAAATCAAAGGAAAATAGAAAATGATAAGAGTTTGTCTTACAAAAAATGACAAAACAGTTGCTAAAGAAATAATCGGTAGACTATACACTGTGAAAAATATCAGTATCAACATCTATATCGTCTCTGGTTGCTTTTAGAGCTTCAGACATGAAAAGGAGATTAGGAACATGGTTAGTTTTGGAGGAACTACTTTATGCCAACTATGGAAACTCTCTCCCAGATTCCTGAATACAGTTTTTAGAAACAGGCATGTCAGTACACACCTTTAGTCTTAGTGAGAGAGAGTCAGGCAGCTTTGTTAGGCAGCTAGGTTACCTGGGCACCTGAAAGTTAGAAGCAGGAATGTCTTTGGGCCTATCCTTCTAGTCTCTACTTTGCTAGAGATCAAAATATGATCTGATTTCTAATCTCTTCCTTAGGTCTGTTTTTCCACACAAAACCTGGACATTGACTTTGAGGGAGTCTCTCCTAGGATTTAAATCTACTCCTATCATTGTAGTTCCTGAAGTTCAGCCCCTGGAACTTGGTGTCATGACTCACCTCTTCCAGAGACAGCCCCTAGCCCAGACCACTTACTGTCTCTCTGGCTCACCTTAGCCAGAAGGTAGGACCCACCACTATAAGTATAAACACATGTATGTAAAGTTACAAACCTCTTTTTCTTGGTAATCCATTCAATACTTATGTTGAATTTCTCCTTGCGTTGGCCTGGCTGGGCTGAGCTGAGGCGGGTCCCCCTAACACCTACTTTCCACATGGACTCTTTACCCCCTCCCGCTCTCCACATGGCAAGAGCTCTTTGTACTTTCCTTTCATTCATTTCTGTGTGTTTTTCAACCATCATGTGGGCTCTCAAGCTATGTGCAAGCAGTCATTTTCCTTCTCTTGTTTTTGTACTTCATTAAATAAATATAATTTAGTAATTACTCTTCTAAGTCTTATTTTATTCATTACTTTTGGTTAATAGTAGACATGAACCCACGGTATGGGGTTCAAGGACCTTCTGGGCCCTTAACACCTCATTTTGGGAGGCTGAGTTAGTAGGATCACTGTGAGATCCAGGCCAGTCTAGGGTTACAAAGTTATTTCCAGAGTAGACCCTGCTTTAGATAAACAAACAACCCCCCCTCCAATCCAACTTGATCTTGTGACTTGAGGAGCATAGTTTTACCAGCTCTTCTTTTATAGTTTGTATGGTACAATCTGTGTTTATATTTCAAGTAAAGAAAAAATTGCCAGGCCTGGTAATGTATGCCTTTAAACCCATGACATGGATCACTACGTGTTGTGGCTACCCTGAGACAGCGTACTGAATTCCAGGTCAACACCACCAAACTTAAGCATTATATGGAGATCATCTTTCTCCAAAATCATTGAAGGTCACTAAAAGTTTCCTTGATTTACACTAAATTTATTTATTTATTTATTTTTAATTTTGGGGCAGTGTTTCTCACTAGCCAAGTGTGAACTGTAACTCATCCTTTGTAGCCTAGCCTTGCCTCATCCCACAGTAATATTTCTGTCTTAGCTTCCCTAGAGGAGATGTCTTTTAGCAAACCTCAGTCATAGTCTTTTTCATGATGTATACACACATAGAGTTTTACTTGCTTGGACGTGACAAAGTACAGAAAGCCTTGTAACTGAAACAAAGAATCCTAGAGGAATAGGCATGAGCATGTCTTGACAACATTGAGGATGACATATTTGTTGAAAGTAAGTACCACTGATTTTAAGACACTATACCTGAGTGCATGAACCATATTTCATAAACTCATTTCCTGTCCTCTGAGAATCTACTTGTTGAAGAATCATTTCATGGAGGGCATTGGCCACAGCATACACAGCATTGTAGATGTTGTAAAACTCTTCATCCATGGCCATTTCAGAGCTGTGCCTTGAAAACCACTCCAGTGAAGGATTGTAAGAATAGTTGTTCAGTGTTTCATAGTATGAATTGTAGAGAGAACAATTAAATCCCATCCAGCTTGATCTTACAGAATTAATGTTTTCTGTATATTTGGAAAAGTTCATTGTCTGGATAAAAGGTTTTAAACTAGAAATCTCACCATGGTGGTGTACGAAAGTGAAAGACCAACGGAATGAGTAAGGGATGAAGTTTCCTTCACATGGGAGGAGATCCCACTGTGAGGTGGTGACCCAGATTCTCCATGTGCCTAAACATTCCCATTTTCTAAAGCTCATTTCCATAATAGGGTTAATGTTACCATAAATGACAACAGCATTTGCCGATGATGTGAAGATTGGATAATGCATATTAATAAAAAATGTCAATGCTATATCTGTGTTTACAGGGATCATATTCACATATGCTAAACACATGCCATATCTTTGCATTTCTACTCTCAAGTTAGAGAGAAATTGAAAGCCTTGGTCATCATCTGAAATGAACAGCTCCACCCATGTCCAGCTGAAACGAAGCATCAAGGAGACCATGGCAAGGGGCAGGTTTGTATCCTTGGGAGCCACCTGATAAAGATAAGGAAATTTCTCCTTGTCACTTAGTGTAGGATGAAATGGTCCATAGGCAATCTAAAGAAAACAGAACATTGGAATCTACAAAAGGAGAAGGATTTTGTCAGGCACAAGGTAACTTCTGACTGATCTTTTAAACCAGCAGAAAATGGAAGAAAATCTTGTTCACGCTATTACCACAGTCATATCTTATTTCCCAGACCCTGATAGGAAATTGCTGACCAGTGCATCCTCTAGTGAATCTCATTTTCTCTTAACCTGTTCTTCTTTTCTATTTCAAGCTAATAAAAGTTAATAATCCACCAAATCTGAGTGCTTATCAGTTCACTTAAAATCATGATCAACATAGGCATAAACCTTGTCCATTTACTAGACAATGCCACTAAGACACTGAGTTTCAACTCCCTCTGTAGACTCAGACTCACCTGTGGCCTTACATAGAGCTGCATGAGTGGTGCTAGTCTGGCAGATCCTGCCCACGAGGGTCCTGTAAGTGCTATCTGACATGCTTTCTGCTCACACATATAGTTTGGAGCATCCTTCGTGAGATTTGGAATTTCATCTTCAATACCAAATACAGAAAAACTCTGACAAATCTTAGAAATGGAATGCAATTGCAATGACACATTGTGTAGTAGCTGGGAGTTATGGTTAATATCTTCCAAGGCAAAAATCAATGCCAGCACATGCTGGAACCTTCTGATTGGCAATCTGAAAGGGGAGCACAATCATCATCATGGATGAGGTGTCATTCATAAGCTTCATATCAAGCCCACTGAACATTATGTACCAAATGACATTCTCCCTGAACTTCTCTTGTTGAACATGCTCCTTCTATTATGAGGATGGGGAGACATGACATATTTAGAAGCTAGTATTTGAAAACTCATAAGAGTAAAACAATTGTAAAGTTTATTCTCATTGTTGTGGTGGTTTGAATGTGAAATGTTCTCTGTACCCCATGTGTTTATGATTAAGTCTTAGACTCTATGCCTAGATAGTGAAACCATTGTCAGGTGGAGCTTTGCTGGAGGAGGTGTTTCACCATGCGTGGGTCTGGCTTTTATAGTCCACCTCCTTGACATTACAAGCTAGCTTACTCTTGCTGCTTCTTCCAGCTGAGGTCGAAAGATGTGAGATAATGCTGTCTGTTCTTGATATCTGCACACACTTTGATGAAATTTCCCCTTATAATTTCTCTTAAGGTGCAGGGAGCTGAAATAAACCCTTTACTCTCCTAGTCTGCTTCCTGTCAGGCATTTTGCCCCAGCAAGGAGAAGTTAATTGCTATTAAAAATTGGTAATGAGAATTGGAACGATTGGTGCAATAATCCTGACTACCTGGTTCTTGCCTTTTAGAACTGGTTTGCTGGACAAAGATTGAAGAATATGGAACTTGGACTAGAGAAGCAATGCTAGTATTGCTTGGTTGACTATTCTAGTAATTGTTTGAAAAATCTAAATGCAGATTGAGGTATGAACTGGGAAGTCTTGCCATTTGAGGTTTCAGAGTGAAAACAGAATGTTTTTGGGAAATCAGCTAGAAGCAGTTTGTGTGATATTATGGTAGAGAGGCTGGCTGAAGGCTAAACATGTGCAAGAAATTTGAGCAAAGTTGAGTTTAAGAGTAATGGACAATTGTTTGATGGAGGAAATTACAGAGTAGAAGGATATGCAAGATATAGAGTTTGGCATAGATGATTGTGTGGGCCGTTTTAGGCTCCTTTAGCTGAAATATTTTTAAAAGGTTAACATCATTGAGGATATGCAAGTTGTTCTCATCTTGAAAGTAGGAGAAGTGCTGGTTCATTTCAAAGGAAGCACCAGAAAGAAGAATCCTGAAGGAGATGAATGTTCTTCAAAATCATATTGTACTGACAACTTTGTTGTTATTCCTCAACTGGTAGTGGTTTTGGAAGCATTAGGATGCCAGAAGTTTGGGGCATTAATTTATATCATTATTTCAGAAGCCATAGAGGGTAGAAAATATGAGGAAAGATAAAGGACCCTGTAGGGAGACCCATGTGCCCATGATATGGGTTACAATTAATATGACATAATTTTTAAGATGCCAAGTGACAACAGGATCTTCTTGCTTAAGAAGACCCTGTCCTGGCTACAAGCAACAGAGCTGGAGGGACATAGATGCTGAAGCATTTTGGAGCCCTAAGGATTTCATCTTATGACTCAGATGACAGAGAGGAAAATTTAGATTTTAATGCCATATATGCCAAATATATATATTTGACAGACAAAGAGGGAGAGAGAAAGAGAGGGAGGGAGAGAGAGAGAATGGGCATGCCAGTGCCTCCAGCCAATGCAAATGAATTCCAGATGCATGCATACCCTTGTGTATCTAGCTAAAATAGGTTCTGGGGAATCAAACTTGGGTCCTTTGGCTTTGTAGGCAAACACCTGAACCTCTAATCCATCCCTACACAGTTCTGTGCTTATTTTTTAAGCATGCTTTTTCATTTGAGAGAGTGAGAGACAGACAGAGAGAGAGAGAGAGAGAGAGAGAGAGAGAGAGAGAGAGAGAGAGAGAGAGAAAGTGTCATACTAGACATCTGCCATAGCAATCAAACTCTAGATGCTTTCGCCACCTAGTGGGCACATTCGACCTTGCACTTGCCTCACCTTTGTGCATCTGGCCTATGAGGGATGTGGATGTGGAGAGCTGAACGTAGGTACTTAGGCTGTGAAGGCAAGAGCCTTAGCTGCTTAGCCATCTCTCCAGTCCATCCATGCTTATTTGTGATCTAGCATTGGTCCAGTCTTATTTACTCTTCACTCATTTTCTGTTTATTGTGTGTGTGTGTGTGTGTGTGTGTGTGTGTGTGTGTGTGAATGGCAATGTATCCTTTGTGCCACGATGTGCTGAAAGCCTGAGTGCCTTTTGTTTTGATTTTACTGTGTTCACAGTTAAGATATGGTCTTGTGTCCTCATGAGATTTTGGACTTTTGAACAGTGTGGGCACTTGTAAAGACGATGAGGACTGTTAATGTTGGACTGAATGCATTTGGAATCATGAGATGGCCATAAGTCTATGGGGCAAGTGGCCAAATGTGCTTGTTTGAATTTGGAGTGATCCTCATTGCCTCAAGTGTTTGTGATTCTGCCTAACACTTATATCCTGCTGGTGTGGCCTTCAGGGACAGTCTTGCCGGAGGAGGTGTTAGACTTGTGTGGGCCATGGGATTTATCATCCAGCCTCTCTTACTTGTATTAGCTGCATCACTCTTGCTTCCTCCCAGCTGATGTGATGCCTTGCTGTCAATACTTAATATGCTTCTCTACCATACTGAAACTTCCTCTAAAAACTTTGTGCCAAAATAAACCCTTTCCTTTCATAAGCTTGTTCCAGTTCGTGCTTTGTCCCAGCAATGAGATGGTAAACGCTACCATTCTGATAATCATTTATGAGATTATTGCATCTTTACCATATGATGGTGTAGGGAATTCTTTATTCTTTTAATACTAAACATGAACATTGTTCTGAGCAGATAATTAGTTTGTCAATGGATTGATCCTGGAGTTACCATTCTTGAGAAGCATGGCAAAATATTGGCATGCTCGCTACCATGTTGATGGTGTTTTCTTAATAGCAAACTACAGGAAAATCAGGACCGAATTAATGATTACTGTATAAAAATTTGTGATGTGGGCTGGAGTGATGGCATAATAGTTAAGTGCTTGCCTGTGAAGCCTAAGGATCCTAGTTCAAGGCTCAATTCCCTAGGATCCACGTTAGCCAGATGCACAAGGAGGTGCATTCATCCTAAGTTCATTTGTACTGACTGTAGGCCCTGGTTTGCCCATTCTCTCTCTCTCTTTTTTTCTCTTTCTGTTGCTCTCAAATAAATAAATAAATAATTTTTATTTATTTCTATTTCCATTATTAATATCATGACTTAATGTGGCATACTTTGACTGTTTTGAGAATTTTATGGGAGTATTTAGGATAATCATTGATCTATTTTAGAACCAGATTTGCTGCTAAAATATTTTACATGCTGTTTTTCAATATTTTTTTAGATTTGGGTCTGTAATACAAACTATCTCAGACTCAGTCAAGTGTTATTTGCTCCTGTCTTCAATGGTTACAAGGTCACATGCTTCCTTTTGTTTATACTTCAGCACATCCACTCCACAGGTATTTTCTTCCAGATCAGATATAGAAATGGTTTGCATATATTTCTGCGATTGCATCTCTAGGCTTCGTTTGTTACATCTTTAACTAATACAGTGATGTGATTTCAAAGGCAATAAGTTATACGAACAATTATTAGTTACACCTAGCTATTTCATTCGTTTATTTAATGGGAATTTTATATGCAATTCAATAAATTATGTTTTATGTTCCTGCTCATCTGATGAATTTCCACATGAGAATTTCCGTACCTAAGCAATATGAATCTCTCTCTTGGTAGCTTCAATAATACTTTATTATATTTTTTATAATATTTGTTTGGTGAATGAAAATTGTAGCTTCTTTGATATAATTTGTGAACATTAAATTAGGGCTGTAGTTTAACCGTGTCATATTCTAAGAGCCTGTGGTGAGCGATTGGATAGTGTGTTTGTCACATGCTGGAATCTTGTGAGGTACTGAAGTGATGCACTGGGGAAATTTCACATGCAGGCAGTGACCTCCCAACATACATTGTGGAATCTCAATGTTTCCATCATTTTCTTCTTTACATCCCTATAGTGCCATGAGTGTTTTGGTACACCACTTCCCTTTGATCTTCTGGTCTTCTACATTCACAAAAGCACTAGATACCAAACCCTCAAATGGTGGATTGAAATCTCCCAGGCTCTGAGGACAACAAAACCTTTCCTCTTTTTAAGCTGATTATCTCAAGTATTGTGTTTTAGTAGACAAATGTTCACATAGACATATATCATATTCATATGAATTCAAATGAATTTTAACAATTTCCATTTCTAAATTTAATCTTTTCCTGAAAAGCTGAGAAATACTGATTACTGATGGCTTTGCTTCTCACATATTTTTGCTTTATATTTCTAACTTTAAAAAAAATGTTTATTTTTACTTATTTGAGAGCAATAGAGAGAGAGAGAAAGAGGCAGATAGAGAGAGAGAATGGGTGCGCCAGGGCCACCAGCCACTGCCAACCAAACTTCAAATGTATGCGCCTCCTTGTGCATCTGGCTAATGTGGGTCCTGGAGAATCGAGCCTCGAACCGGTGTCCTCAGGCTTCACAGTCAAGCGCTTAACTGCTAAGCCATCGCTCCAACCCTATTTGTAACTTTTTTTGTGAAATGAAACTTTAGAGTTTTGATTAAATTTTCATTATTATTTGTGCATGTGTGATTGTATATTTGCTCATGCTAATGCTTTATGTGCTCTAATTGCCTTCAGCTTCCAGAATATTCTCTTGTCTCTGTCTCATATATTGCATCAGCCTCAGTGTGGTCAAACTGCCACAGCCTCTGACTTAGTGCATAGGGTCAGGGGATCAGAGCAATGTACCTGAGCTTCAGCAGTGAGTGCTTTATTCACTGAGCTATCACTGTGGACCTTCAAATAACTTTTTATATTTTGAACTTTTTTTACTTTAACAAATGTTACTTGAGATATGTGTGTATTGAGTACACAAAGGTGATACTTCAAGTTCACCGATATATCCACTGGTAACTTGCCCATGCTCCTATATTAACCCACATGTGTGCTCATGCAAGCAACTCTAGTAAAATTCAAGTGTCACATACACAAATACACACAAAGACATGGAAATAGAAGAGTGGTTAGTTGGAATCTAAAAAAGGGTCAGTTGAAGGGAGAAAGAGAATGTAAAGAGAGGTGATTATGTCCAAATATCTGTGACTGGGGAGTTGGCTCAGTGAGTGATGGTGCTTTCTTGCAAAGTCTGCCAGCCCGAGTTGAATTCCCCTGTACCCATTTAAAGTCATGTGCACAAAGAAGCACATGCACGTGGAATTTGTAGTAGCCAGAGGACCTGGCACCGTCATTGTCTCTCTGTCTCTGTCCGTGTGTGTGTGTGTTGCTGTCACTCTTTCACTCCATTTGGGACTTCTGTCATTGCAACAAAATAAATAACATTTATAAAAATTATATGTACTCTACATATTACTAATGAAAAATTACAAGTAAGCAGTGGTCTACGGTTGTTCTTAACAAACTATCACTATGACATGATTGGTGATGTATTTTTATATAAAATAAGGTGGAATAGGGCTGGAGAGATGGCTTAGCAGTTAAACGCTTGCCTCTGAAGCCTAAGGACCCCGGTTCGAGGCTTGGTTCCCCAGGTCCCACGTTAGCCAGATGCACAAGGGGACGCACCCATCTGGAGTTCGTTTGCACAGGCTGGAAGCCCTGGCGCGCCCATTCTCTCTCCCTCCCTCTATCTGTCTTTCTTTCTGTGTCTGATGCTCTCAAATAAATAAAAAATTAAAAAAAATAAAAAATAAATAAGGTGGACTATCAATCATAATTCAAACTTTTCTGATGATTATAGTCAACTTCCTATACCTTCAATAGAAATAAAGGATATTTTTACTATAAATATTCCATATATAAATGTGCCATCAGTCATGGAAATAATTGTATTCATTCATATGCTTCTTTTTGCATAATAAGTACATTAGGTGACTAATTTACTTTTATACTATTGTGATTTATTGAGACTTTATGTATATACGTGCATTAAATATGACAGTACATATCCACGACTTCTCCTTACCCTGCATCTCTTCTCTGTCTCTGTTGTTCTGTGACCCTGGCTTTATGGAACTTCGACTGCTATCTGATTACATAGTAGTAATATCCCACTTTCAGTATTCAGGAAGAAACTTGAAAACCTGTGCTTTTGTGTCTGGCTCATTGATTTAGCCTCTGAAGTCCTGACTCAATCTTCCTGCATATGATAGGAATTTATTACTATTCATTTCTGAAGAGAAAATGTTAAGTATATGCACTATATTTTAGTCAACCATTCATGTGAACATAGGTGCAAATGTGTACTGCTTTACCTAGCTATGAGCATTCCAGTGCTTTTGATGTGTGCTGACTTTCTTTACTGTATGTTTATACTCGGTAGTGACACAGTTGCCTCAAATAATTTTCTTTTTACTTTAGTTGTAGTCACAATGTAGGTACTGATAGTGACATAAACTAATGAAACAAAAAGTATAATATTTTACTTTTTCCTCATGTTCTCACTAGTGTTTATTGATTGTCATTTGGACATTGCTCTCATATTCCCTCAGTGAAATAAGATTTTTAATTCTGCTCTGCTTTGCATTTTCATGAATACTCAACACTTTAATATTTTTTATTTTTATTTACATATTTGAGAGAGAGAGAAAGACAATGAGAAAAAGGCAGAGAAAAAAAGAGAAGGTGGGTAGAGAATGGGTGTGCCAGGACCTCCACCACTGCAAGGAAACTCCAGACGCATGGGCCTGGGGAATAGAAATTGGGTTTTTGGCTTTGCAAGCAGATGCCTTTACCACTAAGCCATCTGTCCAGCTCCTTGATTATTTTTATTAGCATATTATTGTATTTCTTTTGAAATGTGTCTGCTCCTTTGATTATTCACTTATTGATTTGATTGTCTCCTTTATGGCAAATAGTTGATACTTGTTTTATCTCCAGCTTTCTCCCTCCACAAGATAGTTAAGAAGAAAACAAAAAAGCTTTCCCCATCCTCTGTCTCTTTACTCTATTCAATGATAATATTGCTATGCAGGAGTTTCTACTTCAAGTATTCACATGTCAATTTTGTTTTAAATTCATATCCATCAATAGAGGGGTGGCCAATATGTAACATGTTCTCAATGATTTTCCCTGGTAGCTACATAAAGTCAAGGATTTCTTAAGCCTTTCAAATACACATGATTGATTTCTGTTTGGTTCAGGAGATATATATCCCTTTGCAGTCTTGTTCAAGTGGTCATCCAGTCTTCAAAGATCTATTTCTGGAAGAGACTGTCTCTACTGGAAAGAATGCTTTGACAAGTGATTGAATATTTCAACGTTTGTACATAACTTCTATGTTATATTTGTTGTTACATAAGAAATAATAACTGATCCTTTAATTATCTTCATATACGTGAAAGTATATAAATTTATTTAAGTGGAAGATTTGAAATGTAAAAATAATCACACCTCATAGTTTGCCTAGTAAATATGTGTAGTTGTATACTAATCCACTTGCTATGTAATAAGCTTAACATTTTTATACTCATGGATTTTAATTCTAGTTCGCATTCAAAATAAATTTTATGTGGATATAGGGGATTGAATTCTTGTTTTCATGAATGCAAGGTTGGCACCTTACCAACTGGGCTATTTACATGTCCCAAAATCTATTTCCTATTTTCTAAAATTATAATATCATGAACTATCCAGGCAATTTTATTACATATTCTTTGACTGAATGAATTTTCTTTACTCTTTCCTACACAAATGCATCAATGCTATACTACTGCATAAGGATAATATGCAAAGGTGTTTAAGGAAGAGAATTATGGGCATGCTTTCCTAGACATTCCAATACCAAACAGCATTTTAGAGCCTTCTAGTTCACTAATGTGCCTACCAGAGTAAAGTGTTGTCCACCACATTCTGTTCCCTCCTCTTACATACTTTATACATATATGAATGGAGTTTCAGAGCCTGATGACTTCCCTTTTCCTTTTTAATGCAAGTGCAATATAGTGCATTTTAAATGAAAATGTTTGTTGTTGCTCAAAGAAAGAATTGTAATTAAAAGAAATCAAATGGGTACTTACAACATTAGTGGTAGTTTATTAACCTAGGAAACTTTTACCACACCAGGCAGCAAGTTCTTCCATGAAATAAAATTTTAATTATACATTGAGTATGAACAAAGGAAGAGATGCCATGAAAAATGTAATTGGATGCCATTAGTTAGAAAACTGGACTATCCAGTGACTGATGGCCAAGAGTAAAGCTAACTTGTAAGAATTTTCTATTGATTCACATACAAATGACCACAGGTAAATTTGTGTTTCACTGATTGACCAAGAGGAGTAGGAAATCATATTTAATTTTATGTCAACTGCAATGCTTTCAGGAAAAAATAATGTCCCATAAACAATCAAAATATCCATACTGTAAGCTCCAGATGCTCCTTAGATTAATACATTGAAAGTAAAAACCTCTATATAAAGCATAGTAAAACACAAGACACCATGCCATTGTTTGAGGACAAACAGATAATGAGTTTTGGGTAGTTTTTGGCCTGTAATCAGAGCACTGTGCAGACAGAGGCAGACAGCTCAGGGGTTTTCTGACTTTTCATTCTAGCCTAATTGGTGAGATCCAGACCAACTAGTGGCTCTGTTTCAATAAAGGTGGATGGCATATGAGTTTGAGTTTGACCTTTGTCCTCCATTTGCCTGGACAACTATGTGCATCCACACAAATACAAACACACCTGAACACATCACACACACACACACACACACACACACACACACATACCTGCACAACAAAAAAGGCTGACAGATGAAGCGACTCTAAAAAATTGATATTTAATCTGAAAGAATCAAACATCCATAGTACATATGTACACTATTGGAAATCTAGATGATAACAGTCATACAGTTTTGAGTACATGACAGATTTAACATATGAAAGAATAGAATAATTGATAAGAGTTAAAGTGGTTCAGGTATGAAATCCTGACAATGGAACAATAAATTCTCACTTTCTGAGATAATGTATTAAACCCAGATAAATGTGCTCTGGTATACTGGAAGTAGAGTACAGTATTAATGGAAATATGTAGAAAAATGCAAAGGTCCGTGCCTCAATTAACACATTAGTGATGAAAACACATCAGATTCCAAAACTCCAATTTACCAGAAGAGATGCAGGGCATAAATTACTTATGGACAACTCAAAGATACATTATTAAAACCCATTCAAACAAAAGTAAGCTCAATATGTTGATGTAATGTTAACTAACAAAGGATAAGTTTTAGCAAGGATTCATTAAAGAAATACTTTTCTACAGATCACATGCATGTAAATTGTAATGCCAAATACTTGTAGTCCATTACTTCATGCCTAAGACAGCAGGGATAAAATGAAGAAAGAGGAGGATGAAGAGGGAAAATAACTGTTTCTTGAATTACCATTCACTTCAAGAACCTTACAAGAGACAAATGTTGTTACTATTGACACCTATGCTCACAAGAGGAAACCAGAATACAATATATAAAGAAACAGAGAAAAAACTTTCATGACAAATAATGCTTAAGACACTAAACATAGAAAACAAAGAAAGAACACTAAGAGCTACAAGAAAAAACAGATCATCACTAACAAAGGTAACCCATCTCAGTATATCAGATTCTGCAAATGGAAAGTAAAAGCCAGAAAAGTTTGGCATTGACTATTTCAAGCTTTCAAAGACCATTGATGTCAATCCAAAATATTATACTGGCAAAATTAATCCTCATTATAGAAGATAATATATCTTTCCATGGCAAATGCTGGCTTTATAAGTTTTTGAGATCTAAACCATCTCTACAGAGAAAACTGCAATGAATATTTCATACTACAGAGAACAAATATACACAAAATCCTACAGGAGAGAAAAAAGAAATCAATGATCAAAATTTCAGCAGACATGAAGCATATGAAGACAGGAAATTCAAAAGTCAAAAAGCCTTCAATTTAATTGGGATTAACTCATACCTCTCAAATATAACTCTGATCATTATTGGACTCAACTCCCCAATCAAAAGATGCAAGTTAACAGGTTGAATCAGAAAACTGAATTCATCTATTTGCTATCTATTTGAAATTCACATTTATGATTAAAGATAGAAACTAACTTAAGGAGAAAAAAATCAAAAAACATTCCAACAAAATGAAAATTGTAAACAATTAGGTCCAGCTATTCTACAATCTGACAAAATAGACTTTAAACAAGAGAGGTAAAATTGACAATTTATACTCATTAAGGGAAACACAAGATATTTTTACCATCATAAACTTTTATGTGCCAAACACAACTGCACCAAAATTTTAGAGCAAAATTTATTTGATATTAAACAAATAAATACGAACACAACAATAATATGTCTTGTTAATGCCACAACATAGTCAAGAGACAAAGCATTTAGCCAAAAATATAGAGAAAAAATGGAGATAAAGAACACCATAAATCAAATGGATTTAACAGGTATTTATGGAATATTCCATCAAACATGATAGCATACACATTCTCCTCAGCAGCTCATGGAAATGTCTCTAAAGCAGATCCTACATTATGGCATAAAGCATGCTTCTATAAGACCAGGAAAATTGACATAACAACCTGTATTATGTCTGACAGAAATCAATGAAACTAGAAATCAACAAGTGAAACAAAACAAAATATACCAATTCCTGGATATTTAACAACACAGTATTAAAAAAAGATATTTAAGAAATCAATGATTTTAAAAAACTCAATGATTTAAAATATCAATCACTTTAAAATATACTGAACAAAATGTCAATGAATCATGACCTACAAAACCTTTTGGACTACCATTAAGACAGTCTGGAGAGGAAAACTGATACTTCTAAATACCAATGTTTTAAAATAGAGAAATCAAAAATGAATGATTTAACCATTCACATGAATACTTTTGAAAAATATGAACAATTCCAGCCCAAAATACCAGACAAAAAGAAATAATCATGGTAAGTTCAGAAACCTTTGAACTCATTTTTTTTGAATTGAAAAATTGTTGATACTAGTAGATGATTCTTTAACATTTAAACAAGATTAATAAACTAATGGCCAAATTTACCAAAACAAAAATAGAGAACATTATGAAAACTGTATTACAATAAATACTAATGAAATAGGGAGAGATGTTAAAACATACTTCAAAAACACACCAGCTGTTTCTTCCTTGGAGTCCAATGTGGCCCCTCTATAGAAACATCTTTGGCTGTCTGTGCTACAGATATCTATGGTTTTCTGCATGATGTTTGTCTTTTTCTGTCTTTCACTTGGTGCACTAATTTCTAAGTTTAATTTTCCAGCAAAAATTGATGTTAGGGAGGTGTTGGTCTATGTATCTGAAAGAAGCTCTGGCATAGAATTGGAAAAAGAAGAAAATGGGTCATAAATAATCATTTTCCCTAAGGCCTGGTGTCTATACTTGAGGTAAATAATTTATGGGATTGTTTGATGTAAAGAAATAGCAAAAATTTCTATGAATTCTGTGGCACTGTACCTTTCTTGAAGTTTGCTCTTAAATGACATTATCAGAAAATAAACGACTGAAGCTAAGAGCTATGACAGCAGAGAAAAAGAGAAAAAGAAAAGAAGAGAGAAAACAAGGGAAAAGCAGAGGAAAAGAGAAGCAGAGAAAAAGAGATGGAGAAACTCAGCTGCCTTCAGCATTAGCCTGTCAGCTTGCACCAGGACTTGACTTCAAGTTGTTAATGCACCGCTCCCTTTCACACCTGTCTTCAGAGACCCTCCTTCAAGCCAGGGCTGGACCCCAACAGGTAGGCATCTGGGAAGATTCCAATTCTTAGCGATTGTGAAAAAAGCAGCAAAATATATTGCTCAGCAAGTATCACTGTGGTAAAGAGCAGCACAGTCTTCAGGGTATTTATTCAGGAGTGGTATCCCTGGGTCAAATGGTGGATATATTTTCAGACTTTTTGTTTATTTTTTGTATTTATTTGAGAGCGACAGACAGACATAGAGAAAAGAGGGAGATGGAGAGGGAGAAGGAGAGAGAAAGAGATAGAGAGAAAATGAGCTCACTAGGGCCTCCAGCCACTGCAAACAAACTCGACATGCATGTGCTACCTTGTGCATCTGGCTTACGTGGGTCCTGGGGAATTGATCCTTGAATCTGGGTCCTTAGGCTTCACAGGCAAGCGCTTTAACTATTAAGCCATCTCTCCAGCACTATTTTCAGACTTTTGAGGCACTTCCACTCTGATTTCTAGAATTGTACAAGTTTTCACTCCTATCAACAGTGAATGAGAGTACTTTTCTAACGCCTTTGCCAGTACTTTATTGTTTGATATTTTTGGTAATTGTTATTCTGACTGGTATGAGAAAAATATCAGAGTAGTTTTAATTCTCATTTTTCTGATGGCTAAAGGTGCTGAAGACCCTTGTTAGATGTTTATTGGGTCTTTGCATTTTGTTGAAGGCTTTCTTTGCATCTATTGAAATAATCATGTGATTTTTGGTCTTATCTCTATTTATGTGATTTATTATGTTTATCTATATGTTTAACAATTACTGCATCCTTGGGATGAAACCAACTTGATCAGTTGGATGATACATTTGATATGTTGTTGGATTCAATTTTCAAGATTTTTTTTTTTGGTTTTTCAGGTAGTGTCTCGCTCTAGACCAGGCTGACCGGGAATGCACTATGTAGTCTCAGGGTGGCCTCGCACTAACGGCGATCCTTCTACTTCTGCCTCCCAAGTGCTGGGATTAAAGGCATGTGCCACTATGCCTGGCTCAAGAATTTTATTCATAATTTTCACTTCTAATTTCATGACGAATATTGTTTATTATTTACTTTTCTTGTGTTTCTGTCTGTTTGGGCTATTAGTATAATGTTGGCTTCATAAAGGATGTAAAGGAATATTCCCTCCTTTTTAAATTTTAATTTTATTTACTTGAGAGAGAGAGAGAGAGAGAGAGAGAGAGAGAGAGAGAGAGAGAGAGAATGGGCACACCAGAACCTCCATGCACAGCAAACTCCAGATGCATGTGCCACGTTTATGTATCTGACTTACATGGGCAATGGGGAATTGAGCCTTGAACCAGGGTTCTTAAGCTTCACAGGTAAGCACTGAAACACAAAGCTAACTCTCCAGCCCTTCCTTCCTTTTTAATTGTGGGAAATAATCTGAGAAGTGGTTTTAATTCTTCAATGAGGATGTGGTAGAATTAAGTGGAGAATACATCTGGGCCTGAACTTCTTTTCTTGAGAGGGTTTTAATTACTTTTTTAGTTTTATTACATGTTATACCTACCTTCATGCATTTTGTCTCTTCTAAACTCAGATAAGGTAGGTGATAGGAATCAAGAAATTTACTTATTTTCCATATCTTTCCATTTTTTTGGAATACGTGTTTTTGAAGTATGTTTTAATGACTCTCCCTATTTCATTAGTATTTATTGTAATACCGTTTTCATAATGTTCTCTATTTTTGTTTTGATAAATTTGGCCATTAGTTTATTAATCTTGTTTATATTTTAAAGAAGTATCTAGTAGTTTCTACAATTTTTCAGTTTACAAAAGGAGTTCAGGGCTTGAGAGATGGCTTAGTGGGTAAGCACTTGCCTGTGAAGCCTAAGGACCCTGGTTTGAGGCTCGATTCCCCAGGACCCACATTAGCCAGATGCACAAAGGGGTGCACACATCTGGAGTTCGAGTGCAGTGGCTGGAGGCCCTGGCAAGCCCATTCTCTCTCTCTTTGTCTCTCTGTCTCTCTCTCCCTCATTTTCTCTGCTGCTCTCAAATAAATAAATATTTTAAAAAATGAGTTCAAAGGTTTCTGTACTTATGATTTTATTCCTTTTTGTCTGGCATTTTGGGTTTGAATTGTTGGTTTTCAAAAGTATTCATGTGAATGGTTAAATTATTTAATTTAGATTTCTCTATTTTAAATTATGGCATTTGGAAGTATCAGTTTTCCTCTTCAGACTGTCCTCACTATAGTCCAAACGTTTTGGCAGGTCATGTTTCATTGTCATTTTGTTCAGGATTTTTTAAAATCATTGTTTTTTAAATCATTTATTTTTAAATCATTGATTTTTTAATCTCATTGTTTAATAGTGCATTGTTAAATCTCCAGGAGTTGGTATATTTTGTTTTTGTTTCTCTTGTTGTTGACTTCTACTTTCATTAATTCAGTCAGATATAATACAGGGTGTTATGCCAATTTTCCTGGTCTTGTAGAGGCATGCTTTATGCCATAATGTAGAATCTGCTTTAGAGATGTTTCCATGAGCTGTTGATGTTTGATGTTTGATGTAATATTCTATAAATGCCTGTTAAGTCCATTTGATCTATGGTGTTCTTTATCTCCATTGTTTCTCTACATTTTTGGCTAAATGCTTTGTCTCTTGACTATGTTGTGGCATTAACATGACAATTTATTGTTGTGTTTGTATTTATTTGTTTAATACCAAATAAATTTTGCTCTAAAATTTTGGTGCAATTGTGTTTGGTGCATAAACGTTTATGATAGCAAAAATCTCTTGTATTTTTCCCTTAATGAGTATAAATTGTCAATTTTATCTCTCTTTATAAAGTCTATTTTGTCAGATTGTAGAATAGCTGGACCTAATTGTTTCCCATTTTCATTTTGTTGGAATGTTTTTTGATTTTTTTCTCCTTAAGTTAGTGCCTATCTTTAATCATAAAGGTGAGTTTCTTATAAATAGCAAATAGATGAATTCAGTTTTCTGAGTCAACCTTTTAACTTGCGTCTTTTGATTGGGGAGCTGAGTCCAATAATGATCAGTGTTATAACTGAGAGGTGTGAGTTAATCCCAGTTAAATTGAAGGCTTTTTGACTTTTGAGTTTCCTGTCTTCATATGCTTTATGTCTGCTGAAATTTTGATCATTGTTTTTCTTCCCTCCTGTAGGATTTTGTGTATGTTTGTTCTCTGCTGTATGAACTATTCAGTCCAGTTTTCTCTGTTGGCATGGCTTAACTCCCAAAAACTTATAAAGCCAGCATTTGCCATGGAAAGATATTTTATCTTCTATAATGAGGACTAATTTTGCCAGTACAAAATTTTAGATTGACATCAATGGTCTTTGAAAACTTGAAATAATCAATGCCAAATTCCATTTGCAGAAGCTGATATACTCAGATGGGCTTACCTTTGCAGTGATGATCTGTTTTTCTTTTGTAGCTCTTAGCATTCTTTCTTTGTTTTCTGTGTTTAGTGTCTTATGTATTATGTGACATGAATTTTTTTCTCTGTTTCTTTATATATTGCATTCTGTTTTCCTCTTGTCAGCATATGTGTCAATAGTGCCAACGCTTGTCTCTTGTAAGGTTGTTGATGTGAATGGTAATTCAAGTAACAGTTATTTTCCCTCCTCATCCTCCTTTCTTTCATTTTGTTCCTGCTATTTTAGGCTATGAAGTAATGGATTACAAGTATTTGGCATTACAATTTACATGCATCTGTGATCTGTAGAAAAATATTTCATTAATGAATCCTTGCTTATACTTATCCCTTGTTAGTTAACATTACAATGATATATTGAGCTTACATTTGTTTAAATGGGTTTTAATGTGTTTTTAAGTTGTCCATATGTAATCTATGGTCCACATCTCTTCTAGTAACTTGGAGTTTTGGAATCTCATGTGTTTTCATCATGAATGTGTTAATTGAGGCACTGCCCTTTGCATTTACTTTGGACTTTTCTACATATTTTCATTAATACTGCACTGTACTTCCAGTATACCAGAGTATATTATCTGGGTTTCTATCTCATAAAGTGAGAATTTGTTGTTCCATTGTCAGGATTTCATACCTGAACCACTTCAACTCTTATTAATTATTCTATTGCTTCATATGTTAAGTCTTTCATGTACACAAAAGTATATGACTAATATCATCTAGATTTCCAATATTGTACATGTGTACTATGGATTTTTGATTCTTTCAGATTAAATATCAATTTTTTAGAGTCCCTTTATCTGTCAGCCTTTTTTGTTGTACAGATGTGTGTGTGTGTGTGTGTGTGTGTGTGTGTGTGTGTGTGTGTGATACGTTCATGTGTGTTTGTATCTGTTTGGATGCACATAGTTGTCCAGGCATATGGAGGACAAAGGACAAACTCAAACTCAGATGCCATCTATCTCTATTGAAACAGAGCCTCTAATTGGTCTGGATCTCACCAATTAGGTTATAATGAAAAATCAGAAAACCCCTGAGCTGTCTGCACAGTACTGTCATTACAGGCCAAAAAAAAAAAAAAAATTGTCTGTTTGTTATCAAACAATGGAATACTGTCTTGTGTTTTACTATGCTTTACATAGAGGGTTTTACTTTCAACGTATTAATCTAAGGAACATATGGGGCTGTGAGTATGGATATTTCTCCTGTTTATGGTACATTATTTTTTTCCTGAAAGCATTGCAGTTGACATAAAATTAAATATGATTTCCTGTTCTTCTTGGTCAATCTGCAAAACACAAATTTACTTGTGGTAATTTGTATGTGAATCAATAGCACATTCTTACCAGTTAGCTTTACTCTTGGCCATCAGTCACTGGATAGTCCAGTTTTCTAATTGATGGCATCCGGTTACATTTTTCATGGCATTTCTTATTTGTTCATAATCAATATGCGATTAAAATTATATTTCATGGAAGAACTTGCTGCCTGGTGTGGTAGCATTTTCCTAGGCTAATAAACTAACACGAATGTTGTAAGTACTCATTTGATTTCTTTTAATTACAATTCTTTCTTTGAGCAACAACAAACATTTTCATTTAAAATGCATTATATTGCACTTGCATTAAAAAGGAAAAGGGGAGTCATCAGGCTCTGAAACTCCATTCATATATGTATAAAGTATGTAAGAGGAGGGAACAGAATGAGGTAGACAACACTTTACTCTGGTAGGCATATTAGTGAACTAGAAGGCTCCAAAATGCTTCTTGGTATTGGAATATCTAGGAAGCATGCCCATAATTCTCTTCTTTAACCACCTTTGCATATTATTCTTATGCAGTAGTATAACGTTGATACATTTGTGTAGGAAAAAGTAAAGAAAATTAATTCAGTCAAAGGATATGTAATAATATTGCCTGGACAGTTCATGCTTTTATAATTTTATAAAATAAGAAATAGATTTTTGGACATGGAAATAGCCCACTTGGTAAGGTGCTGGCATTGCATTCATGAAAACAAGAATTCAATCCCCTATATCCACAAAATTTATTTTGAATGCGAACTAGAATTAAAATCTACCAGTATAAAAATGTTAAGCTTATTACATAGCAAGCAGATTAGTATACAACTAAACATATTCTTGAGTTTATTTACTAGGCAAACTATGAGGTGTGATTATTTTTACACTCCAAATCTTCCACTAAAACAAATGTATATGCTTTCACTTATATGAAGATAACAAATATCACATAGAATTTGTATACTAATGTTTAAATATTCAATCACTTATCAAAGCATTCATTCAAGTAGAGACAGTCTCTTCCAGAAATAGATCTCTGACCACTGGATGACCACTTGAACATGACTGAAAAGAGATATGTATCTCCTGAGCCAAACAGAAATCAATCATGTATATTTGAAAGGCTTAAGAAATCCCTGAATTTATGTGGCTACCAGGGAAAATCATGGAGAACATATTACATATTGTCCTGCCCAATATTCCTGGATATGAATTTAAAACAAAATTGGCATGTGAATACTTGAAGTAGAAACTCCTGCATAGCAATATTAACATTGAATAGAGTAAAGAGACAGAGGATGGGGAAAGCTTTTTTTTTTCTTCTTAACTATCTTGTGGAGGGAGAAAGCTGGAGATAAAACAATCAACCATTTTCCACAAAAGATACAATCAAATCAATAAGTGAATAATCAAAGGAGCAGACACATTTCAAGAAAAATACAATAATATGCTAAAAAAAATAATCAAGTGGCAAGTACATAATCAAGTACAAGTGGCTTAGTGGTAAAGGCATCTGCCTACAAAGCCAAAGGCCCTGCTTCTGTTCCCCAGTACCCACGTGTCTGAAGTTCTCTTGCAGTGGTGGAGGTCCTGGCACACCTATTCTCTATCCACTTTCTCTCTTTTTCTCTGCCTCTTTCTCATTGTCTTTCTCTCTCTCTCAAATATATAAATAAAAATAAAAAAGATTAAAGTGTGTGTAGTCCTGAAAATGTAAAGCAAAGTAAAATTAAGAATCTATTTCACTGAAGGAAATATGAGTGCAATGTCCAAATGACAATCAATAAACACTAGTGAGAACATGAGGAAAAAGTAAAATATTATACTTTTTGTGTCATTAGTTTATGTCACTGTCAGTACCTACATTGTGACTACAACTAAAGTAAAAAGAAAATTATTTGAGGCAACTGTGTCACTACTGAGCATAAACATACAGTAAAGAAAGTCAGCACACATCAAAAGCACCGGCAGCTCATAGCTAGGTAAAGCAGTACGCATTTGCACTTATGTTCACATGAATGGTTGACTAAAATATAGTACATATATTTAACATTTTCTCTTTTGAAATTAATAGGAATTCATTCATGTCATATGCAGGAAGATTGAGTCAGGACTTCAGAGGCTAAATCAATGAGCCAGACACAAAAGCACAGTTTCTTCCTGAATACTGAAAGTGGGATATTAATACTACGTAATCAGATAGCAGTAGAAGTTCCATAAAGCCAGGGTCACAGTACAACAAAGACAGAGAAGAGATGCAGGGTAAGAAGAAGTTCTGGATATGTACTGTCATATTCAATGCAAGTATATACACAAAGTCTCAATGAATCACAATAGTATAAAAATAAATTAGTCACCTAATGTACTTATTATGCAAAAAGAAGCATATGAATGATTACAGTTATTTCCATGACTGATGGCATATTTATATATATGGAATATTTATAGTAAAAATGTCCTGTGATTATATTGAAGGTATAGGAAGGTTAGTATGAACATCAGAAAGTTTGCATTATGAATGATAGTCCACCCTACTTTATATAAAAATATATCACCAATTATATCATAGGGATAGTTAGTTAAGAACAACTGTAGACCACTGCTTAATTTTAATTTTTCATTAGGAATATTAAGAATACATATAATTTTTTATAAATATTACTTATTTTGTTGCAATTGCAGTAGTTCCAAGTGGAGAGAGAGAGAAAGAGTGACGGCACCACACACACACACACACACACAGATAGAGTGAGAGAGAATGACGGTGCCAGGTCCTCTTGCTACTGCAAACAAATTCCACGTGCATGTGCTACTTTGTGCACATGACTTTAAATGGGTACAGGGGAATTCAACTCAGGCTGGCAGACTTTGCAAGAAAGCACCATCACTTACTGAGCCAACTCCCCAGTCATAGATATTTGGACATAATCACCTCTCTTTACATTCTCTTTCTCCCTTCAACTGACCCTTTTTTAGATTCCAACTAACCACTCTTCTATTTCCATGTCTTTGTGTGTATTTGTGTATGTGACACTTGAATTTTACTAGAGTTGCTTGCATGAGCACACATGTGGGTTAATATAGGAGCATGGGCAAGTTACCAGTGGGTATATTGGTGAAGAAGTATCACCTTTGTGTACTCAATACACACATATCTCAAGTAACATTTGTTAAAATAAAAAATTCAAAATTTAAAAAGTTATTTGAGTGTCTGGAGAGATGCCTCAGTGAATAAAGCACTCACTGCTAAAGCTCAGGTACGTTCCTCTGGTCCCCAGACCTTATGTAGGAAGCCAGAAGCTGTGGCAGGTTTCTGTAGTTCCACCACACTGAGGCTGATGCAATATATGGGACAGAGACAAGAGAATATTTTGGAAGGTGAAGGCAAATAGGGCACAAAAAGCATTAGCATGAGCAAATATGCAATCACACATGCACAAATAATAATGAAAATTTAATCAAAATTCTAAAGTGTCATTACACAAAGAAGTTAGAAATATAAGCAAAAATAAGTGAGAAGCAAAGCAATCAACAATCAGCATTTCTCAGCTTTTCAGGAAAAGATTAAATTTAAATATGGAAATTGTTAGAATTCATTTGTCGTTTTTCTGAATCAAACATATTAATATGATATACATCAATGTGCACACCTAAAATTTCATGAATTTAAGATTTTATCTACTAAGACACAATAGTTGAGATAATCATCTTAAAAAGAGGAAAGGTTTTATTGTCCTCAGAGGCTGGGAGATTTCAATCCACAATTTGGGGTTTTGGTATCTAGTGCTTTCGTGAATGTAGAAGACCAGAGGATCATAGGGAAGTGGTGTACCAAAACACTCATGTCACTTTAGGGATGTAAAGAAGAAAATGATGGAAACATTGAGATTCCACAATGTATGTTGGGAGGTCACTGCCTGCATGTGAAATTTCCCCAGTGCATCACTTCAGTGTCTCACAAGCTTCCAGCATGTGACATAGTATCCAATCACTTACCACACAGGCTCTTAGAATATGACACTGTTAAACTACACCCCTGCTTTAATGTTCCCAAATTATATCAAAGAAGCTACAATGTTCATTCACCAAACAAGTATTATAAAACGTATAATAAAGTATTATTGAAGCTACCACGAGAGAAATTCATCTTGCTTAGGTAGTGAAATTCTCAAGTGGAAATTCATAGATGAGCAGGAACATAAAACATAATTTATTGAATTGCATATAAATTTCCCATTAAATATACAAATGAAATAACTAGGTATAACTAATAATTGTTCATATAACTGATTTCCTTTAAAATCACATCACTGTATTGGTTAAAGATGTAACAAATGAAGCCTAGAGATGCAATGGCAGAAGTATATGCAAACCATTTCTATATCTGATCTGGGAGAAAATACCTATGGTGTGGATATGCTGAAGAATAAACAAAAGGAAGCGTGTGACCTTGTAACCATTGAAGACAGGAGCAAATAACACAATACTGGGTCTGAGATAGTTTGTATCACAGACCCGAACCTAAAAAAATTTTGAAAAACAATATGTAAAATATTTTAGGAAAAACCCAGCAAATCTGGTTCTTAAATAGATCAATGATTATCCTAAATTCTCCCTTAAAATTCTCAAAATAGTGTTTTATGTAAAGCCAAGTTTACAATATTGGGTCATGATATTTATAATGGGAATAGAGATAAAAATGATAAAATTCATCTCTTTTCACAGAATGTCCACAAATACTTAGATGTCAGGAGAAGGAAGCACAATACAGGAGGTTTCATGGTACCAGATTTCAAAATATACTACAGAGCCATGCTAAGAAAAATGTCGCAGTCTCACAAAATTAGTCAAGGACACAATGTGATTTAATGGAAGGGTCACAATATGAACCAGGCTCGTACATCCACTCACATTGGACATAGGTCACCAAAATGTATATTGGAGAAAAGTTTTAGTTCTAATGAATCTAGGAAAAAGGAATATTCACATGGTGAGGAATGGAGTAATACCTCCAGACCACATTTCTTACAAATATTAACTCAAAAAGAATAAGGCGCCTTTACATGAGGCAAGTAATTCTTGCTAGATAAAACCATGGGAATTACTTCAACATATAGGTGTAGGCTTGGGACATTTGGGAAACTATTCCAAGAATTCCAGGTATCTAGCAAGCTTTGATAAATGAGATTGCATGAAAAATACAACCTTTCACACAGCACAGGAAAAAAAACCACACAAATTGCCCTATTAAGAACAATTTACAGCAATTCATGGAGAAGAACTCATACAGAGAATGTATTAAAATGCAACAATAAAACAAAAATGTATGAGTGAACCAAACAATAAATGGGTACATTGACCGGTCAGTCTGAATAGGAGAAGAGCTACACATGACCTGTAATTAAAGAGCAAATGAATATAATACTTAATCATTAGGATGATATTTAACAAATGACCACTGAACTCCATCTAAACCAGTCAAGTAACCATCATACACACAAGCAAAGTACAAGAAAGTCTGGTGAGGACCCAGGAGGAATACCTGACTTTTCCTGCTGGGAATGTAAGCCTCTAATATCAGTATCATTAATGATCCACCAAAATTTTTCTGATGGTGATACAAAGTTCTGTTAAATGGTTATGCACAATGCACTATAAACTCCTACAGTATCCAGCTCTACCTCCTTGTGCACATACTTGAAGGGGTCTAAATCAACCCAGTATAGAGTCACCTGGTATCTAATTCCTGTCAGCATTTTTCCCAGCAGCTGTATTATGGAATCATAGTAACTGCTCACCCACAGGCAAGCAGATGTGGAATGTGGGCACATGTACACAATGAAGCTCAGCTTATTCAGCATAAGAACACAATGATGGTATTCACTCCAAAATGAGTGGATTTGGAAATTATTATACTATGCAAAGTGCTGCAGCTAAGTTCACATTGCTGACACAAAACACACAACCAAAGCCAGCTTGTGAGAGGAAATGGTTTATTTTGGCATAGCAACTAGAGGGTAAACTCTGTCATTACAGGAAACATTGTCGTCTGTGCAAAGGCTGGATATCACTTCCCTGCCAGCATCAGGGGGATAACAGCAACAAGAAAGTATGCCAAAATTACACAGTAAGCCAGTGCTAATAAACCATCGAGGCCTACCCCCAGTAATACTCCTCTTTCAGTTAGACTCCACCCCAAATTTCCATCAGCCAGGGCTCAAGCTTGCAGAACACATGAGTTTATGGGGGACAACTAACTCAAATCACCACATTCCACCCTGGCCCCATAAGTTGCTAGCCATGTTTGTAAAAGGCATTGCATTCAGTTGACCTTTAAAAGTCCCCATAGTTTTATCAATCCTAACACTGTACAAACATACCAATAGTGCAAGGTCTCTTAATGGTTATCTGTAAAACTAAAAATAAAATAATGCCACCGAGTAAACATTAAAATTGCAAATGATGGCATAGAAAAGTAAAGAAACATTGAACAAGATTTAAAAGAAATGGGCAAACAAATTCTGTACCTCCATGTCCAACAACACTAACCAGTGAAAATTGGCTGAGGTTTCCACTTTTGCCCCTCCAGATGGTCTGCTCCCACACTGGGAAAAACTTTATCCCAAATCAGCAGTTCTCTTTAGCAGCCATCTCATAGATCTGGTAACTCCATTGGGTCTCTAGTGCAGCCCAGGGTTCATCCTTATGAAGCCATTGGACCTCCATGTAGGCACTTCCAATAGTTCTTCCTCACATTACTCATGGCCATTCCCCACCCCTAAAAGAAAAAACAACAACAACAACAACACCCAAAACCATGTTGCAAATCCAAAGTTCCTTTCTGTCAATTGTTAATACTGCATAACAAAGTACTAGACAGGCTGCCAATCTTGTTAGTCCAGGAGAGAATAAAGCCAGATTTAGGGGCAAGACACACTTTCAGCATTCAGGCCTTTTAAGTCAGCATTTTCCTGGCTGTCCCAATGGAGAACAGCTGGACTAGTGTCAATTGTTATGATGTCTCAAACATTTGCAGCTGAACTGAGCTTCTCTCTTTGGCCCTAAGCTTTTGTCTCTTTCTGTGCCATATTCATCTACTCATACCAGTCCATTTCTATGCCACACAACCCTGCATAAGTTCTCAGGACATAGTCAATGAGAACATAGCAAGTATGTCATACATACTGTTTTTTGTTTGTTTGTTTGTTTTTGGTTTTGCAAAGTAGGGTATCACTCTAACCCAGACTGACCTAGAATTTTCTATGTAGTCTTAGGGTGGCCTCGAACTCACAATGATCCTCCTACCTCTGCCCACCAGCATACATACTATGTATAATCCAGTATCTACAAAGTTTCTTCCTCCCTTCATGAGCCAATCCTCATACTCCATAGTTCTTGCTGCCTGAAAGTAATTGTCCATAAAACTGCATTCAGCACTGAAAGGTATCTCTTAGACTAAGGTTTCAAAACCTTCCAAATTCTTCCCACAAATGAGCCCCAAAGATCATACAATATATATGAATGTAAATAATGTAATGTAGTAATTAATAGGTGACACAATATAATCAAGCCAGGCACTTGGAGCAGAAGAAAAGTCCAGTAGTGTTTTAATGACAAAATCCAATGAAAGACATTATTGAGGTCTGGAGGGATGGTTTAACAGTTAAGGAGTTTGCCTGCAAAGCCAAAGGACCCAGTTCGATTATGCAGGTCACACATTAGCCATATGCACAAGGTGGCACATGCATCTGGAGTTCATTTGGAATGGCTGAAGGTCATGGTGTGTTCTTATCTCAATGTCTCTCTCCCTCTTTCCAAAAAAGATAACATAGGAGAGAAGCGGCTTTACATTCATGATGTATCTTACAGCTTATTATCTTCACCCAAAAATATAATGTGAACATGGTCAAAATGAATACACTATTAGAACATTAGATGATATCTTAAATTTATACAAGTTACATTTATCTATCTATCTATCTATCTATCTATCTATCTATCTATCTATCTGTCTATCTATCTATCCAGCCATCTACCTATTATGTATCTATCTATTTCTCTATATCTTTATATGTATATGAGATAATAGTTTATCAAAATATATAAACATGTTAATAAAATTGAACATCCATTTGTCATGGGATATTAGTATTATGGGAGGACATTTTGTCAATATTTTTTTCCTAAAACTAAAAACAATTAAAAATCAGTTTCTAAGGGTCATAGATATGAAAGGTAGGTGACCTTCAGGGTCATCAAATTCTAAGATTGAAGACTGGGTAGTAGCTAAGTAAAAGAAGTCAGAAGTGAGATGGGTCAGAGCGATGGGAGGAGAATAGTTATCCAAAATCATGTACATGTATGAACCAAGAATAATAACATGTATATGCAAGCTTGTTTGAGTGCAGCAGGAGTTATGTTACATGGTAGACATGCTAGTTAGACTTATGTAATATTTGTGAAGTCAACTTATTTGAGGTAACCCAGGCCCAGAAAGCCAAATTGTCACATGTCTCTCTCATATGTAGATCCTAGCTACAAATGATTGAAAGTTTATGTGAGCAGGAATAAAACTCAGTAACAGAGGTCAGTAGCTAGAAAGGGGATATAAAAGGAATAGATGGGGAGGAGAGACTTTATAGGGTGATATAGTATATATGTAAGCAAAAGAACAGACTAATGAGGGTGAAAAGGCCTAACTGAGGTCAGGGGAAGAGATTCAAGGAAGGGAGGAGGGAGGGCTGATCAAAATCTAAGAGGTTATAAATAAGTCATGTGGAAATGTACATTTTTGGACAATGGGACACTCAGAAGTCATAGATTGCTCTAGAAAATTTTTGGTGCTAGTGATAGGATACCTTCCAGTGAGGCCAGGGAGATCCCTGATGCCCCAAAGCATTACAGACCATTGCCTAGGCTCTTGGTTTCCCACCAGGAATAGATGGTAAGACCCTATTGCTGAAACCTACGCATACTTGGGCTGCAAGGTCACTGAGAAGCCCTGCTGGAGCTGAACTGAAAACCTCTTCCATGTAGACCAGCTGACAGAAAGCTAGAAAAAGTCATGCTTCATGCAGTTCAATGAGAGAGAGAGAGAAATCACCAATGAAGATACTCAATAGTGGACACTGCATGCCTTAAATTTGGTGAGCCAGGCAAATGATCCAATGAGTTCAATAATGGCATGTCGGTTATAGGAGCAACAAGCTACTTTCTAATTGATCTGGAGACCTGCTCCATGGGAAGTAATGCATCGTTGACACTGAAAACCTACAACAGGGGTTACTCATGAGCCCTAGGGGTGTGGTGTCTGGCTAAATGTGTTCACTGTGTTCACCAAACTGCCTTGCAAGCACTTCTATTAATGTTTTTACCCATATATTAATGCTACTTTCACTTTTGGTTAGAAAATCTTCTCTTTTCAGATGCAATTACCTTGGGATAACTCAGAAGACACCATAGTGCTGAGAAGTAATGGAGGAGTGCTCAGTGCTGAAATATCTCTATCATACCTTCCAAGGCTCAGGGTCCATTTCAGAAGAGGTGACAGAAAGAATGTAAAAGTCAAAGGAAGGGTAGGAATCCTTACAATGCACTCCTCCAGATACTAAATGGCTTGGATACCCATGACCTCACTGTGCCTGAAACTACCTACAGAAGTCCTTCACAACAGGTGGACAAGATGATGATCTTCATATAAAAGAGAGACTGGTTGAGAGGGAAATGTGTATGATGGAGAGTGGAGGGTCATAGGGGAAAGTGTGCAGAGGGAGGGAATTACCATGGGTTATTTTCTACAGTTATGGAAGTTGTCAATAAAAATTAAATTAAATTAAAATAGAAGAAAGGGTCTGGAAGTCCCCAGACAGTTAGCTCATCTAGTGCAAGAAGATGCTACACGTGCTACTGGGGGAAAATGGCCAACAAGGACTCCAGGTCTACTCAGCAGCAAACTACCTGACGTGATGCTCACCCAAGTACAATAGTGGCACACAGGCATAATGGTTTACCAACTCCTCTTGGATTGGCTAACAGATCTGCTATGTGGAACTGAAATCCTAACTGGAACTGGAAAACAAGTCAGAATCAGATGTAAATAACAACTTTGTTCTCCAATTTCAAGCTCCAAACAATTTTGAGCTACAAGAGGGCCTACACACCTATTAAATTCTCTCTAAACTAATAATGGTTATCTCTTTTATCCAGTGCTGACTTAACTGTCCATTGGAAAGTCTGCTTCTCTTTGTCAGATGGATGCAGAATTTGAGGATAGAGCCAGCCCAGGGCACCTCATCAGGGCTCCAGCTTAAACCATAGAGTAATTGGGGAGATAAGCAAGAATGCTGCTTTCATGGTGAACCTGGTATCAGCACAAGGGTGAAGGAGATAGACACAGATAATAATCAATTCCTACCAAACCAGAGACCCAGAGACACAGAGGCTCCAAAGATCTCATCACTGAAGTAGACCTAAAAAACCCAACATGGTCCAGGGGAATTCAAGGAAGAAGGGGCAGAAAGATTGTTGGATCCACAAGTTGGGACATTGTACACAGACACATTGTTTCTTCCCCATAACTGATTGCTACCCCCACAATGCATGACCCACAATACCCATGGGGAAAACTGGCATCCCCAAATAGGAGTGTCCCTTTGGAGGGGGCACAGGCATGAGTGTAAGTATGGTACCAACATGTGCTGTTTACACACTGAATATGTACATAGCTAATAAAAAATTAAAATTAATAGTAAAAAAGAAAAAGTTAAAATTAGTATGTTTTGAAATAGACAAGTTTTGCTACATTTGTTCTTTAGGTAAAAGCTTGCTTCTTTTATGAAATAAGATCAAGAGATAAAAATTGAGAGCCTGGCGTGGTGGCGCACGCCTTTAATCCCAGCACTAGGGAGGCAGAGGTAGGAGGATTGTCGAGAGTTCGAGGCCACACTGAGACTACATAGTGAATTCCAGGTCAGCCTGAGCCAGAGTGAGATCCTACCTTGAAAAACCAAAAAAAGAAAAAAAAAAGAAAAAAAATTATTGAGAAAATTTACTACAGGACAAGGAACAGAGGCATATATACCATATTACATAAGTGAGTTCTCTGTACAAATAAGAACTACAAATTGACCGACCCAATAGAACATGATAAAGGCAGATGTCACCTAACAGAGCTCTACTGCATTTGAAATGACATAGTCTAAGCAGAAGGAGGCCTAATGTCTTTGAGATGAACTGTGTAAACCACAATGTATTGAGCATATTATAAGCCAGGACCTTTATCTGCGTTAGCATATTTAAACCTTGTAACAACCATAAGTATCACTATTCTTACTTAGATGAAGAAACAGAGAGAAAGCTTTTCTTAAATATCTTATATTTAAAGCATCCTTACCCTTTGGAATTTTCATTTTTCTGGGAGAACTTAAATATATGAACAAATAGTAAATTGGGCCCCAAATTATCATCACAGTTGTAACCTGTCCTATGTAAGTTAACACAAACATTATTAACAGCTATAGAATTACATTCTGGAAAAATAATCATGCATCTTAGCCCTGTCTGATTGGTGAAATGTAGGCTATCTGGAGCCTAGGGTATGTTATCCACTGAGCATTTTGTGTACTATTTTTCTTAGGATTCGATAAAAATCTCATTCACAAAAAAGGAGAGGGGCTGGAGAGATGGCTTAGCAGTTAAATTCCTTGCCAACAAAACCAAAGGACCCAGATTCAATTCTTAGGACCCATGTATGCCAGATGCACAAGGTGACACATGAATCTGGAATTCATTTACAGTGGCTGAAAGCGCTGTTGCATTCATTTTCTATCTCTCCCTCCCCCTCTTTCTAAATCTCTCTCAAATAAATAAAATAAATAAATATTTTTTAAAAAGGAAACATTACATTATGACCTAAATAATATGTATAAGTCCTGCAACAATACATTGATTCAAATTAAAGAAAAAATGGTCTAGACACCAATGTAAAAGCAAACACTTTTGTCTCACACACGGGGGGGGGGGGGGTGTGTGAATAGCTACATCCTAGTACACTATGAAGCTACCTGCACAGAAGGGCCTGTTGCAGTCAGGTTCGCATTGCAGGCAGAAATCAGATGACCATGAGCAGCTTTTGGGAATAAAGGGCTTATTTTGGCTTTCAGACTTGAGGAGATGTCCCATGAGGGCAGGGAAAAGAATGGGATGAGAAGAGGGTACACATCACACCCTGGCTAACATAAAGTGGACAACAGGAACAGGAGAGTATGCCAAACACTGGCAAAGGGAAACTGGTTACAATGCCCATCAGCCTGCCTCCAACATCACACGGCCTCCAAGAGGTGCTGATTCCCAAATCTCCATCATCTGGTAACGTCGCCTTCAGAACACCTATGGTTTTTGGGGGGCACCTGAATCCAACCACTCCAGAGCCCTACAGCTTGACATGATCAGAAGCTATGAACAGGGAGATCCGTAAACGTTCCTGTGAGATCTCCTCCTGTCATCAGTGAACATGGCTACAGGATCCATGTTTGATTTCCCATAAAATCAGAACAGGGTAATATTTCCACCATCATGATATCTACTTATTTCTGGAATACTTGACAATTAGAAGTGCAGTGAAATAGCAGGAGGGAGAACAGGAAAGGAGTTTTATTCTCTTTCTAAGAACATGGAGCATGTGAGGTGCTATGTGACCCATAGAGATGGGCAAGAGCAAACAGGCATAACTGGCAATGCACTTATCAAGGAACTTCTCAAAAGATGTAATTAATGCATGAAAATGCTTTCCTTGGTTTAGTGTTCCTCTTATTCCTTATGAATTTAGGGTGACTGAAACAAGCCTTGCGACCCCCAGAATCCAGTGCTGAGAGGATGTGTCACCTCAATGTGAAAAGCCAGTATAATTGTACTTATATTCTTTCAGTTATAGTCAACATGCCCAGGGCACATGACTGGAAGAAGCAGTCACTGAGGCCCGTTGGTCTCTCAGATGAAAGTGAGAGCAGGAGAGGATTTGGAGGCACCCCAGTCTCACTGCTAATGAACACAGAAAATATCTCTACCCAACATCCAGCATTATAAGGCTGTTGGGTCAAACTGAAATTACTTTGCTGTATTCAAAATCAAGATATGCACTCTGTTCAAATTATAGAGGTTTCCCTGATTTCTTTTACCACTAGGACCCTCACTTAGAATTTTGTTTTCATTTCCCATTATTAAATTTAGCTATGAATTTCTCTGACAATCTACCTAATATAGATGTCTGTTCACTTGATATCCCTGTGTTCCAAATTCTACTAAATCAAGAAAGGATTTTTTGGTCACCCATACCATCTTTCCCTAGAAATCCACATTATACCAGAACCTCTCCTTATGCCTCTGTTAACTCTAACTAATTATTTTCAGACATGGGAATCTGAAACCTGCTCCTTTTCTCTCAATTTGCAATTGCCAATCATACATCCAGTACAGAGCACAATCTTTTTTTTTTTTTTGAAATAGTAGAATTGGTTATAGCAGATTTATCCAGCTTACACATAGTATTATTAGCAATGCTATTAAGTATCAACAATGAGAGTACTTATGCCAATGACAAGAGAATGGAGGCAAGAACATCCGCTACTAAAAGATTCTGCACCCCTGACATCACAAAACACTGCACCACCATTAGCATCACTGTGTGCACATTGGTCACAGTTTGAAAATACTTTTTATAAAATCACTGGAAAAGAGGGGAATATATACTAAGAAAACCTAGAAATATAGGGGAGTAGACAAAATGCTGTACCAAACAATGTAAGATACGGACCTTTTCCATAATTGCAAAGGTAACCTGTAGTGAAAAATACACCCCTGCTTTCAAATGTTAGTGGCCAGCATTGGAAGCCACTGCTGCTTTAGGATTTTTGACCAGGACAGCATTCAGTGCCTTCACTGACATCCCATTTATACCAGAAGGGCAGACACAGATTCACAATTGACTAAGTGCCAGCTTCTTTCATTAATTAGAATGTTTAGCAAATACCTGAAATTCATAAAATTCAAATTGGTGGCCGTGCATGTGTCACAGTGATGCACAATAACCTCACAGAGCATGAACTCCGTCAGTGGGTGGCTGTCTTGTACCTGTGCTCAATGTCAGATCCATAGGTCACAGAGCACACATGTCATTACGTGATGCTGCCACATCATTCTAATGAGTCACTAGGTATTTACCTGAGTGGTTTTCCCTTTCAAGTGTGGCACAGAGGTAAGTGACCCTTCTGAGGCCTTTTTGGAACTAATGCCAGTGAAGAAACACTGGAGACACAAAGGGACAACACTTGGCTGAAGCAGCTTACCCCTGAACACAGTCACTGAAACTATTTCTGAGAAGATCACTGAGTACATGCCTTGGGGTTAGCAACAGAAGGAAACCTGTGAGGAAGCCAGGCAGAGAGGACTGTCTCTTTCCACTCCTACCCTTTTAGGTGAGGTGTGGAAAGAAACACAAAACACTGTGGCTCATTACAAGAACAAAATGATTTTTGGTCACATTATATGGATGTCATTGGAGGTAATATGACAAAGACCTACAGTGTTAGACAATCAGCCACATACAATTTATGCATCAACAGGTGATGATAACATACAGAAAATGAAGCAACTACAAGGGCACTTACTTTTCATTAAGAAGGTACATGAAAAATCCTTTTGGTATGTGCTCTTTCTGTAAATAAATATCAAAAATGCAGTCATCCTGCAAACCTTCAAAAATGTGCTTTTGGGGATTTGTTCTCCAAAAGCACCTGCTTCCAGTGAAACTGCCAAATAGGTGTGGAAAGTTCAAGAGCAAAGAGACAAAAACCATGGAGAACCTCTTCTCCATGTCTTTCTGAGACATATACGTGACCAGAGGTAAGACATGTTCTGTCATGCAGATATTCATCATACATGAGATGTGTTCTTGCATGTCCAGGGGTGTCTGTTTTATCTATGTGTCTGAATGGAAAGGCCGCTCATCTTCCCATGTGACTTTCCACAAACTCTGTTCTCTCCTCTCTGGAGGAATATGAAACTCTGCCCTGGGCGTCTGCATCTGAGGTCCCCATCCCAGTGACAAACAGAGGCTGAAAAACATGTTGTGAAGATTCTCTTCTGCCTCAGGGGCCATGACCTCACTCATGACCACAGACGCCTGCTCGAGAATGAGTTAATCTGATGAAATATTTTCCCTGGTCTGTGCCAATAGTGATTTGTTTGCAGAACAGTTGAAATGATGTAAGTGGATTACATCAGAGGGTCCAAGAAACATGTGAATTGAAAGGATCAGAAAGGGTCTATGGGAGTCAGAGCTCAGGCAGAACCATGGGCCCTACATAGTTAACTGCCAAACACAGGCAGTGGCTTGCATGTGCCCAGTGTACAGTCACCCAGAGAATTCACAATCAGTATGTCAACCATGCCCTGATAATTACTAGTCACATGGGGAGTATCCTAACAACTGTAGCTGCTTTCCAATGTTTGCATTACCAATCATGAAACTCCCAATTCATGGTGAATCAAACCCTGTCTGGTCAGTCCCTCAATGTCAACACAGACACTAAGCTTCACATGGATTCCCACACCATGAGTCCCTCCCTGCTGCTCAATCCCCATGGATATTTATTTTGTGGCGATGTCTTTATTCATCTAAAACATTGCCTTTCTCCATTGTTTGTGCTTATCTGCATATAACTTAATGTCTAAAAAAACATCCATATATTTAAAGGTAGGGAATAAAGTCCTTGGAGAGAATTAAGAGGCAGATGCAGAAAAACAAAAAGGGGGTTCCATTATGGAGGGAGGCAGAAATTTAATCCTTCATGAGAGAAAATATCTAGGATAATGCCTAGAATATATGTCTATTTTTCTTCTTTTATTAGTGAGCATCCAAAATAGTGGATTTCACAAGGATATTTCCATACACATATAACATTGTATTCCACATTGTGCATTAACCACACCCCTGTTCTCTCTTTCCACTGGTTCCCATCCTCAACCCAAATGTCTCTTCTCTGCTTTTGTATCACGAGTTTACATGTCAGGTTATATTTGCGTGTTTCTGACTATGAGATAATGTGGTGCTCTTTTCATCGTCCCTCACACGTCACTGTGTCCCTACTCTGTCTCTCCTACTTCCTCTCCCAAGTGTCACTTTCTGACATCTATGCCGTGAGTCTATGAAAGAAGAATGCAGATTAGAGAAATTAGATTAGATAAAATCTGCTAAACATTATTGTGAGGCTTTCTTGTTTTTTTTTTCTAACCTGAAGTTCTATTTCATCTATTTAGAAATAACTTTCATAATTTCCGTATGATTCAAGGCTGAATAAAAGTTCTTGTGTTTTATCCTGCCCCAACCAATCTGGAAGTTAAATCTTCAGAATAGGCTGTTAAAATGTGTGGGAAAATTGACATGTGTGTGTACATGTATGTATGTGTTGAGCCATATGTATTAACCATAGGGTATATAATTCTTTTTATTTGGGGAAACATACAGGGATGAATGGAGTGGCTTTTATGTCCTTTGCACACATGTAGCTGGGTTTTGATGAGCACTTCTTCCATGATACTCAGACCTCCTGGACCAAGTCTGGAAGAAAGCTGAAGATAAATTTCTGTGTTTTGTGGGGCATCGTGACTGGGGAGAAGAAAACAAACTTCTCCAATCCAGTCGTCTACACTCTGGAGCACATCCAGGTTTGTCAGGAGACCTCTGTCCATGCACAAAGAAGCCCTGTTTCCCCAGTTGGTGCAATACTCGGTTTTAAATCAAAGCTTTTATTTTGAAAGAGTCAAAGATTCAGTTGTGTGGAGACAGCGATGTGGGGAAAGCATTTTCAGAGTAAGCATGAGGATGTGAGCTGAGACCCCCAACACCCATGTAAAAGCCAAACATGGCAGTATGTGCCTGCACTCTCAGCACTGGGGAGGAGGAGGTGGGAGGATCCCCAGGGGTCACTGGACAGCTAGTCAAGTCGAACTGGTGAGCTCCAGGCTCAAGGAGACTGTCTCAAAGAATAAGGCAGAGTGATTGAGGAAGATAATCAATGTCAACCTCTGATCTCCACATGGACATGAGTGCCCTCACATGTGTGCCCATGCACATATAAACATGCATACACACACATGCACACCACATGCACACACTCATGCCACAAAAGAAAAATTGTTCAGAGGAATCGCATATACCTGGGTTGGGCACTGCCAGGCATAAGCTGGAGCCTTCAGGAGATGGGCCTGAGCCACCCAGGCATTGCTAGGGATCCCTGGGCTGCAGGAGGCCATGCCCTCTCCAATGCTGGCACACCCAATCTTAGGCTTTGCCCTGTGACCTTTGCCAGTTGCCTGGGTACCTCCTTAGATTGTATCAACAAGGACCATGAAGTGGCAAGGGAAAAATAAAAGGTCATTTTTAACTAACGCCTATGGTGAACTAAAGTTTCATGTAAACAATGTCATTTGTTGCATGATATCATAAATATAATTACTCAGTTTATGTTCTAGGTGAATTTCAAGTTACCTACAGGATTATTGAAAACAACAAAATTCTCTCTGAGGTGGTGACTTATTTGCCAAGTATGTTAAAATGACTGTAATGTCCTGTTACTTAAAAGGAGAAGGAAACTTAACTGATTTTTAGGCCAGCCTGCCTCAAGACAAAACAAATTGGCCTTAGTTAATCCTGATAAAATCATTTCCAAGTGTGTTAGAGGAATCAATGATATGAATTGTCTTTAATCTAGACTACATGCTTGTCAGAGAGTAATAGGATTAATAAATTTGGTGTAGTTACTCTTCATAGTCTTATAAAAAACATGGATTATTATGGGGTGAGATGAGTTGAATGAAGAAACTGGGAAGGAACTTTTCAGTGCTGGACATAAAATGCTCATTAAAAATGCTTTTTGAGTGGTACTTAGATCAGAATGTTAAAGTATGTGGATAAAGGTGTGCATATGTAGGAAAGAATTTTCAGGCTAAACCTAAACACTATGCCTAAAGTTAAAGATTTTTCAAATGTTTATAAATTCTCAAGGATGCTCTAAGTCATTTAATTTCAGTCACTATAATCTTTTTTCCCTATTAGATAAAATATGTTGAAATATCTTTCTTAAGCTTTGTCAAATTTAATTCATGGGTAAAACGTACATTTTTTTGTTAATAAAAATTCCTATTACATAAAATTAATAGCTATCAAGATTAAACTAAAATCTGGTTGTCAATTATTTTTTTTTTCCATTTCATAGAGATTTGTTAAGGGTCATGTTAGAATTCAGCTAGCTGTTTTAGCTCAAATAAGACCAGATTCTGCTCTATTGTATGTAAAGTAACTGTCTCATTTCTGGCATCTTAAGTCCAGTGCTTACAATAAAATTAATTCTTTTTTTGTTTTATTTATTTGAGAGAGACAGACACAGAGAGAAAGACAGATAGAGGGAGAGAGAGAATGGGCGCGCCAGGGCTTCCAGCCTCTGCAAACGAACTCCAGACGCGTGCGCCCCCTTGTGCATCTGGCTAACGTGGGACCTGGGGAACTGAGCCTCTAACTGGGGTCCTTAGGCTTCACAGGCAAGCGCTTAACCGCTAAGCCAGCCCAACAAAATTAATGCTTAAGACATGTTCCCTACTTTAGGGTACAGCCAGATGCTCAAACATTGGTGATCATTTGAAAAAATATAAAATATAAATATATATATATATTTTATATATAAATATATAAAAATATAAAATTTCAAGTACTGTGTTTCTGTTTCCAATGTTCTCTGGGTAATTGGTACCCACCCAGGTATCTAAACTAATTAAAGATGTTTACAATCACAGGTGCTAAGGCTTTAGAGTATCTTCCTTGTCCTGTTCTGAAACTTTCTAGGTTAAACTAATTAATTTGTTTGTAAGCTACTTGGTATTGTTTTCAAGACTATAGACAAATCGCTACAGAGAAGATGGTGTAGCTCACGACTTAGAAGAGCAGAATATAGAGCAAGAATGTTGGAGGTTCCAGAAACTTCTGAATCTCTTCAGATCCCACTTTTCTTGACTATGTTACTCTACTGTTTCACTGGAATCCAGCTTATTTCTCTCAAAACAGAACAAGAAAATTAACAATGAAACTAATATTTATAGGCTTGATATGTTACAGAGCATATTGATAAATGCCTTCTTCTTCTTCTTAATTTAATCTTTCTGAAACAACCACATAAAAAGTTATCATTAATATTCCCCTTGCAAACGGGTTAGAGCAGCTATGCATTTCATCCAAATCCTTAACACCTGTAAACTTGCAAAATCATGTCAGTTTTTAACCATCCTTAGACAATGACTAGAGGAGCTCATGCTATACTGGCTGATATTATTTTTAACAGAGAGGAACTCATTTAAATGTACCATAAATCCAAAAATTAACCATGAGTAAATGGCACAGTAAAACAGGTTTGTTATATTCTACTCTCTGAAGTTGGAGTATCTCATGTCTGCATGTCTGGGCTTCAGCAAACAAGTGGCAATTTCTTCAGGTATTTCTTTTTTCTTCTTCATTAGTTATGCCCATAGTCAGTGTGTAAACAGCACATGTTGGTATCATCCTTAGCCTCCTCCCCCCTCCAAAGGGACCCTCCTCATTGGGAATGTCAGATATCCCCATGGGGATTGTGGTTCATGCTTTGTGGGGATAGCCATCAGTTATGGTGAACAGCCAATGTCTCTGTGCATAACTTCCCAACTTGTGGATCTGAAAATCTTTCCACACATTCTTTCTTGAATATCCCTGAGCCATGTTAGGTTCACTTTAAGTCTGCTACATTTGAGAGGTCTTGGGTGCCTCTGTGTCTCTGGATCTCTGGTTTGGTAGGATTTAATTGTTTTCTGTGTCTATCTCCTTCACACTTATGTTGGTACCAGGTTCACCAAGAAAGCAGAACTCTTGCTCATTTTCCCAATTACTCTTGGTTTCAGTTGGTGCCCTGGTGAGGTGCCATGGGCTGATTCTCTCCTCAGGTTCTGCACCCATATGACAAAGAGAAGCAGATTCAGCAATGGAAACTGAAGTCAGGATTGGATAAATGAGATAATCATTATTAGTTCAGAGAAAATTCAATAGTTGTGAAACCTCTTGTAGGCCATGATTGGTGGGAGCTTGATAGTGGAGAGCTAACTCATTTTTTGGATATGATTCTGACATGTTTCCAAGTTCCAGCTATGGGTTTTGTTCCACTGAGAAGATCTGTTAGTCCATTCAAGAGCAGTTGGTTACCCACTATGGCTGTGTGCCACTATGGCACTTGGGTGAGCATCATGTCATGTTTTTTTCCTGCTCAGTAGCATAGAAGAGGAGTTGCTGGGATAGATGTTTGCCATTTTCCCCAAGTCGCTCATTGAGCACCTTCTGGCACCTGAAAAGCTAACTGTCTGGGGACTGACTCTCTTCCAGATTCCAGCTAGTTCTCTTCATGTTCTGTACCAACAGCATACAGTGTCTTTGGCAGTAGGGTCTTACAATTAGCATTTGGTTTGTAATCAAGTGCTTGACTTCATCTATTTTAAGGAGGGATTCATATGGGTAGGTGGTGGCTCACAATATTGCCAAAAAGAGATAGAGATGTTGAAGTTTGAAGGCAGAGCCTTGGATTTTTACCTTCAAGGTCATCCTACCATCCTCAGCTTAATACAGAAATCAGAAAGTGATTATCAGTGTGGGGATATTGTTCAGTGGGTAAAGTTCTTGCACACAAGGATGTGAATCTGAGTTTTTTTATTTGAAGAGACAGACACAGAGAGAAAGACAGATAGAGGGAGAGAGAGAGAATGGGCGCGCCAGGGCTTCCAGCCTCTGCAAACGAACTCCAGACACGTGCGGCCCCTTGTGCATCTGGCTAACGTGGGACCTGGGGAACCGAGCCTTGAACCGGGGTCCTTAGGCTTCACAGGCAAGCGCTTAATTGCTAAGCCATCTCTCCAGCCCCTTTTTCTTTTTATAAAGATGTTTTATGGACAAAAATTCTATGAGCTTTATATAAGTTTTTATTAAAAAACTCCTTTCTGTTATAAAGTTTTGTACTTTAATTACTTCTTAGTTCAAAGGTTGGGAAACAAACAAACACTTTGATCTTAGTAATATAAACATAAATATTAAGGAATGGCCAGCTCTTATCAGTAATACTGAATGTGTATAATCTTGTTTACATGTAGGTGTTAAAGTCTTGCTATCAAATGGCCCAGAGCTATGGACACAAGGCCAGCCAAATGGTTTCAGACAATTTCCCACTTTTTATTTATTATTTTTAATGAACTGGGCCCTTTTGAGCCTCAGTGCAAAAAGACTGTGTCTGTCTTAGGTTGTCCTGTACAATATTTAGGCCTTACCCGTCATTGGTACATGAATTCCATCATTCATGCCCTGTCATAGGTTGGCCTAACTTGAGAGAATCTTACCTGTCTTTGACTACCAGCCTCTGTAGGGGCTTTAAGATAAATTTCTCAAGAAGCCGGGGTTGGGTCTGTAGCTGTATTCCAAGTACTTCTGTACGATTATCGATAAAGGATCTGAAAAGGCTTTTAATGAGTATGGGCAGCAGACACATAATGAGTAAAAGATAAGCACCTGTAGTAGCAAAGCTTCCCATCTAAAAGTGAGAGAATTTTATCCAGGTAAAGCAGACTTAAAAGTAGATATTAAGTCATCAGCAGCTTTAGCTGCATTAAAAGTAAGATAATTATTTTGTAAAGACAAAATCTCTGTATGGAATTGAATCAGATCTAAGGCAATATTATCGTTGTGTCAAATATCTCTTAAATGCATTTTCCCAACACTGTTGACTGTTATTATATTTTTTAGAAGTAACACAAATCCATTGAAATCTACATGACACTCCAAATGAGTTCTAACTTTTAACCTTAGTATACAGAGTGTCTATCAGGTGAAACTCTATCTAGGGTAAGGATTGAGCCCAAGATCTTAGAGGGAGGTACAGTTCGAATTTTCTCAGGAGCTACTTTAAAGCTGTGAGTATGAAGGATAGTTAGACATTAAAAGTACAAGCCTAAAGCCAAATGTCACAGTACACTTTAGGAACTCCTGTTAGGCACACTTTGTATATCTTTAGATTGAAATATGAAACCCACCATCACACCTTAAGATAAAGAATTGAATATACTGGGGGCCATTTATTTAAATTACCACATTTCGCCCATGGCTCCCAATAGATTTATAACTATCACACATTATAAATTGTTAGAAATATTTAAAAATATCTAGGGTAAATAATGGCTTTTTTAGTTGGTCATGTGGGGGTAAGGATTCCCCCTTTTGTTTTTGTAATTGAGATTTGAGAGTCTGATTATATCTTTTAATGATAGCTTGGCCCTTGGGGTTGTATGGGATGCCTGTGGAATGTGAGATTTTCCAGGTCTGGAGAAAATCTACAAAGGCCTTGCCTACGAAAAAGGGGCCATATCTGTTTTAATTTGATCAGGCAGCCAGAGAGTGGCAAAACATTGAAGTATATGATTAATGGCATGTTAAGACTTTTTTTTGGTATGTGTCGATGTCCAGTAGGGTGGGGAAAGGTTAGTGAGTCTAGTCAGCACTAGATGGTGGACTTCACCCCTGTCCTCATACCTGGGTCAGTCCAAGGGGGCCACGTGGCTGTCTCCCAGGAGGTGGATTGCCTACCAGTTTCTAGTAGGGGAGGGTCAGGCACAAGTTGCTAGGAGGGGGGGGAGGCATGCATTTAAATTATTAAAATTTGTTCCTGGCTCATAGTAGATTTATAACTATCATATATTATAAATTGTATTTAGTTTAATTTAAAGGTTCCCACTGTTTTGACTAATTGAAGATATTATGACTTGTAAAATTAAACAAGTTAAATATTTTTAGCATATAAAAGCATAGAGTAAACATTTTTAACTGGAATAAGGCATAGCAAGGAGAGACTTAAATAATGTAAACTGAACCATTATAAGCTAAAATTAGTTTTAACTTGTTTGAGGTTTTTTTTTTTTTTTTTTTTTTTTTTTTAGTTTAAAATCTTAAGTGTTAGCTGGGCCCAACATCATTTCCCACTGGCTCTCCATTTCACAGAAACAGAACAGCAGATCACATTATGCAGTGACTGGCTTGTGTCTGGAGAGGAGTAACCATGTCCTTACAGAAATATGTGTGGAGTGATGAGGGCTGTGGATATGGCAAGTGCACTTGCCACATAAACATGTGAGTTTAAAAGGGCCTAAATTATATACCCTGCATCCATGTAAAAATCTAGGTGTGGTCACACATGCCTGGAAACCCAGTTTTATGTGTAGTGGGGACAGGAAAATTGCTGGGGCTCATTGGTTCGATAGTTTGACCCAAAATGCAACTCTGGATGCAGTGAGGGACTCAATGTCAAAAAGAATGTGGATGAGCCATAGAGGAGACACATGATGTTCTCCTCTGGCATCTACACGTGTGAGTGTGGGGCACATTCTGCTGAACACATGCATGTGCTTTCCCCCAGGGCCCTGCCTGTGTACAACAGCTCCCCCATTGTTTTTATAATGGGGAGGTGTCATCATATTGAGTGAAATCTTTATAGTTTATTGTTTGACATAGGCAGGCCCTAGGTTAAAGCAAACCTCAGCTGTCTAACATTAAGGACCCAAGCTAGGGAGTAGTCACAGCAACTCCAACCTCTGCTGGTCATATCTTTTGGATGAGACAGGCAGGGGCGCTCTTCTCCCCTTTCTTGGGGGGTCGCAGTGAGCCTGGACTCCCAGACAAAATCTTGGACCCTGAGAATGTCAGGAAGTAAGGCCATTACCTCTCCAAACATTGGATACCTGGACTTTCAGAAAAGTCTTCAGCTTTGCCCATAACCCTGTAGCCATTTGCCAGTTGCCTAGGAAACTTCTTATCAGCCAGCAGCCTTAACACAGCCCTGCAACTCTATGTAGATCACCCGACTCTCTCCCTAAATACTGCACCTGACTCTCTATATGCTGGAATGAATAACCCTAGGCATAGACTAGCAACCTTTAAACCCACCAATTCCTTTAGGATCCTCTTCCTGTCTCCAACTGCTTATAAACCCATTTCCCTGACAATAAACTGAGAGCTGCTCACTGAACCCATCTCCTGAAAGTCTTAACATTCACTTGCACACCGCTATGGTTACCTGGGCACCTTTGGGGATCCATGGCTGGCCCTGGAGGGAAGACCCAGGGACCAACAGTTTATCATAGGCTCAGAGAGGGCTAGATGGTTTATGAGGACCTGATTAGTAGCACCCTTAGCAATATTAGTCATTTGTTGACTAAGAAATTTGATGAGGTAGGGGGATACATTTAATAGGGTTCCTATAGCCAGGAGGGGCCTAAGGAGGAGGACAAGATAAGTGACTAAAGGGTTGGACAACCAGTTGGTGTAGTCCTCAGTCTTCTAGCAGTCATGCAGCTCATTGTGGAGTTTTTTTGAGAGTTTTAACATTGTGTTCAACAACATTTGATTCATTAACAACAACAACAAAATAGCAACCTTCTTCTCCCAAGGCCATACATGTCCCCCATGTTCAGCAGTAATGAGTTCTAAGGCTCTACTGTTTTGTAGTATCACATTGACGAGAGAGTTCAATTGTCTCTGGAGAGTTTGGAGGCTTTCAGTGGTAGATTTCATGGCCCAGTCAAGCTTGTTTTGGAAGTATCCCATGAGGTGGTTGGTTTGGACAAGAGCAGCTTCTGCAGCACCAGAGGAACCCAGAGTCAGTGTCACACTGAGGTCCACCAGCAGAAGAATTAAAATTTATCTCAGTTGGTGTGGATGGAGTTGATAGGCTGCTTCCTCTTCCTTATAGAGATACACTTGTCAAACAATCAAGACTGGGGGAAAATAAGTGGGAGAGGAAACATTTTTGCATGGGTTGGTTAGCTCTTCACACCATAGGAGAGTGGGTGTCTTGACACAAGTGGTCCTGCTAGTGCAAATATTGAGGAAGCATTCAGGTCTGGTTGGCTTAGAGCTGGACAGACTCAGAGGCACACCCTTACCAGCATAAAAGAGGGAAAGATCAGTAAGGTGTTGTTGGAAAGAGCTTGTTATAGATGTAAGGTATTCATGGGTGGAATTAAAAGGAACTTTGGTTAGCAGGGGATGGGTAGGAGATGCACAAAAGAAGAATTTAGAAGCATTAGGACAGTTAGTAAAGGGGACAAGGTCAGCCACATATTGGATATATTGTGTCCATGTTATGGTGGCTTGTATTTTTTTTTTAATTTATTAGTTTTCTTTTCAGCAAATACAGGCAGTTTGGTACCATTGTTTAGGCTCATCCATGATCTACCCCCTCCCAATGGACCCCCCTTGTTGATGTAAATGGGTTGTGCATTGTGTAGTTAGCCCACAGTTATTGGTACGATGAATGGCTCTACATATCATGACCCAACATGTGACTCTGACATTCTTTCTTCCGCCTCTTCTGCAAAATTTCCCTGAGCCATGTTGGGTTCAGTTTTGGTTTGCTTCAGTGCTGAGGTGTTGGGGACCTCTGAGGCTCTGGCTCTCTGATTTGGTAGGAGTTGATTTTTCTCTGTGTTGGTCTCCTTCCCCTTTGTGCTGGTACCCGGTTCATCAGGAAACATCATCCTTGCTTGTTTCGTGAATTATCCTTAGTTTCAATTGGGCCCATTTTGAGGTATGTTGGGGCAGCTCTCTCCTTGGGATCTGCATATATCTGAAAAAGAGAAGCAGATTCTCCAGTGGAGAGTAAGTCAGCACCCAGAAAATTGAGATACCACTTTCTTGATAGAGAGTTTGATAGCTGTAGGCCCTCTTGTACCCCATGATTGATGGTAGCTTGATATTGGAGAGTGGGCTTATGTTTGGGTATGGTTCTGAATTGTTTCCCAGCTCCATCTATGGGTCTTATACCACTGAGGAGATCAGTTAGCCAAATCAAGATGCAGTTGGTTCCCCACCATGGCTGTGTGCCAGTATTGCACATGTGTGGGCATCACATCAGGTTATTTGTTGCTAATTAGGTTAGACCATGAGTTGCTTGGACAGATATTGGTCATTTCCCCCATTCACCCATGTAGCACCTTCTGGCACTAGACATGCTGACTGTCTGGGGACTGACTCTCTCCTGACTTCCAGCAATGCCATTCCATTTTACATGTCAGCTGCGTATGGAGTCTTCAGTAATAGGGTCTTACCACTGGCCTTTGGTGGGTCATCAAGTACTCTGACAGAAGTCTGTCATTGTTTTGGGAAACCTTGTAGGTCTCTCATCAAAAGCTCATTGTGGATGGTAGCCCCAAGCTGGAACTGGGGGTTACAGGTCAGTGCCCAGTAAGAAATTGAGGAAAAACATAACTAATATACAAGAGTTAGAGAGGAGAGAGATAGAGGGTAGAGGGGGAGAGGGAGGGAGGAAAGATGTAGAGGATTTAGGTTAGTCTTGATCCTACGCTCTCCAGTGTCTTCTGGTTCAAGTGTTTCCTGTAAGGGTCTAGTGAAGGTTCAGCCATTTGTTCTGCCTTTTAGGAAGTAGAATTTTATGGTACCATTGCTGTTTGGGTCCAGATTACTATTTTCCACCCCTTCAATGCCCTCCCCTCCATCCCCATCTATCCTATTGTCTAGTCCATGAGGTGCTTGCTGGGTATATAAGGTATCTTGGGTAGATACAGGTTAGGTGTTGTAGGTGAGTGAGTCTATGTGATGATTTTTTTTTTCTGTGATTGGGTAAGTTCACTGAGAAAGATCGGTTCCAGGTTCAACCATTTTTCCTCAAATTTCTTTGTGTCATTTTTTCTTACTGCTGTATAGAATTCCATCATGTAGATATACCACATCTTAGTTATCCATTCTTCTAATGATGGACATCTGGATTGATTCCAGCTTTTAGCTATTATGAATTGAGCCGCTACAAACATGGTTGAACAAATCTCTCTGGCCTGTGATTTGAAAGTTTTAGGGTAGCTTCCCAGTAAGGGTATAACTGGGTCTGTTGGTATTACTGTAGTCAGCATTTTCAGGAGTCCCCATATTGCTTTCCAAAGTGGTTGTACCATCCTACATTCCCACCAACAGTGAATGAGTGTTCCTGCTTCTCCATATCCTCACCAGCATTTATTTTCATTTGACCTTTTGATGTTGGCTATCCTTATTGGGGTAAGGTGGAATCTAATAGTTATTTTAATTTGCATTTCTCTGATGATTAGGGATAATGAACATTTTCTTAAGTGTGTGTTTGCCATTTGTATATCTTTCTCTGTGAACTGCCTGTTTAACTCTGTGCCCCATTTTGTGAGTGGGGTATTTGTCTTCTTATTGTTTAGAATTTTGAGTTCTTTGTAGATTCTAGAGATTAGGCCTCTATCAGTTGGATAACCTGCAAATATTTTCTCCCATTATGTGGGTATTCTATTGGCTTTGCTTATTATATGCTTGTCTGTAATGAAACTTCAGTTTCATATGATCTCATTGGCTGAGTGACTGTTTAAGAACTTGAGCCACTGGGGTTTTGTCAGGAAGTCTTTTCCCATTCCTGTATCATGGAAAGCACTTCCTAAATTTTCTTCCAGTAGTATTCGAGTTTCTGGTCTTATGTTGAGGTCTTTGATCCATTTGGATTTGAGTGTAGTGTATGGTGAAATGTGTGTATCAAGTTTCAGTTTCCTGCACGTGGTTATCCAGTTTGTCTAGCATCATTTGTTGAAGATGCTATCTGTTCTCCAGCCTATATTGTTCGGGCCTATGTCAATATCAAGTAGCTATAGTTGCTTGAGCCAAAATCTGGGTCGTCAAGTCTATTCCATTGGCCTATACTCCTGTTTTAATGCCAGTACCATGCTGTTTTTATTACTATGGCTTTATAATATAGCTTTAGATCAGGTATGGTGATGCCACCAGAGGTATTTCTTTTGCTGAGGATATGTTTGGATATGCGAGGCCTGCTGCTTTTCAATATGAAATTTGAGAACATTTTTTCTATCTCTGAAGGACACTGTAGGGATTTTAAATGGAATTGCGTTAAATGTATATATTGCCTTTGGTAGGATTGTCATCTTCACAATGTTAATTCTGCCTATCCTGGAAGATGGGAGGTCTTTCCATCTTCTCAAGTCCTCTTCAATTTCTTTTTTGAGTGTTTGTATACTTTCTTTTACTTCCTTGGTAATATTATTCCAAGGTATTTGTTGTTGTTGTTGTTGTTCCTATTGAAATAGGACTATGTCCCTTATTTCTTTCTCTGTATCTTTGTCATGTCCATACAGAAATGCTACCAATTTTTGTGCATTGATTTTGTATCCTGCTACTTTGCTATAGGAGCTAATCACCTTCAGGAGTTTTGGGATGGAGTCTCTCGGGTCTCTTACATATACTATCATGTCACCAGCAAATAGAGCTAACTTAACTTTTTCCTTTCCAAATTGTATCCCTTTTATTTCCTTCTCCTGTCTTATTTCTTGAGCTAGGACTTCCAGAACTTTTCTGAAAAGCAGAGGTGTGAGAGGACATCCCTGTCTTGTTACTGATCTTAATGGGAATTCTTCCAGTCTCTCTCCATTAAGTAACATTTGGGCCTTCGGAGCTTTGTATATTGCCTTTATTATGTTAAGATGTGAACTGGCCATGCCGATTCACTCCAATGTTTTGATATGAAGTGATGTTGTATCTTTTTAAAGGCCTTGTCTGCATCTATGGAAATGATCCTGTGGTTTTTATGTTTAAGCTTGTTATGTGGTGTATTATATTGACAGAGTTTCATATGTTGAACCACCCTTGTGTTCCTGGGATAAATCCCACTTGGTCAAGGTGAATAATGCTTTTGATGTGTTGTTGGATTTGGTTTACGAGTATTTTGTTCAGGATCTTTGCATCTATGTTCATTAGGGAAATAAGCCTGTAGTTTTCTTTTCTTGTGGCATCTCTGCCTGGTTTTGGGATTAGGGTGATACTAGCTTCATAGGAGTTGGGTAGCTTTCCCTGTTCTTCAATTGTGTGGCACAGTTTTAGAAAAATTGGTTTGAGTCCTTCCATGAAGGTTTGATAAAATTTGGCTGGGAATCCATCTGGTCCTGGACTCTTCTTTTTTGGGAGGTTTTTCATTACTTTTTCAATTTCCATGAGTGTGATGGGTTCATTGAGGTGATTAATCTGCTCAGAGTTTACCTTTGGTAGATGATATGCGTCCAGGAATTTATCCATCTCCTCCACATTTTCCAGCTTTGTTGAGTAGAGGTTTTTGAAATAAATCCTGTTGATTCTCCCAATTTTACTTATGTCTGTTGAGATCTCTCCGTTTTCATTTTGAATTTTGTTAATTTGGAGTCTCTCCTTTTTTTGATCAAATTGGCCAGAGGTTTGTCAATCTGGTTTATTTTTTCAAAGAACCAGCTCTTTGTTTTGTCAATTGCCTTAATTGTTTCCTTGCTTTCCAGTTCAATAATTTCTGCTCTGATTTTAATTATTACTTTCCTTCTTGAGCTCTTTGGGTTGGATTTTTCTTGTTTTCCCAGTGCCTTTAGGTGGATGGTTAGGCTATTGATTTGGGATCTTTCTGTCTTTTTCATGAAGGTTTTGAGTGCTATGAATTTTCCCCTGAAGACTGCCTTCATTGTGTCCCATAAGTTTTGCTATGATATGTTCTCATTGTCATTCAATTCCAGGAATTTTGCAATTTCATTTTTTATTTCATCCACTATCCATTTATTGTTTAAGAGTGTGCTGTTCAGTTTCCAGTTGCCATTGGGATTCTTGGGTTTTTGTTGTTGATTTCTAGGAATATAGTATTATGATCTGATATCATGCAGGGAATTATATTGATTTTCCTAAGTATGTGGAGGCAGTCTTTGTGACCCAGTATATGGTCTATTTTAGAGAATGCTTCATGGGCTGCTGAGAAGAATGTGTAGTCTGTGGATTTGGGATGGAAAGTTCTTTAGATGTCCTTTAGGTCTAAGTGTTCTATGGTTTTGTTGAGCTCTCTTACTTCCCTGTTGTGTTTCTATTTGGATGTGTTTCTATTTGGATGATCTTTCTATTACTGATAATAGTGTGTTGAAATCCCCAGCTATGATGTTGTTGGTGGTTATTTCTGTTTTATTGTCAAGTAGGTTTTGTTTTATGAACTGTGGTGCCCCTGTGTTTGGTGCATACAGATTTATGATTGTAATATCCTCTTGATGGATTGTTGCCTTTATTAGTAGGAAGTAGCCTTCTTTGTCTTTTTTGATTGTTTTTGGTTTGAAGTGAATTTTATCCGATATTAATATGGCTACAACTGCTTGTTTCTTATTCCCATTTGCTTGGAATATTGTTTTCCAGCCTTTCACCCTGAGGAGGTTTCTGTCTTTAGTGGTAAGGTGGGTTTCTTGAAGGCAGCAGATTGATGGGTCTAATTTTTTGATCTACCCTGTTAGCTTGTGTCTCTTGATGGGCGAATTAAGGCCATTAATATTTAGGGTGATGACTGTGAGATTTGGTTTGTTCCCTGCCATGTTGTCATGGTAGAGGTGTGTTGGTGTTTTCATGGAATTTGAAATTTTTTGTGTCTACTCTGGGTTTGGTTGTTGTGATCTGCTTCTTATAGGCATTTATGTTTGGTTATTTGTTTCTTCTCTGTGGAGAATTTCCTGGAGTACTTTCTGTAGGTTTGGTTTTGTGTTCATATAATTGTAAAGCTGAGTTTTGTCATGGAAAGATTTTCCTTTCACCATCTATTATAAGGGAGACTTTTGTCAGGTCAGAGTAGTTTGGGTTGGAAGCCGTAGTTTCTTAGAATTTGGAGAGTATCATTCTAGGCCCTTCTAGCTTTCAGGGTTTCCATTGAGAAGTCTGAAGTAATTCTGATGGGGTTTCCTTCGAAAGTGGTGTGCTGTTTTTCCCTAGCTGCTTTTAGGATTTTCTCTTTGGTGTCAATGTTTAGAGTCTTAATGATAATATGTCTTGGGGAGTTTCTCCTTTGGTCTAGTCGGTTAGGAGTTCTGTTCACTTCTTGTATCTTGATGGGCCTTTTTTTTAAGAGACGGGGGAACTTTTCTTCAATTATGGTGTTAAATAATTTCTCCATGCCTTTGGTCTGAAATTCTTCTTCTGGTATTCCAATGATTCTGATATTACGATGTTTAAGTGTATCTCACAATTCCCTCATGTTCTGTTCACAGGAACTTTTGAACTTACTGAAATATTTGAACTCTCAAACTCTTTCTTTCATCCTGTCTTACAGATTAGAGTTTCTTTCCTCCACTTCGCTGACTCTATTCTTGAGAGCCTCTAGTGAGTTTTGGACTTGTTCAATTAAGTTTGCATTTTCTACTACTTTCCTATGTATCACTTCCATTGCTCTGCCCACCTACCTTTTTACCTCATTTTCTGATTTTCTTGATGATTCTTGGAAATCATCCTTGCATTTCTTTATGTTTTCATTTTTTGTGGCCAACTGATTTTTAATGTCCTCTTTTTTTTAACTCTCCCTCAAATCTCTTATCTCTCTTTGAATTCCTTCTAGTGTCTTATCATAATGCTGTAGCTTATTGATGGTAGCATCCACATGATTATCTGTCCTTTATAGCTTTCCTGAAAGTTCTAGTAGTATGTTGGTCAGAGTTGCATTGCTCATAGCTTCCATTTGATGTTCTGATCCTAAACACTCTTCTATGTTTTGGTTAGATGTAATCCTTGTTGTACTGGATGATCTGTCTGGATTTTCTTGCATTTTATTTTTTCATGTTATTTCTTTTGTGCTGTGGTCTACCCATGTCAGTGTATGGGCAGGTAGGTGTGTGGACCAGCCTGGTTTCTAGCTCAGTGTGAATCCAAGGCAGCCTGGGGTAGTTGCCAAGCAGCCTGGGTTTTTGCTCTCTCTTGCCAAAGCCACCTATCTACTGCCTGACAGGGGTGCCAAAGTTGCCTGAATTCTCTCCCCCAGTAATGCACCAAAGCTGCCTGCCTTCGAGCTTGAAAGGGGACTGAGGTAGCAAGCCCTGAAGCTGCCCAAACTCTGGCTGGGAACACTGGGACCTGTAAACAGTCTGTGTTGTCCCGCCTCAGGGGAGTGGGGGATGGGTGATGATGGACAGGTAGGGGATGGCACCTGAGCTGGTGCTAGTGATTCAGTGTGGGCTTGTTTGGCCCTGGCTGTGAGACTGGGCCCACTGCACGTGCAACTATAGTGCAGAGGCAGCTGATGCGGGCACAGGATCAGGACACAGCAGACGCCGGCCGGCGGGCATGCGATCAGAGCACAGCAGCGGGGGGTCTGGCAGCCACCTAATCATAGTGGAGATGGCCCCCACAGGTGTGTGAACCCAGCGGCATGCTCCATCAGAGCACAACAGCGGAGGTCCCCGCATGGTCAGTGCAGTGGGCTGATCGCCTGGCAGGTGCGCGATCAGAGCACAGCTGCTTGGGGCGCAGGGTGCGGCAGCTGTATGGGGGGGGGGGTAGACTACCCACCCAAGAGGGGATCTGCAATTCCCTGTTTTTCTCCACTCTGTGCCCTCCCACTGGCAAGAAGACCCTGATAACCCTTAAATTTTTGCCTTTCTTTCCCAGGTATTTGCAGCGCAGCTAGGCAGTCGCCATCTTGTCCAGAAGTGGACCATTTTTTTTGTTCTTGTTACTTGTTTTTCCCTTAAGAGAATACGGTGGATAGTTTGCACTGGGCAGCAAACAGGGATATACTGTCCATAGGGAGATGATAAGTAGTAGATACAAGCATAAAGTTTTTCCATTATCCCTATCCTCCAACATTCATTCCAGGGGTCTCGTATGGAGACAGTACATTCTCTAGTTTTCCAGGAGGCTTTGAAACAGCATCTGGATGCCTAAGGCTGTCAAAGACACAGCAATCATATCAACATCCTCCATAATAGTCCTGGTCTTTAAGGCACTCTTTGTTAGTTTGGTGATAAGCAAAGCATTCCATGCTATTTATACAAACCATAGAAATATAATATACGCAGAAGGTGACAGCATCTTGGCAGCCATTAGTAGGGCAATATCCTGTGACAGGATATTTTTATTGACAACTTCTGTACTTACAGACAAAAATCCAAGGTATTTCTCCCCACTCTACTTTCCCCTTCATAACACTGCTCTCCATAATATATCCTCCCTCTCTTCATTAGTCTCTTTTAATTTGATGTCATCATCTTTTTCTCCTATTAAGAGGGTCTTGTGTAGGTATTGCTAGTCATTGTGAGGTCTTGGATCTTGAGGCCAAATTCTGTCTGGGCAGTTGTATGTAAGGAGTGGTACCCTTCTTTGGCTCTTACATTCTTTCCACCACCTCTTCGACAGTGGACCCTGAGCCCTGGAGGGTATGAGATGTTTTAGTGCTGGACACTCCTCCTACCCTTCTTCTCAGCACTATGTTGCCTCTTGGGTCATCCCAGTGGTCATTGCAATCTGAAAAGAGAATCTTCTCAAACCAGAAGTGAAAGTAGCATTAATATATGAGTATTAACATTAAGTATAGTGCTTTCAGGGAAATGTGGTGAGAGTAGTATATGTGTTTATCCAGACAAGAGCAGGCTTTAACCTCAAAGGCTCATGACCTCCCCTGTCATAGGCTTTTGATTCAGTACCAGGCATGTATTCCCTCTCATAGAGTGGTTCTTCCATCCAATTGCAGAACAGTTGATTTACCCCAGGGCATACATGCCACAATTGGACTCATTCAGTCTTTTGGCCTATCTGGCCACACTTGTGGTTTCCAGTGTCCACTGTTTTCACTGCTGATGATTTCTGTCTCCCATAATGCTGCATACAGTGCAGCTTTTTCCATTTTTCAGTTGGTTGGGCTATATGGGGAAGGTTTTCTGCTCAGCACCAGCTTGATTTATTAGTCACCTTTCCACTCAGGCATGTGAAGACTTTAGCAATAGGGTCTTACCGTCTCTTTCTCATGGGAAACCAAGGGCCTTGGCAACAACCTATAATGTTTTAGAGGCAACAGGGACCTCCTGGGCAACAACTCACTGGAAGGTATCCCATCCCTGCCATTGAAAATTTTCTAGTAACTATCTATGGCTTCTGGAAGTGCCATTATTCAAGAAAGTAGATTTTTATATGTCTTATTTAGAATATCTTGAACTTTGATTGATCTTCCCCCCACCCACATTTCCTTTATGCAATCTCTTCTCCTGACCTCACTTAGGCTTTTCCCCTTCCTGTAATCTGTTCCTCTACTCACATATATTCAATACCCTCTCCTTAAGACCATCACCTCTCCCCCTCCCTTACAGCCAGTTTCTAGTTTATGTGCCTTTCCTACTGATATTTGGTTCCACATCACACATTATGATGGGCACTTAGGAGCACCTAGATCTCTGGTTTGTGACAGTTGTTTTTCTGTGATTGTGTGAAATTTGGTTATTGCTTTTGGTATGATTGCCATTTTCACAATATTAATTCTTTCTATCCAGAGTGGGAGGTCTTACAATCTTTTCACATCGCCCTCTGTTTTGTTCTTCAGTGTTTTTTTTATGTTTTCATTATATAGTTCTTTCACATGCTTTCTTAGTGTTATTCCACGGTAATTAAATTTTGTTGCTATTGAAAATGGTACAGCCTCACTGAGTTCTTTCTCTGTGTATTTATCCTTTGTATATAGAAAAGCTACTGATTTTTGTGCATTGATTTTTTTTTATCCTGCCACTTTGTTGTAGGAATTTATCAACTTTAGAAGTTTTTTGAATGGAGACTTTTGGATCATTTATATATAGAATCATATTATCTGCAAATAGGGTTAACTGGACTTCTTCCTTTCTAATATGAATCCCTTTTATTTCTTTCTCCTGTCTTATTGCTTTGGCTAGTACTTCTGGGATTCTGTTGAAGAGCAGTTATGAGAGTGTGTACCCCTGTCTTGTTCTTGATCTCAGTGGGAACTCTATGAGTTTTTCCCCATTAAGTATTATTTGGGCTTTGGGAGCTTTATATGTAGTCTTTATTGTGTTGAGATATAAACCCTCCATGCCTCTTCCTTCCAGTCTTTTGATCATGAAGTGGTATTGTATTCTGTCAAAGGTGTTCTCTTCATCAATTGAGATGATCATGTGGTTCTTATGGTTCAGTTTATTTATGTGGTGTATTACATTGACCAATTTCCATATGTTAAACCATACATGCATCCCTGTGATGAAGCCTACTTGATCAAGTTGGATAATACTTTTGATGTGTTGTTAAATTCTGTTTGTAGGGATTTTGTACAGGATCTTGCCTGTACATTCATGAGGGATATAGGCCTATAATTTTGTTTTCTTGTTGCATGTTCATCTGGTTTTGGTATTAGGGTTATGCTAGCTTCACAAAAGGAGTCAGGGAGGATTTCCTGGTCTCAGATTATGCAGAATAGTTTGACAAAAATTGGTTTCACTTCTTCTATGAAGGTTTGATAGAATTCAGTTGAAAAGCCATCAGTGGTCTTGGACTTTTCTTTTGGGGGAAGCTTTTAATTACCTTTTCAATCTCTATGAATGTGATAGGTTTGTTTAGGAGATTAATCTTCATTGAGTTTAGATTTGGTACATGGTATGTATCTAGTAATTCACCATTTTCTTCCAGATTATTTAATTTTGTGGAGCAGAGGTTTTGGAAGTATGCCCTGATGATTACTCCAATTTCATTGATGTCTGTAATTATCTCTCCTTTTTCATTTCTGATTTTGTTAATTTGAGACTTCTCTTTAATTTCTTGGTCATTTTGGCCTGGGATTTGTCAATCTTGTTTATTTCTTTAAAGAACCAGCTCTTTGTTTCATAGATCTTTTTAAATTGTTTTCTTTGATTCCAATTCAATAATTTCTGTTCTACTCTTGATGAGTTCTTTCCATGTGGACCTCTTTGGCTTGGATTTTTCTTGTTTTTCCACTGTCTTTAGTTCAACAGTCAGTTTATTGACTTGTGATTTCTCTGTCATTGTAATGAAGGCATTTAGGTCCATGAATTTTCCTCTTATGCCTGCTTTTATTGGGTACCATAAATTTTGGTAGGTTGTGTTTTCATTATCATTCAAATATATGACATTTTCAATTTCTTTTTTGATTTCTTCCATGACCCATTCATTGTTCAAAAGTCTGTTGTTTAGTCTCCAGGACTTGATGGAATTCTTGATATGTCTCTTGTTAATTTCTAGCTTTAAAGCATTATGGTCCGACATGATGCAAGAAGTTTCCTGACTTTATGAAGGCTTGCTTTATGGCCTAATATATGGTCAGTTTTAGAGAATGTTCCATTTGATGCTGAGAAGAATGTATATATTGTAGAGTTAAGGTGTCAAGTTCTGTAGATATCCATTAGGTGTAGTTGATCTATGATGTTGTTGAGATCTATTATTCCCGTGTTTACTTTCTGTTTGGATGACATGTCTGTTGATGATAATTGAATATTGAAGTCTCTGACCATGATGGTGTTTCTCTTTTATTGTTGAGTATATTTTGTTTGATAAACTGTGGTGCACCTTTTTTATATATATTTATGATTGTGATGTGCTGATGGTGGATAATTTCCTTGATGAGTAAGAAGTGGCTTTCTTTGTCCTTTTTGATGACTTTTGTTTTGAAGTCTGTTCTATTGGATATTAACATAGCAATTTCCTGTTGATTTTTATTTAAATTTTTATAGAATATAATTTTCCAACTTTTCACAATGAGGAGGTATCTATCTTTAGTTGTGAGGTGGGTTTCTTGAAGACAGTAGATATAAAGGTCCAGTTTTTTGATCCATCTTGATAAGTTGTGTCTTTTGATGAGTGAGTTAAGTCCCTTAATATTTAAGGTTATTGCTGTGAGGTTTGAATTAATCTCTGTCATGATGAGGTGTTTTGGTGCTTTCTTCAGTTTTGTACTATTTTGAGTCTGACAATTTTGGTTTTTGTGTTCTTCTTGTTGGCTCTTGAGACTTATTGTTTGACTGTTCTGTGTGGAATATTCCCTCAAGTATTCTCTGTAGCTTTGCCTTTGTATTTATATAATCATAGAGTTTACTTTTTTCTTTTTTTTCCTCTATCAATTTTTATTAACATTTTCCATGATTATAAAAATAACCCATGGTAATACCCTCCCTCTCTCCCTCTTTCCCTTTGAAATTCCATTCTTCATCATATCCCCTCCCCATCTCAATCAGTCTCTCTTTCATTTTGATGCCATGATCTTTTCCTCCTCTTATGATGGTCTTGTGTAGGTAGTGTCAGGCACTATAAGATCATGGATATCCAGGCCATTTTATGTCTGGAGGGAGCACGTTATAAGGAGTCCTACCCTTTCTTACATTCTTTCTACCACCTCTTCCACATTAGACCCTGAGCCTTGGACGGTGTGACTGAGATGTTACTCAGTATTCCAGTCACTTCTTTCCAGCACTATGATATTTATTGGGAAGTTTCAGCCCTAGGTGTGTAACGTCTGCTGGTGTCTGACTAAATGTATATACTATGCTAATCAAACTGCCTAGTAAGCACTTCTGTTAATGTTCACAGCCTTATATTAATGCTACTCCCACTTTTGGTAGAGAATCTTCTCTTTTCAGATGGCAGTGACCTTGAGATGACTCAGAAGGTATCATGGTGATGGAAAGAAATGACCGCAGTGCTCTGTTCTGCAATATCTGTATTACATCTTCCAAGGCTCAGGGTCTAATGCAGATGAGGAGGTGGAAAGAATGTAAGAGCCAAAAGAATGGCAGGGCTCCATACAACATGCTCCCTGCAGACTCAAAATTGCCTGGATATCTATGGCCTCACAGTGCCTGACACTACCTGCATAAGAGGAGGCAAAGATCAGGACATCAAAAGTAAAAGAGATAATTATTGAGATGGGCAGGGGGTATGATGGAGAGTGGAGTTCCAAAGGGGTAAGTAGAGCGAGGGAGGGTAATACCATGGGGTATTTTTTATAATCATGGAAGTTGTTAATAAAAAAATTTAAAAAATTAAAAAATCAAATACAGGGCTGTTGAGATGGCTTTGTGGTAAATGTGCTTGCCTGTGAATCCTAAGGACCCAGGTTCTATTTCCTAGGACCCACTAAGCTGGAGGCACATGGTGGTATATGTGTCTGGAGTTCATTTGCAGTGACTAGAGGCCCTGGCATGCCCATTCTCCATCTTCTCTCTCAAATAAATTAATTAAATATTTTAAAGTATCAAATACAGTTTTTCTAGGTATATGCTGGGGATTGTTTTCAGAAAAAAAAACATAGAAGGCTTAATTAAGTCTTTCAGTAGTATAGAAGATAAAAATCATATGAAATGATATAGAATTTATATGTAACTTATTGCAGTTACCTCCTTTTTAATGAGACAAACACCCAACCAAAATCAGCTGATAGGAGGAAAGTTTTTTTTTTTTTTTTCATCATACAGCCTCAAGGGGAAGCTTCATGATGGAGAGTACAGCATGGCATGAGCAGTGGTTGGGCATCACCTCCGCTACAGCAGGTGGAAAACAGAAGCAACAGAGTGAGCCAAACTAACATACTGGCAAGCCAAGGACTAATAAATCTCAAGGTCCACCCCTGTAACACACGTCTTCCATCTTCCATGTTGCTATTACCTGGGAAGCAAACATGCAGAACACAGGAGTTTATGGGGAATATCTAATTCAAACCCTCATAACTACCCATATCCTTCTTTACATTTTAATCACATGTATATTATGTATAATATGCCAAACAATGTAGATACTATAAGAATGGTTATAAAACTACATTGTTTAGGGAAAAACAACAAAAATGTCAGTACATGCTCAATTTTTTTTCATGTACAATTTTTTTCTAAATATTTTGCTCTATGGCTTTTGAATCCACAAATGTGGAACTATAGATATGAGGACCAACTTTATATGTCATGGATGAGTGCCCACAAGCAAATTCAGTGTGTTGTCAGGACAGAGAGTGATAAGTTCAGCCCTTAGAGTGAACAAGGAAGTTCACTATGAGGAGCTGAGTTGGATTGTCTATACTGTGGAGGAGAGATTGTTATCAGAGAGGGCAGCAGAGGCAAAGGACTGAGTCAGAAACTCTTCGGAAGTAGATGAGCCATGGAGGCCAGTGCACCCAGAGGCAGAGTGAGGGATGGGGGATGGGGGTGTTGTAGGGTCAGAGGACAGAAGTTGGCCCCCAGGAGATCATGAAGCACCTTGAGGGCCACAGTAAGGACTAGGGATTTTATTATGAGTGAAGTTGGGAAGCCACTGGCAAGTCTGCTTTAGAGCTTTGTGTGTCTTAATATTGGCTAAAAGGATTTTCTGGCCCTGACAGAAATATGCCAAAGCAAAGATAAAGAACCAGTTTTACCTGCCCAGACTAGATGTGGACACAGATAGTAAAGATAAGAGGCAGTCATCAAAAGGCACTGGATATAATTTGGTATAGAAATATTGAGACTTGTTGACAGGTTTGGACATAAGGCTTCAAGAAAGGGGATGTTGTGCTACAGAATTCTAACCTAACCACTTGAGAAAGGTCATATTTGATTCAAAAGGGACATGTGACATGGGCAAACAAAGGAGATGATGAATCTAGCTTGGACATAGTAAACTTGAGAGGACTAGACATGTAATTATAGGGGTCAGGGAAAGAGTCACTTGAAAGAATCAACACTTACGTGAAGGCATTTGAAATGGAAATATAAACTTGGGAATTGTCAGTGCATGAATGAGATTAAAAGCCTTATCATCATAAAAAAATAAAACAAATTATAAGAAAACACAAAGATGGTCAGCATGTTTATAACCAGTTAATACTTCTGCAATCAAAAACACTTATGAACATATTTGTGAATGATCATTTTAACTTTTAATATAATTACTCTTACTAATGCAAATTAGCATTGCAAATGAATTTATTTTGATATTTTCATGCATGTATGTCATGGTATTTTGTTCATAGTTAATCAATTAATCTCTATTTCCTTTTTCACCAACTGACAATCTCATCAATTACTACTTCCAACTCCTGCTTAGGAGAGACTGTCTTCTTTAAGATGGCAGCCAATGGTGGAGGGCTCAGGTAACTATATCTATGTGGGTCAACACAGTGACTTGTTTTATTGGAAACCATGACAACCATTGGAGGGGAGTTCTTCCTATGGATACTTTATCCCTTCCAGTGCACTGGCCTCACTCTTCCTTTCCCTGACTTGGAAATTTCTTGTATTAGGCTGCAGCAGAAAGCTGATTTCACAATGTCAACACAACCTCCTTAGATTACAAATCTAGCTTATCTCGTTCTACAGTCAGCCAATGTGTATTACCCCTATATTTCAGTATGAAAGACTCAGTGGCATGGGCTTTTCCCTACAAAGGCCCAAATGAGGGACTTTGCATGATTCTGTAGGCTCTGTACAACATATTTGCAGCTCTAGGGCCTTTTCTGTAGTTCCTTCTACAGTGATTTTATTGTCCAGTTCCTGTAGTTGAATTATATATGAGAAAAACAACTGTACTGACTACACCAAATGGAGGGTAAGAAGGATTCTACCAAGGCTTATAGATTATGAGGCCCAAGGAATTTATAGACTTTCCTGGGAACCCTAGTTAAATGTGATAGCCTTTAATCAGGGAAGAGCCTGCTACACAGATAAAAGCAGATATCCAAATCATAACAAAGGTGTCTAGAGACCAGATGCTCATGGAATTGTTTATAGGGTATGTGGACTGCTGATTAATTTCTTGCCATATATCATACACAGGCCAATGTGGTAAATACCCCTGTGTATTTCTGCATCATATTGTCTAATATGGTTTGGATTTTTACTTTCTTTCCTCAATGACTAACATTGACATCAAAGTATCATACTGTGACATTTCAATCCCTGATTTTAGCATGATAATTTGTGACATCAAAATAGAGAGCAATGACATCTGACTACCAGCCAAGATGGTGAACACCTACCTGCCCTGAAAATTCCAGAGAAGAAAAGGCAAGAAATTAAGGGTTTTCTGGTCTTCTTGTCATTGGGGGACTCTGAAGGGGAGAAATCAGGGAATCACAGATCCCCTCTTGGGCAGGTAGAACACCTATTTCTCCAAATAGCTGTTGCAACCTCCTGCCATCCTGCGCCCCGTCCTGCCCTACCGCCATTCCGTGCCCTGTCCCGCACCCTGTCAATGTCCTGCACCCCTTCCTGCATCCCGCTGCAGTCCCTCACACCACTGCTGTGCCCTGTCCTGCACCCCACTGCCACTTCCCAATGCTGCACCCAGCCATGGGCCCACCCTCACTGCAGAAGCTTAAACTGCTCTGCACATTTGCCCATATTACTGCTCTTGCCACTGCACATTCAGTGAGCCCAGTCCCACAGCAACTGCCATGCAAACCCAGACTGTGTCTCTGGCTTGCACCAGTTCAAATGCCTTCCCAGCAAGCCCCCATTCTCCTGAGACAGGGGAGAACAGACTGTTTCTGGGTCCCAGTGTTCCCAACGAGAGTTTGGGCTGCTTCAGAGCTTGGTACCTCAGTCCTCCTCCAAGCTCAAATGCAGGCAGCTTTGGCATATTACCACTTGAGAATTCAGGCTACTTTGGTGTCCCTGTAAGGTAGTAGATAGGCAGCTCTGGCAAGTGGGAGCCAAAGTCCAGGCTGCTTGGCAACTGCCCCAGGCTGTGGCAGATTCCCATTGCAGTAGAGCCCACGCTGATCCACCCACCTACATGCCCATACACTGTCATGGGCAGACCACAGCACAAAAGAAATAACATGAAAAATCAAATAAAAGAAAATCCAGTTAGATCACCTAGTCCTACAATGAATAATACATCTAAACAAAACATAGAAGAATCATCAGGATCAGAACATCAAGCTGAAGCTATGAGCAATGCAACCCTGACCAACCTACTGATAGAACTTGGAAAAAAGCAACAAGGGACCAATAATCGTGTGTATGCTACCATCACTAAGCTAGAATAAATTGATAAGACATTGGAAGGAGTTCAAAGAGAATTAATGTATTTGAGGGAGAGTGCAAAAAGAGGAACAAAAAATTAGCTGGCCATACTAAATGAAGACATAAAGAAATGCCAGGATGAATTCCAAGAATCATCAAGAAAGTCAGAAAATGATATGAAAAGAGAGCTTGACAGAGCGATGGAAATGATACATAGAAAAGTAGTAGAAAATGCAAACTTAATTGAACAAATCCCAAACTCTCTAGAGTCTCTCAAGAATAGAGTCAGCGAAGTGGAGGATAGAAACTCTGATCTGGAAGACAAGATGGAAGAAACAGTTCGAGAGTTCAAAAACTTCAGTAAGTTCAAAAGTTCCTGTGAACAGAACATTAGGAATTGTGGGATACACTTAAATGTCCTAATATCAGAATCATTGGAATACCAAAAGGAGAAGAATTTCAGACCAAAGGCATGGAAAACTTATTTTACAAAATAATTGAAGAAAACTTCCCCAGTCTCTTAAAAGAAAGGCCCATCAAGATACAAGAAGCCAAAAGAGCTCCAAACAGCCTGGACCAAAGGAGAAACTCTCCAAGACATAGCGTCATTAAGACTCTAAACATTGACACCAGAGAGAAAATCCTAAAGGCAGCTAGGGAAAAACAACACACCACTTTCAAAGGTAACCGCATCAGAATTATTACAGACTTCTCAATGGAAACCCTGAAAGCTAGAAGGGCCTGGAGTGAAACTCTCCAAAGTCTAAGAACTTATGGATTCCAACCCAAACTACTCTACCTGGCAAAAGTATCCCTCATAATGGATGGTGAAGGAAAAACTTTAGATGACAAAACTCAGCTTTACAATTATATGAACACAAAACCAAACCTACAGAGAGTATTCCAGGAAATTTTCCACAAAGATGAAACAAATAAACAAACTCAAATGCCTACAAGAAACAGATCACAACAACCAAACCAGGAGTAGGCACAAAAAACTTCAAAGCCCATGAAAACACAAAAACACATCTACCACCACAATATGGCAGGGATCAAATCAAATCTCACAGTCATTACCATAAATATTAATGGCCTTAATTCACCCATCAAGAGACACAAGCTAACAGGATGGATCAAAAAATTAGACTCCCCAATCTGTTCCCTTCAAGAAACCCACCACACCACTAAAGACAGACACCTCCTCAGGGTATAGGGGTGGAAGACAATAGTCCAAGCAAATGGGAATAAGAAACAAGCAGGTGTAGCTATATTAATATTCAATAAAATAGACTTTAAACCAAAAATAATCAAAAAAGACAAAGAAGGCCATGTCCTACTTATCAAGGGAAGGATCCATCAAGAGGCTATTACAATCATAAATCTGTATGCACCAAGCACAGGGACACCACAGTTCATAAAACAAAACCTAATTGACAATAAAACAGAAATAACCACCAACACCATCATAGCTGAGGACTTCAATACACCATTATTAATAATAGACAGATCATCCAAACTGAAACTCAACAGGGAAGTAAGAAAGCTCAACAAAACCATAGATCACTTAGACCTAACAGAAATCTACAGAATTTCCCACCCCAAATCCACAGACTACACATTCTTCTCAGCAGCCCATGAAACATTCTCTAAAATAGACCATATACTGGGTCACAAAGACTGCCTCCACATACTTAGGAAAATCGACATAATTTCCTGCATGATATCAGATCACAAGATTATATTGCTAGAACTCAAAAAGAAAAGACCCACCAAAAATTCCAATGGCAACTGGAAACTGAACAGCACACTCTTAAACAAAAATGGATAGTAGATGAAATAAAAAATGGAATTGCAAAATTCCTGGAATTGAATGACAATGAGAACACATCATACCAAATTATGGGACACAATGTAGGCAGTCCTCAGGGGAAAATTCATCCACCTAAAGGCACATGAAAAACAAGAAAAATCCAACCCAAAGAGCTCTAGAAAGAAGGAAATAATTAAAATCAGAGAAGAAATTAATGAATTGGAAACCAAGGAAACAATTAAGACAATTGACAAAACAAAGAGCTGGGTCTTTGAAAAAATAAACAAGATTGACAAACCCCTGGCCAATTTGATCAAGCAAAAAAAGGAGAAGTTGGGCTGGAGTGATGGCTTAGTGGTTAAGCGCTTGCCTGTGAAGCCTAAGGACCCCAGTTCGAGGCTTAATTCCCCAGAAACCAAGTTAGCCAGATACACGAGGAGGCACATGCATCTGGAGTTCGTCTGCAGTGGCTGCAAGCCCTGGCGTGCCCATTCACCCCTCCCCCCCGTGTGTGTCTCTTTCTCTCTCTGTCACGCTCAAATAAATAAATAAAAATGAACAAAAAAAAATTTTTAAAAAGGAGACGCTTCAAATTAACAATATTTAAAATGAAAAAGGAGAGATCATAACAGACATAAGTGAAATTGGGAGAATCATCAGGACTTATTTCAAAAACCTCTACTCCACAAAACTGGATAATGTGGAGGAGATGGGTAAATTCCTGGACACATACCATCTATCAAAGCTAAGCTCAGAGCAGATTAATCCCCTCAATGAACCCATCACACTCATGGAGATTAAAAAAGTATTACAAAACCTCCCCCAAAAGAAGAGTCCAGGACCAGATGGTTTCTCAGCTGAATTCTATCAAACCTTCATGGAAGAACTCAAAAGAATCTTCCATAAACTGCCACACAATTGAAGAACAGAGAAAGCTACACAAATTCTTTTATGAAGCTTGTATCACCCTAATTCCAAAACCAGGCAGAGATGCCACAAGAAAAGAAAACTACAGGCCTATTTCCCTAATGAACTTAGATGCAAAGATCCTGAACAACATTCTTACAAACCGAATCCAACAACACAACAAAAGCATCATCCACCTGTACCAAGTGGGATTCATCCCAGGAACACAAGTGTGGTTCAACATACAGAAATTTGTCAATGTAATACACCACATAAACAACGTTAAGCATAAAAACCACATGATCATTTCAATAGATGCAGAAAAGGCCTTTGATAATATGCAACATCACTTCATGATCAAAACATTGGAGAGAATTGGCATAGTTGGTACATATCTTAACATAATAAAGGCAATATACAAAGCTCCAAAGGCCAAAATAATACTTAATGGAAAGAGACTGGAGGAATTCTCATTAAGATCAGGAACAACACAGGGTTGTCCTCTCTCACCTCTGCTTTTCAATATAGTACTGGAAGTCCTAGCTCAAGCAATAAGACAGGAGAAGGAAATAAAAGGGATACAATTTGGAAAGGAAGAAGTTAAGTTAGCACTATTCGCTGATAACAGGATTGTATATGTAAGAGACCCAACAGACTCCATCCCAAAACTCCTAAAGGTGATTAACTCCTATAGCAAAGTAGCAGGATACAAAATCAATGCACAAAAATCAGTAGCATTTGTATATGCAAATGACAAAGATACAGACAAAGAAATCAGGGACATAGTCCCATTTTCAATAGCAAAAAAAAAAAAAAAAAACAAACCCTTGGAATAATGTTAACCAAAGAAGTGAAAGATCTATACAACGAAAACATAAAAACACTCAAAAAAGAAATTGAGGAGGACTTGAGAAAATGGAAAGACCTCCGTGCTCCTGGATAGGCAGAATTAACATTGTGAAGATGACAATCCTACCAAAGGCAATATATATAGATGTAATGCAATTCCAATTAAAATCCCTACAGTGTACTTCACAGACATAGAAAAATGATCTCAAATTTCATATGGAAAGGCAGAAGGCCTCGCATATCCAAACATATTCTCAGCAAAAGAAATACCTCTGGTGGCATCACCATACCTGATCTAAAGCTATATTACAAAACCATAGTAATAAAAACAGCATGGTACTTGCATAAAAACAGGAGTATAGACCAATGGAATAGACTTGAGGACCCAGACTTTGGGTCAAGCAACTATAACTACTTGATATTTAACAAAGGTCCGAACAATATAGGCTGGAAAAAGACATCATCTTCAACAAATGGTGCGGGACAAACTGGATAACCACGTGCAAGAAACTGAAACTTGATCCATACATTCCACCATGTACTACACTCAAATCCAAATGGATCAAAGACCTCAATATAAGACCAGAAACTCAAATGCTACTGGAAGAAAATTAAGGAAGTACTTTCCATGATATAGGAATGGAAAAAGATTTCCTGAACAAAACCCCAGTGGCTCATGATCTTAAACAGTCAGTCAATCAATGGGATCATATGAAGCTGAATAGTTTCTTTAAAGGCAATCATACAATAAACAAAGCCAATAGATAATCCACAGAATGGGAGATAATATTTGTGGGTTATCCAACTGATCGAGGCCTAATCTCTAGAATCTACAAAGAACTCAAAAATCTAAACAGTAAGAAGTCAAATGCTCCACTCACAAAACGGGGCAAAGAGCTGAACCGGAAGTTTACAGAGGAAGAAATACAAATGGCAAACACACACTTAAGAAAATATTCATCATCCCTAATCATCAGAGAAATGCAAATTAAAGCACCTATGAGATTCCACCTTACCCCAATAAGGATAGCAAACATCAAAAAATCAAACGAAAATACATGGTGGCGAGGATGTGGAGAAGCAGGAACACTCATCCACTGTTGGTGGGAATGTAGGATGATACAACCACTTTGGAAAGCAATACGGAGACTCCTGAAAAAGCTGACTATAGAAATACCAACAGACCCAGTTATTCCCTTACTGGGCATCTACCCTAAAACCTTCAAACCACAGGCCAGAGAAATTTGCTCAACCATGTTTGTAGTGGCTCAATTTGTAATAGCTAAGAGCTGGAATCAACTCAGATTTCCATCACTAGAACAATGGATAACTAAGATGTGGTATATCTACACAATGGAATTCTATACAGCAGCAAGAAAAACGACACAAAGAAATTTGAGGAAAAATGGTTGAACCTGGAACAGATCATTCTCAGTGAACTTACCAAATCACAGAAAAAAAAAATCACCACATAGTCTCACTCATCTACAGCACCTAACCTGAATCTACCCAAGATATCTTACCTACCCAGCAAGCATCTCATGGACTACACCCTAGGAAGGATGGAGGGGGGGGGGAGAGAGGGCATCGAAGAGGTGGGAAACACTAAGCTAGACCGAAATGGCAATGGTCCCATAAAATTCTACTTCCTAAAAGGCAGACCAAATGGCTGAACCTTCACCAGGCCCTTACAGGAAACACCTGATCCACAAGACACTGGAGAGGTAAGGTTCAAGTCTAACCAAAATCCTCTCCATCTTTCCTCCCTCCCTCTCCATCTCCTCCTCTCTCTCTTGCCTCTCTAACTCCTATATATTAGTTACCTTTTTTCCTCATTTTCTTAGGGGGTACTGACCTGTAACTCCCAGTACCAGCATGGGGCTATCACCCACATTGAGATTTGATCAGAGAAACCTACAAGGTTTTTGAAAAGAATGACAGATTTCTGTCAGAGTACTTGATAACCCACCAAAGGTTAGTGGTAAGACCCTATTGCTGAAGACCCCATATGCAGCTGACACATAAAATGGAACGACATGGCTGGAGGCCAGGAGAGAGTCAGTCGCCACACAGTCAGCATGTCTAGTACCAGAAGGTGCTACATGGGCGACTGGGGGAAATGACCAATATCCATCCAAGCTGCTCATGGTTGAACCTACTTAGCAGCAAATAACCTGTTGTGATGCCCACACAAGTGCAATAGTGGCATACAGCCATGGTGGGGAACCAACGGCTCTTGATTTGGCTAACTCATCCCCTCAGTGTATGAGACACATAGCTGGAACTGGGAAACAAGACAGAACCATATCCAAACATCAGCCCACTCTTCATTGTCAAGCTACCATCAATCATGGGCTACAAGAGGGCCTACACCTATCAAACTCTCTATTAAAAAAGTAAGGGCTATCTCATTTGTCCTGGTGCTAACTTACTCTCTGTTGGAGCATCTACTTCTCCTTTTCAGATAGATGCAGATCTTAAGGAGAGAGCCACCCCATCATACCTCAAAAGGGCCCCCGCTGAAACTAAGGAAAATTGGTGAAACAAGCAAGGGTGCTGTTTCCCTGATGAACTGGATACCTGCACAAGGGGGAAGGATACCAACACAGGGAAAAATCAATGCCTACCAAATCAGAGCCAGAGCCCCAGAGGCCCCCAACACCTCATCACTGAAGCAGACCAAAAATTAACCCAACATTGCTCAGGGAAATTTTGTGGAAGAGGGGGAAGAAAGAATGTCAGAGCCACATGTTGGGTCATGATATACAGAGACATTTATCGTACCAATAATTGTGGACTAACCCCACAACACACGACCCATATACCTCAACAAGGAGGGACCAATGGGGAGGGGGTACGTCAAAGATGAGCCTAAGAATGGTATCAAACTGCCTGTACTTGCAGAATAGAAAACTAATAAAAAAAAAAATAGAGAGCAGTTGTGAATGCCTAATTCACTGCTGATTGTTAGTTTTCCATGATAAAGTATTATTTTAGAATTTTAAACAAAAATATAGAGACTGTCAACTCTAAAGTTTCCAGTATGTTGTTATGGAGACCTTATGTATTTTGAGGAAAATGTTGTCATTGCATTTGAGAAGCTTTTACCTCCTTCCTTGGCATATAAATTACATGGCTAGGATATTGTTGGAAAGAGCCGGTAGGTTATAACCATGGTTATGGTGATTAGATACTTTATTTGAGGAATATAATTGCATGTGGAAAGATATTGGCATCATTTATTGAGGGTGAAATTAACAAAGGAATATTGAAATAGCCTGAGTACATTGCTAACGGCAACATTACTTAAACTTGCCTGTTTAATGCTAAATAAAAAGTCAGTTTTCATTAAAAAAATATGAGTACAGGTGATATCACCCTCTCTTATCGTGATACTATATTGCTGCACTCTTTCCTATTAACACCATGCTGTTAGTTCACCCAGCCACATGGTAATGTCAAAATGCCACAGGGTGAATTGCTATGCCCCCAAATGACAACCTAATAGACTACTGTGATCTCACTATGTCACCTGTGACAACAGTAGCATACTGTGATGTCTCAGTCCTCTAATTTGAAAGCACAATGCCCAATTCAGACAGATAGTGAAACTATGACCTGATAATACCCTACTTTGACATCACAGTCCCCTACCTAAGGTATCAACCTGTCACCTTTTGTATCTCGTTACCCACTTTGAATCACCATACTGTAGTGACATCACAATTATGTACCATGAGCTAATAATGCCCTACTATGGACTGAAAATGTCCTACCATGACATGACAATATCCTCATTTTATTGCATTAAGTCCTACATTATAGTACAATGTACAGCTTTAGTATTATACTACACTATTTTGACATGACAGTGTGATATTGTGCTATCACATTGGTCAATCTGGTTTTTAAAAATATTACCCTGACATCACAATTGCAATATGAAACTTCAATGCCTCTTTGTGACATCACAATTCCCATCATGATACCACAATGCACATTCTGACATACAAATAGCATACAATCATTTCACTTCTAAACTGTGACCTCAAAATGCTCAGATTTTATATCATATGCCCACAAATAGTTCATATCTACTGTGACATCATGATTTCTCAATATGACATAACTAACCTCCCTGTGACATACTAGTTTCTGAGTTGTTTAAAATATCAAATATAATTTCAGTGGATTACTGGGTCATCACAATACAGCACTCTGGCATTACAAAGCCCCAAAATGGCATCCCAGTGCTTCCCTAACATGAGAATGTGTCACTGGGATATCATAAAACTTAAATGTGACATCACAGTGTTCCATTTGACATGAACACTCTTCATTGACATCACAGGGACATTGTATGACATCACAAGCATTTACTGTGATACCACAATCCCCTGGTGACTCTACCAGTCACTATCTATGGTGGTTTGATTCAGGTGTCCCCCATAAACTTAGGTGTTCTGAATGCTAGGTTCCCAGGTGATGGAGATTTGGGAATTAAAACCTACTATAGCCAGTGTATTTTGGAGGGTGGGGATTATGGGTATTGTGTCCAGTGTCCCCTTGACAGTGTTTGATGCATTCTCCTGTTCCTCTTGTCTACTTGATGTTGGCCAGGATGTGATAGGCAACCTCTTCTCATGCCATTAACTTCCCTTGCCTTAGGTGTTCTGAATGCTAGGTTCCCAGCTGATGGATATTTGGGAATTAATGCCTCCTGGAGGGAGTGTATTGTTGGGGGCGGGCTTATGGGCTTTATAGCCAGTTTCCCCATGCCAGTGTTTGGCACACCTTCCTGTTGCTGTGGTCCATCTTACGTTGGCCAGGGGGTGATGTCCACCCTCTGCTCATGCCATCGTTTTCCCCTGCCATCGTGGAGCTTCCCCTCGAGCCTGTAAGCCAAAATAAAACTCTTTTTCCCAGAAACTGCTCTTGGTTGGGTGATTTCTACCAGCAATGCAAATAAGACTGCAACAGTAAAGTTGGTAGTGAAAGTGGAATTGCTGCCTGTGTGGGTTAGCCCTTTTGGAGCTGATTTTAAAGAGGAATGTGGAAGGATTTGAAACCTTGTCCCAAGAGATACCTTTCAGTGTGGTAAATCCAGTTTGATGCACTATTCTAGTCAGATTTGAAAGACCTGAATGCAATAAGAGCAATGGACTATGAGGATTGGCTTGTAAGGGTGAGAAAGAGCTTTGCCTGGATTGGAATAGAAGGAGTTTGTGTGAGAGGCTTGCTGTGAGGATGGACTGTGTATTGCAGTAGAGACCCAGTAGAGAAGTAGGGACCACGAGATGGCTGCTAAGGAAAGCTGCTGGCCTCAGCTGAAGTTTAAAAGAACTGTGAATAGACTAGTGGGAGGGGTGGAATCGGAACTCCAGAGACATGTTGCTGGTTAGAATTATCAACCAGGAGATTTGTCACTGACTACGGTTGCTGGACTTTTAACTACAGAGTTTGATGTTTGGCCTGGTTGTTTTAAGACTTGTATTGGTTGAATATTTCTTTGCTATGGCCAGTGCCATCTTGAGCAATTTGAGTGTTTTATTCTATGTCAACATAGGAATTTTGAAGGGATTTTTTTTTTTGTTTTATGGTTCACTTAAAAGTCTTTGTATTATGGGGGTGTTTGAACATCATTAGGATTAATAAAAAATATTTATGACTTTTAAAGTTGGATGGAATGCATTGAAATTTACATCATGGATGGTTATCAGTTTATGGGGGCCAGAGTCAGACTGTGGTGGTTTGATTCAGGTGTTCTCCATAAACTTAGGTGTTCTGAATGCTAGGTTCCCAGGTGATGGAAGTTTGGGAATTAATGCCTCTTGGAGGCAGTGTATTATTGGGTGCTGGCTTGTGGGTATTATAGCCAGTGTCCCCTTGCCAGTGTTTGACACATTCTCCTGTCCCTGTCGTCTGCATGGTGTTGCCACGAGGTGTTGTTCAATGTCTATTCATGCTATTGTTCCCCCCTGCCAACATGGAGCTTCCCCTTAAGTCTGTTAGCAAAAATAAACCTCTTTTTACCATAAGGTGACCTTGGTCAGTGATTTCCACCCACAATGCAAAACTGACTACAGTACTATTCTTTTGGGACAAAACACTTGTCTTATGTAAGTTAAGTTTTTTTTTTTTTTTTTTTTTTTTTCTGTCTTACTCAATTAATGGGAAGTTTCATCATATTGGGGAAAGAATAGCAGAAGCAGACAACTGGACCACATTTCTCCACATCAGCAGGGGAGTATTAGAGATAGTGAGTGAAATGCAGCAATAATATCTTTGGTATGAGAATCCAAGTACTGCAAAGCAGCACAATACCTCAAGAAGATCTCTACCCCACAAATGGCTCCACCAACTGGAACAAACTCATGAGTATATGGCACGGGGGACCTTTTATATTCAATCTGCCACAGGGATGTCATAAAGCCTGAGTGTAACATATCAGTGTCCCTACCTAACAATATAATACCATATAGCCCTATACTAAGAGGAGCTCCTTTCATATACCAATATATCACTATTATATAACTGTGTCCCATTCTGTCACAGTGTCCATTTGGACAGCACAATATAGCAAAAGTCCAAACTATAAATCACCTTTAGGTCTATGACATCATAATACTCTATTGTGAAAATTCTGACTCACTTAGAAGCACCATGCCTCACTGTTGCCTTACAGCGCATATTATACAATCACAATACAGCACTGTGACACTACATTTCCAAATGTGTCTCTACCATACTTCCCTAGAGCATCACATTGGCATCAAAATACTCTCTCAGTGGGTTATGAAATTATACTTTCACATTTTGGATTTTTGATGTGAGAGTTGGGTGTGACACATCACAGAGTGTAATCAATATGTCACAGTGGAACATTGGCATGGCAGTGGGATATAGTGAGTCAGTGTGGGCATTGTGATGTCACAATGAGATTTTAAGGTATCACATTTTGGGATTGAGATGGCAGTTGGGTGGTTGGTATCACAGAATTTTGTCAAAATGGGACATTTTGAGCATACTGTGGGCTATTGTGGTTTTAAATTGTGGCAAAGTGATATCACAATAAGGTATTATAATTTCTCAATGTGGCTTCATGAGGTAGCAGTACCATTTTTGATGTCATAATTTGATATTGTGATGATACAGCACTATATTATAATGTAAATATTGGGCATTATGATGATGTGCTGGAACATTGCCAAGTGATGATATGATTTTATGCTGTTACCATGGATAGCTGTTATTTAACACTGGGATATAATGTCCAATTTTAGCATTCTGGTGTCATATTTCCTCATTCTCATGTTACACTGAGAAACTGTAGTGCCACTGTTGACATTTTGATGTGTCAGTGGGGTTTGTGATATCACATAGGGTAATTGCTTGCTTACTGTAGGTATTGCAAGGGGATAATGTGGCATGGGGATATCATAATTCTATTTGTGATATCATAGAAGAGAAATTTGATATTCTAGTTGTGCAATGTGAAATCACTTAAGATCATTGTAATGTCACAGTATTGTGATGATCAAATAGGGCATTAAATTTTCAGAGTACATGATGTCATATCTCAGTGGAGGAAGGCAATTTCAAAGTGCAGCATTGTGATTTCACACTGAAACATACTGATTTATTGTATGAAAACTGCATCTTTATCTTGTGTACTTGAATACATAATCAATATTTGGTGGTACTATTTGGGAAGATTCTGGAGCCTTTCATAAGTGAATAATTGCTGCAGAAAATGTGCTAAGGGTGTGTAAGTAATGTTGTATAGCCCAAGTATACTTCCTGTTCAGTTTTACCTATTTTTTTCCTATTGAAGTTATCCTGGCAATCTTCCTGTTTTCAATGTGCTTTCTTCACCATGGTGGACTCTGCTCTCAGAAACTGTAAGTGAAAAATAAACCTCTTCATTATTTAAACGGCTTCTGGTCATATATTATGTTCTAGGAATGAGAAAAACAGTGATGCAGAGGACTGTTACTGATAAGGGTGCTCTCGGTATAGTAATCCTAACCATTATATTTTAGGGTGTTTTTATTTGTTTGGAACTGGCATGCTGGAAGAATGTGGACATATTTGGATCTTTGGACTAGAGTAGCCTTACCATAATGTAAACAGAGGTTATTGGTCCATTCTGGTTGTAGTCTGGAAATCCAAAAGAACATCAGACAATGGAAGCTTGGATCATGAGGTTTAAGCAAGTGATATGGATTCTAGTGGAACTGGGCTATGGCCAGTTCATGTAATATACATTATAGAATCTGGTTCCACCCTACCCAAATTGTGAGAATTTGAGCACAATTTATTTTAAAAGTAGTAGCCTGCATTAAGCAGTTTCATGTTGCTGGGATGAACATTAAAACCAGTAACAGCTTAGGAAAAGGTGATTCATTTCATGTTTACAGATACTGTGGGAAGCTCCATCAGTAGGGTAAGAAGCTGCAAACAAAATCCAACAGCAGGACTCTCAAAGTTCACACTGCTCTACTACACCTTTTCCCTGGAATTCAAATTCACCCCCAGTGACACCTTAGGGCTGTACTCCAAGAGCTGTCTCCACTTATACCTTGCCTAGGTAGGTTCTTGGATATCCAAGTTATAAGCTTTAAGAAAATACCTGAGTTATGGTAGACATATATTCAAACTATTACATTACACATGTTTGTTGATTGTAAGAAGTCATTAAGAAATATGAAATGGCCACACTACTAAAAGCAAGGCCATTCCATCCAAAATACACTATTCTTCTTTAGTAACATATGAAAACAAATATTAAAATTTTCATAGAAGAACACAAAATGCCTTAGACCATCATAAGTTCCCTTAGCAAAAAGAATACTGTTGGTTGCATCACCATACCAGTTTCAAAATATACAACATACCCATATTAATCAAAACAACATGTTATGGAGAGACCTGGCTGAAATCTTGAAGAGTCATTACCCAGAGAGTTAGCCCGTTTATTGCCAGAAGGTGCTACATGAACTAGTGAGGGAAAATGGCCAACATCTGTCTGAGCAATTTGAGGTCTAACCTGCGCAGAAGCATACAAGTTGATGTGATTCTCACCCCAGTGAAATAGTGGCACACAACCATGGTGGGTAACCAGCTTGTTTGGATTGGCTAGCAGATCCAATCAGTGGAAAGGAACCCATACCTGGAACTGGGAAACAAGTCAGAATCATATCTATATGAGTTCACTCTCCAATATCAAGCTCCCACCAATCTTGGGCTACAGGAGGGCTTAAACCCATTAAATTCTCTTTATACTAACAATGGTTATCCCATTTAACCTTTGCTGACTTCAATCTCCATTGGAGAGCTTGCTTCTCTTTTTCAGATGGACACAGAACCTGAGGAGAGTCAGCCCATTCCACTTCATAAGAACCCTAGCTGAAACCATAGAGTAATTAAAGAAAGGAGCAAGAGTACTATTTTCTGGCTGAAACTGATATCAGCACAAGGTAGAAGAAGGTAGACACAGAAGACACCCAACTCCTACAAAATATGATATCCAGGGACACAGAGGATCCCCTGAGCTCATCACTGAAGTAGACCTAAAATGAACCCAACATGGCTCAGGGAAATTAATAGAAGAGGGAGCAGAAAGATTGTTAGAGCGACAACTTGGGACAGTATACATGGAGACATTGCCTCTTCCCCATAACTGATGCCTACTCGCACAATGTATGATCCGCAGTCTCAATGGGATTAACTGGCATCCCCATTGAGGAGGGTCCCTTAGGATGAGGGCACAAGGATGAGGTTAAAGTTTATACCAACATGTGCTGTTTACATACTGAGTATATTCATAAGTAAAAAAACAAAAGTTACTAATCAATACACAGAAGCATAGATCAGTTAAATATAATAGATGTTCCAAACATACATTCTATTTTAATTTTACTTTTATTTTAAGAGAGAGCAAGAGAGAGAGATGCAAACAGAGAGAGAACTGGCACTCCTCAGCCACTACAATAGAAATCCAGGCACTTGTGCTTGCCTCACCTTTGTGCGTCTGGCTAACATGGGATCTGGGAAGTGGAACATGGGTCCTTAAGTTTCTCACACAAGGCCCTTAACACCTAAGTCATCTATCCAGCCCCAAATAGACATTCTAGTAATTGCATCCTGCTGATCTTTGACAAAGGCAAAATTCAATCTCGAGAAAAGACAGCATTTTCAACAAACTGCTACAGAAAGTAGATGATCACAGTTGGAATGAAAATAGACAATATCTTCTCTCACAAAAAAAAAAAAAAAAACAAAAACCAAAAAACCAAAAAAAAAAAAACCAAAAAAAAACCATGAAACCTCCCTCAAAGGGATCAAGGACCTCAGAATAAGACACCAAAGTCAAATTGGTCAGAAATAAATGTAGGGATAATATTCCAAAATATAAGCATTTCTAAGCTATTCTGAATGAGAATGCAACAACTCAGAGAATAAGACACAACTATTAAGATCATTTGAAACTAAAAAGGACATCCACATAAACCATAAAGAGTAAGAGAAAACCTACAAGGCTGTAAAAAATCTTCACCAGCTGTACATCTGGTTGAGGTTAAATGTTGGGCCTTGAGAGGCCCAGACATGAGGTCTAGTGGAACTTCCCGTGCCTAGTTAAAGTTTGGCAACCGGCCTCTGGCCAGCTATGACTCAGCAGGGAGCCCAATGGCCTCTGGCCTGCTACTTCTGTACAGGAAGTTAGAATTAGAACCAGTCATCTCAGAGGTCACGATATGCTATTGGCCCTTACATCTCACCCCATCATAAAATCCCTGCCTTTGTTCTCAACATAATATAAATACCTGCTGGTAACAATAAAGTGAGTTCCAGCTTTGATGAGACTCCCGGCTCAGTGGTTTTGTTCCTGGCCATCAACACCCACCCTCCTCCTCAATTCCTTTGGAGGAACCAGCGGGCCTGGTCCTCCTCCAGAACTACCTGCTGGGGGAGCCTGACAACTGGTGCCCAATGTGGGGCTACAGGAACCCAGCAGACTGGTGCCCTGTATGAGGCATTCTTGTTGAGGAGGTCAATTGGTGTGCATGTGCGGGTGAGTGTACCCTCCCTCATAAGTTATGAGACAGTCTTCATATTTAATGTGCTAAACTTTACTTCTATAACCTATACTTACTTCTCAACATCTTTTCATTCTCTTTCTATTTCCTTTCTCTTTTGGTTCGCCAGCAAGCTGCATCTGTGGCTTTTGTACAGCATGCTTACCTATCTTTTGGATCCTTGTGTTTGTGTTGTACTCATGTGTCTGTGGGTTGCTACTGCCCTAATTTTATAGACATTTCTCTCTAGACTTTAATAATATGGGACAGTCTACCTCTAAATCCAATCTCACCTTAGAATCTCTCAGAGCACTCCTAAAGAGTAGAGGGCTTAATTTAACTGATAATCAGGCTCTACAGACCTGGGATTGTCTTCTTAAGCTGCAGCCAAGGCTGCCTGAAGGAAATCTCTTTGATTGGGACACTTGGGATAGGGTAGAGGCCCTTGTTCTTCGGGAACATGTGGAGAAGTGTCAAATAACCCCCGTAGGTGTCCTCCCTATGATCTTGGCCCTCAAGGACTACTTCCCTCCAAGGCCAACCAAACATAAACAAAAGACAGAGAAAAAAGATAGTATACAGCCTGACCCAGCTACTCATTATGGAGATACAGCTTTAAAAAACCCAGAAAAGGATACATCTTTATACCCCTCAATCCCTTTGAGAGTGCTCCCTGGCTTTCTTGGGGCCCTCCTCCAACTCCTTCATCAACTAACCCTTTATGGAACCTTTCGGCCACACCTTCATATTTTGCTGCCAAGCTGCCAGAAAATAATCTACTTTTCTATTTCCCGTCAATCTAAATCCTGGGGTCAATCGCCCTGCTGCCTGGTATCTGTGGGAAGCTCAGGACCCTAAGGAGCTTAAAAAGGTGGTCTCAGAGGATGAACCTATCTCTCCTTGGGCTGAGACCCTGTTACAGGGACTTGTACGACTTAAGATTGGAAAAGTCTAGTCAGGGCTGTCCTGTTGTGTCCCCTATACATTAAATGATGTGCCTTTTTAAAAAGATGAGTGCCATACACAGGCAAAACAAAACCAAAGTCAACATCCCCCTGTGCTGATAACTTTTGGGATACTCTCTGGTACCTCTGATCAATATAGTACAGGCACTCAGCAGGCGGCTATACCTGATGCATATAGGGACCAGGTCAGGGCACCGGGCTTGGCAGCATGGAAAAGGCTTTATGAGGGACCTTCTAACCTCCCCCTCCGATGGGTATTACTCAGAAACCATCTGAGGACTTGGCTACATTTATAGATAGGATAAAAAATGTTCTCCAGAAAAATTTCCTCCAGGGATATTACAGGATCAGTTTACTAAAATGTTGGTCTGGGAAAGGATAATGGCTGATCACCACCTCGCCTGTTGCAGGTCTCAAAGACAATTCCATGAATAGATGGATTATAGCCACCAAGGACTTTGACACTATCATCAGGCTAGAGCCATGGCTGCCGCCCTTCAGGAAATTAAACAGAGATTTGGCTTCTACGATGTACACATTAGAGTTATACCCTAAAAAATCAACATGTTTCGAGTGCAGGGACAAGGTCCACTTTTAAAAGGAGTGCCCCAACAAGACAAAGCCTGCCCTGCCCTCTGGGGGGACAACCAATGCCCCTTGCACCCACTGCCCTAAATAAAAAACGGGGTTTCATTGGGCTAGGGAGTGTCAGATGAAGTTTGACATACAGGGAAAGCCTTTAAACTCCTCCTGGGGCTCCCTCCAGCCCTGTTTATAAGGGGAAAGAGACCATAAAAGCCCACTGGACCATCCCTCTGGTACCTGTCCTTAGACCCAAAATTATTTTAAATATTGACAATAAAAGATTCAAACTTCTCATCAACACTGAAGGGGACCGAATGGTCCTGAGAAAGGAGGAAGTGCCCCCTCCTGGCAGCTTGTGCCTGGCATCTCCCCTACTGGGAGTTGGTGGGCAACCCACCTCCTGGGAGACTGCCACGTGGCTCCCTTGGACTAACCCAGGTGGGGATAGGGGAGAAGTCAACCCTCTCATGGTGACTGGGCTCACTACTAACTTACTGGGAGAAGACATCCTTGGAGGTGCCGAGGCTTTCATCACTGCTGACCATAAGGCCTTTTATAATGATTTGTTAGATAAAACAAAAATCAACAACAGTTTGAAAAAGAGAGGGAATGTCATCCCAATTATAGAGATGACCCTTACTTTGAGCAACTCAGACAAAAGTACTTCAATAAACACCCCCAATTCTAAGAGCCACTGCCCAGCCCCCCCCCCACTTAAAATCCAGTGGAGATAGGGGGATCTTATATGGGATAAACAGTGGCCTCTCCCTTCTTCTAATTTACACCAACTCCACATACTTATTAATCAATAGTTGGAGGCCAGACATATCTGTTCCTCCACTAATCCCTGGAACTCTCCTTTCTTTGTCATAAAAAAGTGTAATTGGTCCTGAGATTTTTACATGATCTAAGGAAGATCAATAAACACATAATCTCCCCTTCAAAACCCCCCAGAGGGGACTCCCATGGATCCCATATATTCCCAATATATATCATATTACTATCATTGACATTAAAGTTTGCTTCTTCTCTATCTCTCTCCATCCAGGAGACATAAAAAAAATTACATTCTGTTTCTGTTGTTAATTTTTGTGGCCCAGATAGGAGATTTGAGTGGACTGTCTTACCTCAGGGCATGACTAATAGCCCACCCATTTGTCAATATTTTCTGTCATCCATTTTCTCTTCTCGTATCAATCTCCCAATACCCAGTTGTTTTATATTTACATGGATGATATTATTCTTGTGTGCCTAATTTCCTCCACACTCCAGGACCTTACCCACCAATGTCTAACTATCCTTCATACTCACAGCTTTAAATTAGCTCCTAAAAAAGTTTAAAATGTTCCTCCCTTTAAGATCTTGGGCTTGATCCTTACCCTAGATACAGTTTCACCTGTTAAACCAAAACTTCATATTCAGGATTCTTACATCTTGCCTCAACTGCAGAAGCTCTTGGGAGAAATTAACTGGATGAGGTCCTGGATACCTATAACCACTGAGGAATTATCTCCTTTGTTTGACCTACTAAGGGGTTTTAATCTTTTTCGCAAGAAACCCTAATACTCGGACAGAGACAAGTCCTCCATAGAGTCCAGGAGGCCATAGATAACTGCAATCTCAAACAATTCAACCCTGATCTTCCTCTTTCCCTCTACCTTTTCCCTGGGGATACCCTGACCACTACCCTGTTGGCTCAAAAGGCTGAGCCCATTCAGTGGATTCACCTCTCGATCGGTGGGGCCCCTAGGGTCTATTCGTTAAGTAACCAAGTAGCTGATTACATCATTAAAAAAAGGAAAACTACCATTAGACTCTTTGGTATTAAACCTCACTCCATTATTACCCTGTATAAGATAAATGATTTCATTTGGCTACAACGAAATAATATAAGGGTCACTATGACACTTAAAGGGTTCCTGGGTACCATCGACTACCATTATGGCCCTCATAAGTGGATAAGCTCTTTTTCCAGGTTAGAGTGGAGACTCCCCTGGCTCTTCCTACCTCAGCGCAACCCTAACTTCCTCATTGCCTTTACAGATGGGGGACACCTGGGGGTCTCCTGGTTGTATATCCCTCCTTTAAATTGGGGTTCAAACCTGAGCCCATCAAGTCTATCTCTCAGGAAATAGTGGGATAAGCACAATACAAAGAGCTTTTTGCTGTTGTTCTGGCTCTACATACTATTCAGGAGCCATTCAACTTATTTCTAACAGTCTCTATGTAGTAAACCTACTGCCCAATCTTATTAAAGCTCACATTAGACTTAATTCCAACCTATATCCCCCTTAATAATCCAGACTCATGCTCTACTCAAACAAAAAGTCCACCCTATGTTCATACAACATCTTCCAGGGCATCAAAATTTACCAGGTTTCCTGTCTAAAAAAACCAGCTTGGCTGATCGGTTGGCCTCTGTGGCTTACTGTCACACTGTCTCAGAGGCTATCCAATTTCATTACCTAACCCACACCAACCAGAAAGGCCTTAAACAAAGATTCCCCCAAATACCAAATAAATATCTTAAAGTTTATTAAGACATACAAGTCTTACCAACGCTTCCTCCAGGTTCCCCCCCCTTGAAACTTCCAGGAGTAACTCTCAGGGCCTTCACCACAACCACCTTTGGCAAATAGATGTTACTCATTATTCCCCCTTTAAAAACTTAAATATATCTTTTTATTAGTTAATACTTTCTCCCATGCCTGCTGGGCATCTACACATGCCAGGGAGAAATCTAAACATGCCATTAGTGTTGTTGGTCAGAGGTAGACATGAGGGCTCCAAAATAATGTAGGTCACTGGAAAATCACTTGGTTATCCATGCAAACTAAATGTTAAGAATCTATCCCTGAAGGCACCACAAGTATCACATCATGCTCAGTGATCATGATGGAACTGAGAAGGAAGTCAGCCTTCTATCAGCTATTTTCCTACTGCTAGAAATTAATATGTGAGTTGCCAAGGATAAAAACCAACAAACAGGGCTGGAGAAATGAATCAGCAGTTAAAAAAATATATAACTATGCCCTACTGTGACATAAAACTTCCTGACTCACCAACATGCTTCCCTGTGACATCACAATACCCTTCTGTGACACCACAACACCATATTTTTATACACAAATTCTCACTGGAACTCTTTAGTGTGCATTATGACATCAAAATTCCAACCTGTTAAATATAACTATAATTAATATAATGTAACATATCATAATATATAAATATAGACTCAAAAATGACAGGGAAATCCCTCCACTGAGATATCATAATCCCACACATACCACTGAAAAATCTTAGAGCTCCTGTACCATGCTTCAATGTGACATGAAAATTATACCTGAAACATCACTAGTACCTCTTTTGGCATCATTTCAGCAGTGGCAGGGGTGGACCAAGCAGCAGCAGTGGATCTAGCAGCAGCAGCGGCAGATGTAGCAGTGGAAGCTTCAGCAGGAGCAGCAGTGTTGGTTCCAGCAGTGGGGGTGCTCATCTGCAGTGCCACAGTTGCCAGTATCTATTTGCCCCACAGGAAAAGCCAGTGCCCAGCTACAGAACACAGAACAGCAGGCTAGTGACTCAGACGGCCAACTTGACTGAGACAAAAATCATCCAAAAGCGTAACTGAGATTGTACCAGGGAAGGGTCTTACTTGGTCACAAGCTGATTTGGAACTCTCAACAGACCAGAAATCTTAACCTCTTTGTTGATAGAGGATCTGGTTGTTATAACACCTACTCTTGCATAAATACTCGGTGCTGTTGTTGATTGAATGTGCACAGTGTTTAGTTAAATTTTAGAATCTACCTGTATTTTGTTCCACTCAGCCTACTTGAATACTCCAATAGCAGGCAACCTCAACCCCTAGGAACACTTTTCTAGATACTCTGAGAGTGTTAAGAGCCACACCTAGCATCTTAATCTCCTACACTGAAGATATATAACAACAGATCAATTGATACAGCTAAGAATACCCAGCAAACTAGAAAATCCAAGCATTAACTTAATTCAAGATGCAAAGATATATACATTGTAACACAAGAAACACCAAAAAGACAACATAAATCCACCAAAAAGTATGAATGCATCATAAATGACCTCCAGTGAGAACGAGTTGGAGGAAATGCTTGAGAAAGATTTCAAAAGAATGATTGTAAATATGTTCAAAGAAGTCAGAGAACAAACCAAAGGAGTCAAAGAGGAACTTAAAGAGGAAATCAAAGGAATCAAAGAAGATGCAGGACACCAACTTCATGAAGTAAAGAAGGCAATACAAGACATAAATTAATAAAATCAGAGATGAAAAAGGTAACATCACAACACATTCCAGAGAAATTCAAAAAATCATAGGGACATACTATAAAAGCATATAATCCACAAAGTATGAAAATCTGAAAGAAATGGATGATTTCCTTGATTTATATGACCTACCTAAATTAAGTCAAAATGAGATTAATCACTTAAATAGACCTGTAACAAACATGGAGATCCAAAGAGTTATCAATAATCTCCCAACTAAAAAAAGCCCAGGCCCGGATGGATTCACTGCTGAATTTTACCAGACCTTTAAGGAAGAGCTAACACCATTTCTTCTTAAGCTTTTCCAGGAAATAGAAAAAGATGGAATTCTACCAAACTCCTTCTGTGAAGCCAGCATCACCCTGATACCAAAACCAGGCAAAGATAGAACAAAAAAAGATAATTACAGACCAATCTCCTTCATGAACATAGATGTAAAAATTCTCAACAAAATATTGACAAACAGAATACAAGACTATAACAAAAAGATCATTCACCCTGACCAAGTAGGTTTTATCCCA